>NC_068352.1:21209705-21560350 GCF_014633365.1 Diospyros lotus
AGATATCTAATGCTTTATTATTGTTATGAAGCAAGTATAGATACATATATCATGAATAGCCATCAATAAATGAGATGAAGTATCTTTGATCATATGAGTCTACATTTGGACTACAAATATCTGTGTAATTGATTTCTAATATATCTGCAATCCTCTTGGCACCTTCCTTTGATTTGTTGGTTTATTTCTTCTTTATGTAATCCACACAAGTATGAAAATCAATAAAATCAAGAGTATTAAGTACTCCATCTTTTACTAATTTTTTAATCCTCTCTATGGAGATATGTCCCAACCTCCAGAGCCACAACATATATAAAGAAATCCTCATTCACAACACATCTTTTAATATCTGCATTGCTTTGCGTGTGCATTACATTGTAAGAGGCATTTTGCAAATTGATTATGAAAAGACCATCAAACAATGTACCATTTCCAACAAGTTTAGATTTATAAAATAAATTAAGAGTTTTTAGAAAAGTTGAAGAAATATCTTGAGGATACAAGTCTCAAAACTGAAATTAAATTCCTAGAAAAACTTGGGATATAAAAAGTCCTCTCCAAATCTAAAACAAAACTATAATTTAAAATAAGTTTTCATGTCCCAATTGCCTCTACATGTGAATGCATTTTGTTTCCTAAATAGATGCTTGCTCACTTCCCACTGGTTTTCTTTTGTTGAGAAATATATATTTTGATTTATGGAGAAAATAATCTTGAAAATATATTTTCAATAAACTTGGTTTATTGATGATTTCCAAAACATTTTATAAAAGTCCTTTTATATATATAGATTGGAAAACCTTATACTCATATATTTATATTTCAAAACAACAAAATATAGTTTTGTAAATCGAGATTGATGTTAAATATTTGAGAAAATATTTTGAAAGTTCAGTTACATATAAAAGTTTTTTCATAAACTAAGTATATGTATTTTGAAACTTTTGAAGGCAAAGTATTCAAATAATCTTTTAAACCTTGTACACTTGCCTTCAATTTGAAAAAAGCTTTTGAATCAATTGAGTATTGCCGAATATATTTTTAATATAGTCGAATATTCTCTATGTGGTTTTCAAATTAGTTGATTATATACTTTAGCAAATTTTTTTTTCAATCGACTACTAAAATTTTCTACTTGAGTAATTTTTACAAGCGCTTTGTATTTCAAAAATCAATCGAGTAAGGACAGTTTTCAATAATGTATTTTTCTAGTATCAAAACTCCAAGAATTAATCTCCTTAGTTAAGTATATCTTTCTCTTAATCAACTAATGTATTTTTATAATTGATATCTATATATTTTAATTGATTAAAGATTGGATAGTTATTGATATCTACTAAGACTTTCGCTTAATTGATATCTATTAAGATTTTTGCTTAATTTTAATGGAGTATTAGTTATTTGTACTCGAGTATATATGCTTGAGATAGTTGAGTAAGCTTCGCCTTGTAATCGAGTGCTTAATGCAAAGTCTCTATAGCTTGTGAGTCAGTTAAGTAATGACTTTGTCATACTCGAGTGAGACTTATATATAATCGATTACGAGAAATGTCTAATCGAGTGTGCGCTTTATTAGTCGAGTATCTCTATGACTTAGTTAAGTAACTGGCTTCTAATTTCAAATTTTATGACCAATACTCAGAAAACTAAAAGAGGACAGTTTTGACCATTGGAGCTTTATTTCTTTATTCCAATTCGTCTAACTGTATTCTCTTATAAAAGAATGTTAGAATATACTTATGCAAGTGTGCTTAATGCTTATTTATATAAATTGCATATGATTCTAATGAATTTGACAGTTAATGGTCAAATCAAAGAAGCTCTGAGTGTGTGTAGGTTCCCATGCCATTTTTCTCAAGTCTCCAGCTTTTATAAACGGCCAAGAGTAGCAAGCGATGAAGCTATTGGTCAGAGATTAATGTAAGTTGTTAATGTTGTGCAAAACTCAGCTAGCTATATCCTTTTAGGCTAATAGCAAATGCTTGAAGTGAGCGTTCTTTATATTTATTCTTCTTCACTTCAAAGCGACTATCTGGTGAGATTAATTGTTTACCTTTCTACACCAAATTGTATAAGAGAGTTGAATGCTTATTCATTTATTTTTTCGAACGCTATTTTGTCTGAGAAAAGTGGTATCGTTGTGCATCTTATATTTTTCTCTTGAGATATCCTTTCACAATTCTGTGAACTTGTAAAGGTTACGCCTTATCCTTTAAAAGGTAGTGGTTGTGGCTTAACCTAGAATGAAAAAGGATTATGTTATAGGTTACACCTTATTCTTTAAAAGATAGTGGTTGTGACTTAGCCTAGAAAGAAAAAGCCTCATGTAAGGGTTCCTACTTAGCCCATTAAAAGTGGAGGTTCTTACTTAGCCTGTAAAAATGGAGGTTCCTACTTAGCCTGTTAAAAGTGGAGGTTACTATTAGCCTGTAAAAGCAGGAATTCCTACCTAGCCCGTAAAAATGGAGGTTATAGTTGAACCTGTAAAAAATACTATCCTTAGTGGATGTTTTCAAAATCCTTAGTGAGGAACTAAGGTAATAGATTAGGTAGTTGGTCGAACCACTCTAAATTTTGTTGTGTTCATGGTGCTTGCTTTTGTAGTTTCTGTTTTAACTGCATTGTTCTTATCTCTCATAAAAATGTTCTTCATGCATTAGCTTATCTCATTGCATTTCTTTTGAACTGTCATTCCAATTCTATCTTGGTTGGAATCATCTTAAAAACTACATTCCCTTACATCTTCATAATTGTTTATCATTTCACCCATTTAACAAATCACTTCTTATTTTCACACAAGCATTCTTTGTCTAAATTATCCTTAAGTATCTCAATTTCAGTTATAAGTCTTGCATAAAAGTTTTATAAGCATTAGTTTTCATTACATACAATTTTTTTTTTTTTTCAAATCTATCTATGTAATCTTATTTCTCATATAAACATTTTCCAACTGCATAGTCTTTTCTCATTGCATAAAATTGTTCCATATGTTTCAAACTGTCTCTTCTATATATAAAAAGGTTTCTTAAACACATATGCTTAAAATTACATGTTTCATTCTACTTCCTATTAATGCATAAAGGTGTTCTAAATTGCTTTCTTAAATGCATACATTCTCATATAAATGTTTTCATATACAAGATTATCAAATGCTTAAGAGTTTTATCAAATTATTTCATATGAAAAACTCTATAGGCTTTGCATGCATTCATGCTTGATTTATCCGCTGTTGCACTGGTTTGTAGTTTAAAAAAATATTTTTCTTTAAATATCTTTACTGCATCATTTATTTTCAAAGATATTTTCATTATTTGTAAAAATACTCAAAACACCCAAATGACCCCTCTCTTGGATAATCTTTCACCTTTGGTTTGAAAAATCCTACAAGGTATTTAAAACATGGATTGTAAAACAAGAATCAATCCATCATGTTTTATGACAAACATTAACCATATTAGATTCATAATATACAAATGAAGTTAGACTACCTTTCTTCTCAAGCTAAGTCTTAAATTTGACAATCATTCTTCAGGTGTCCATTCTTTCTATAGAAGAAGCACTTGGATTCCTTCTTAACCTCAAATTGGATAGGTATTTTACCTTTTCCCTTACGTTTGGCTTGAGTAGCATTGTTCTTTCCCTGAGTGGCCATATATTCACTTTCTCATATTTCCATAATCAGGCTCTTTTCCTCTTGAACACACATGATCAACAATTCATTAATAGACCATTTATCCTTATGTGTGTTGTAAGATAATTTGAAAGGACCATATTGTTGTGGGAGATAATTCAAACTAAAATGTACTAGAAAAGACTCTAACATCTCAACCTTAAGAGACTTTAACTGGGTTGCAATGTCCCTCATCTTTATGATGTGCTCACGCACACCTTTAACACTGGTGAGTTTCATCGATGATCACTTTTCCATTAAGGTGGTGCTAGCAAGTGTCTTATCTGAAGACTCAAATTGCTCATCAATAGCCTTCAACAATTCCTTGATAGTCTTACATTCAGGAATTGAACCACGGATACTAGTAGAAATTTTTGTCCATATGAACATCATCTTGAGAAAATTAGATTGCTCTCATCATTCATACTCAACAATTTGAGCTTGAGTGCTAGTAGTAGTAACTACAAGAGGTTTATTCTTTTGAATGGCATAATCGATATCTATCCACCTAATTGCAAAATAACCCTTTCCTTTCACATCTTATAGTTATCACCAACTTAAATTAGGAATATCACACTTCATATCACAAAAATTCACAAGAAAAATAGTTGCATCAAATAACACAAACAATCATGCTCATGTAACTGAAGATGAGACCATTATAACTCAATGTCATGTTTTACCGATATACAACATGCAACAAATTATGAATCACTAACATATAACAACTATCTGATAGCTAAGTTTTATATATTTAAATAAATTTATAGTACAAATTTTATGATCTGACTAACAAATTATATTCATTTCCTTAATTCTTGTGGACAAATTAAGAAAAATAATTTGTTATCCCATCTTAATTAATCACACAAATATAGTAGAAATTCTTGCGGGATAAGATTTATTGTATTAAATATGATTAATCACAATTAATCTCATTTAATTTAACTTTATGTGACCTTTGCAACTCAATATATAATTTTAATTAATTAAAGATATTGCGGCTAGTCTCCAATTAATCAAAATTATATTGATCACATGATATTTAGCCAATTTTATGCATAATAATTTCACTAGATTATGCATTTATAATAAATAAGCAATATAATTTTTTTTCCATACACAATATCATTAATTATGCATAAACGTTAGCATGTGAATTAGTAGACCAAAAACAACGAAAAATTCACTTAAGTATGGATTAATAATTAAACATGTGAATTAGAATAAATAATACAAGTAATTGCATAAAACTTAAATTTTACAAGTTGAAAAACAAGTCTTAGTCTTGCCTTTAGGTTGGATTTATCTAAACACGAAGTTTGATTTCTTTAGGAGAAATGAACCTGACCAATGGAACCAAGGACCCCAAAAACCTTGGGTGGGATTGAATGCCGCAGCTGGGTGGCCGCCCAGGACAATGCGTGTGATCCACGTTCCTCCCATGGCGCGTCACACTCCCACGTACATTCTGTCATCCTATTATTGTCATTATTTTTCTTTTTTTTTTTCTTCCTTCAGACTCGAACGATGATGATCCAGTCATCCCTTACCTTTAGCCGGGTCAAACCTGACCCAAATCTGTATCCAGTGCGACTTGTCGATTTATCTGCCTCTAAACCTCCATTCTCAACGAAATTAACGCCAAAATATTCACAATCAAAATGCCCATCGACTTCCACATAAATTTTTCACAAAACACAAGATTTTTCCCAATCAAAACTTGTTAAACATACACGAATACATATGCATAATTTTTTTTTATGTCAATCGGGTTTGCATAAGGAAAAATATCAAACTAACATGCCAATCTCTTAATATATGTTTAGAATTGGAAGACTCATAAATAATCTATAATGAGACAAATAATGTTAAAAAATATAACAACAAACAAGGCAGACATGCCATACGACTTTGATACCAACTATAGAAATTTTCAAAATATACACATACTAACCTCTAGCCATTACTTGAATGCAAAAGAACCACAGCAAGTTGAATTGATGTTTCCGATCAATGACCAATTGCATAGGCACAATGTATGCCTCAGAATTGCTCTTGATTGGGGACTCAAATTGCCTTCATTTTGTATATTCTTTTTCAAGAGAAAGACCCCTCTATTTATAGATTGACTATATGTCAATCTTCTCCAAAATTAATCCCATTGAGTTAGTTTTATTTAAAAAAAATAATAATTATCACTTCTTTAATTAGTGAATGAATATTAAAAATTTAACTTTAATTGTTTAATAAGCGTTTATAAGATAAATAAGACTACCTAATAGATAATTACAATTTCATCTTAGAATTCAATCCCAAGTTAGCTTGTTTAAAGTTTATTCAAAATTTTCAATAAATTTATTGAAAAGAAAAGAAAAAAAAAACGCTTCAATCAAATAGCTAAAAACCTAGAATCTCATTAAAAACCAAATTTCCAATTATTTCATGCACAAAATTAAACAACATTTGAACACTTCGTACATATATAACAAACGAGTCCATCGCCAACAAAACGTACCAAAGATATCACCCGACATGCACGTTAAAACTCCGGCTGCCGGCAATTCACGCCTTTGCCGCGTTGATCAAAGGAGATGATGGACGATTTATAGCACTCGACGACGTGGCCATGTTCCTTAACTTGAGGAGTGTTTCCAGGCGACGGTTCCCTCAAGACGGAGCCGCACTGCCTCGGCTGTCTCTGGTAGAAAACCTTGGAGACCACCAACTCTCCATCTTTCTCGTCCTCATTGTCGCCGAGGTGGTACTGATGCATCACCCAGTTCGTCTTCTCGGGCTTCTTTTTCTTCCCGAAGTTGATGTAGAGAACCAGGATCTTCTTGTATCCTTTCAGGGCTCCACCAGGGATGAAGACTGGCCTTGTCTTGCCGGTTTTGTGCCACCGGGTCTCGTTTCCATTCATATCCGTCTGAACCTTTCGCCGTTTCCGGGTTCCGGTAGTGTAGGCTCTCGACGGCCGGTGGAAGAAGTGCCGGGGAAGGCCATCTTGGCTTACTCCTGCAACAATTGCATATGATTGATGTTTAATACACACACACACACACACACACACACACACACACACATATATACATGATTAATTTTTCATGGATTCTTACCTTTTTGTCTAATATTAAAATTAAGGCCAATAGAACGGGCATAGAGAGGGGCAGCCAGATTCGTATAATAAACAGCCAATAAAACAATAAAACAAAAAAGAAGGATCGTTGAGTTGGGTTTAAAAACACACAAGACAGCAGTATAAATGGCTGTGTAACCACTGGCTTCGGTGAAAACAAGCAATTATAGGACCCTTGCTATAAACAAACGGGCTACCTAAGCGTAGCTTGAAAGACCCGATTAGGGGCTAAAAAATGACCCCAGATGGCAATCATTGGATCCTCAATTCTTGATGTTTTTTAAGTTTCTTATCTACAATTTGTTTTATTAAATTTTTTGTTTTAAAATTTTGTAGAATACTTGAAAAATGTGTTCAAAAGTTGAAAGTGCAAAGACCTAATTTTTAATCTAGAAAATTAGTGTATATGTTTGAAAAAATGTTAAGCAGGAGCAAGAGAGGTATTGTTTTTCTAGAAAATTAGACCTTATTGATCAAACATATTAGAAGAATGAGGCCTCCTTGAGAGCAAGAATAAAGCTGCTTCCTAAAAAATTACAAGTTCAAGCTATAAAAATAAACTGAGGGGTAAGAATGTTGATATGACTTTCGAGTCTTCTACAAATAGTCTTATTTAATTTGCTGGTTCAAGTTTGGTTGGTTCTCTGGAGATATAAACCACGAATTTAATAAAGAATTGAGACTTATAACGCTAAGAAGGAGATTTCTAAACATAACAATGAGAACATAAAGATCAGAGTACTAGGTGAACTTAGAGAGCCAATCGAGTGTACTAGGCTCTTAGCAGCTCGGTGGCATCATCTCACAGTGGTGTTTCCTCAATAACAAAACAAAAAGAAAGAAAGAAAGAAAGAAACAACCTAATTTGCATGCAAAATAAAAATAAAACTGCATAAAAAATGACCTATTCCGGACCCTAACCAATCAAGCAGGAGCCCTTAGACTTATAGGAATTTTTCTGAGATTGTCGCTAAGACTCACCTGGTAACCTCTCTGGGTGGGTATAGCAAATTCCATCGTCTCCTTCAAGCGTAGGGATGAACTCATCGATCAGAGGATGAAGCTTGTGAGAATATTCGGACGACACCTTCGCCTCCAAATGCTCAATCAGTTCTTGATCGTTCGGATCAAACTTCACTCCAGCCGGCAACCCTGGCAGATCTTGAATCCCTGCAGCCTGCACTTCTTACATTAATATTATCAGCTCCAAATTCTCAGAGCAAACCAAAATCATGGAACCAATCGAGATGATTAAAGAACGAAGAAGATGAAACCTTTTCTTGACATTTGATCTGGTGACCGCAAGAAGGGCAGGTTTTAATGCAAGAACTTTGAGTTTTCCTCACAATCACTGGCTCGTCGCTGCAGTAACTAATGCACCAAGTCATAATTTGATCCTTGGTTTTGCTCTAGTATATATGCACAATATATATATATATATATCACTGTGGATCTTTCTTTCCTTCTTTCTTCTGTTTTTATACCTTCCCGAAATAGAGAAAAGTTCTCCACGAGAGAGAGAGAGAGAGAGAGAGAGAAGTGAATGGGGAAAAGAAAGCAATTTGTCTCTTCTAAAGAATGGTACCCCCAAGCCCCATTGCCTCTGCAGGGTTGGGAAGGTATTGAGTTCTTGCACTTTTTGGTACTTTGTGCAACCGTCTATAACTCTCTTTTCTCCGCTTACATAATGAGTACTGATACACCCGAAATATATTCTGTATATGTACATATAAAAATTATATATTTGATATAACAGAAATTTTAGATAAAAATTTCACATAAAACTATTTAGGGCTTGTTACATTATGAATGAAAAATCCATAAAAGTAACTCATTTATAATCATAAGATTTTCATGGTTATTCTCGTAATAAGTTTTTTTTTAAATAATTTTTTAAGAATGGAAGGCCCTACCGTTATATAACTTTACAAGAGCTGAAAAAGACTTATAAATTCTCTTTATTTTTTAAAGAGATTATTTTTACAACTCGAACTCATAACATTAATGTAATCATAAAGAAAACTTGCCCCTCTTAGAAATTCTCTTCCAAGATACAAATATTTGTAGTATTACTTAACAAAAAAAATTGTATGAAAATGAATTAATTAACATAATTAGAAATATAGAAGATAAGGCCATAGTTAAAATGAATAAAAAAAATTAGGATTCATGAACGACCCCATCTATCAAGCATAAAGGCCCTAAATGATGCAATACTAACATTTAATTTGAAGTTACAACCTGTTTAATTAATAGTTATTTTTCCTCCTATATGAGGTCATTCTATGCAAAAATCCCATTTAAAATTTTTGTTTCATTTTATCAATACCCGTTTAGAAAATATACATTTGACAGGGTTAATTAGATTGAAAAAGTTGGTATGGAGATAATGGGATGGGAAAGAAGGTAAAAGAGAAACGGTTGCTTGGATCTTACGTTGTTATGTTCATTCCAATGAGAATACTTGTTGAGGAATAAATGTAGTTGTGGATGCTGCTACACTCTAAAGGTATCTTTGGTATAGATCCTAACTCTGGTTTCGTCTAATATATATATGTATATTTAATAATATATATTAAGAATTAAAGATGATCAAAATTGAAGAGTATTGAGTGTAGATGGGGCAAACTCCTAGTCTACGAGAGAGAGAGAGAGATTTCGTGAGAGAGATGAGAAGTCTACGTGAAGAAATGGAATTTATAGGTGGTTGTTATATTTTTAAGATCTTCTCTTTTGCCTTCTTTCCCTTGCAGCCTCTTTCTTCTTCTGCACTCTAGGGCGACATTGCAACTAAACCTCTCTCTCTCTCTCAAATCAGGCTTCAGTTTCAGAAAATAACTCACTCATGCTTGAACTATTCTCTAATGGCTATGTCTGGAACTTCCATCTAGTCGGAGATAATTATTAAGATTACCCTAAAGTAACGTTTGGTACAAAGACGTATCTATATTTGGTATATATATCACAATTATAGGGAAGTAGCTTTCCCGTTGCCAACTGATTTTCAATGTCTAAAATGCTGTCATTTTTTCCTCTGTTGAAGTACTAAAATTCTTTTCCACCTATCTGAAATTATAGTTGAAAGAACCAAAAGAAATTATAAGAAATATCAATACTAAGAGACTGAAAATTTTTACCTTACTTATGATATCAGCGGCAGATCAACACTTTCAGCCTCCTTTTCCCCTGTAACTTTTTCGACTGATGATGACCCTTTTTTAAGTTCCAAATTTAATTGTACAAAACAAAATAAAACTTGGTCTTAATTATGTATTTTATAAAAACTCAATATTAACTTTATAAAAATTTAAACATACTTCTGTTTTTGGTTTGTCATATATATGGACAGACAATTATATATCTAAGGATTACACAACACCAGCCACAATAAGGAGGGCATGCACTGAGACGACGAATTTAAGCTAGTAACTTGGAACAGCAAACATTAGGGACAAAACCACAATCAACAAACAACAAATGTCCCCTGGATGACACCTAAACAAAACAAACACCACATACCGACTGACCCCCTGGATCTAGCAAGTGGAGAAAATTGCAATTTTTGGGCAAACAACCAGGTCGCTGGCATAAGGGTATAACATGTACTGAGCGATACTCGACCCAATACTTGGAAGAGCACAACACGACCAAACCAAATGCTAACAAACAGCTGTTCCTCAACACCTTGAAAATCAACCGACTCAACCCAATTAACCAATTAACAGCAACCAATCAACAAACACCAGGAGAACAGAGAACCACAAAAAAAAAAAAGAAGAAGAAGAAAAGATAGCATTACATGAACGTGGTCCATCCCAAATCTTGCACCGTTTCTCGCTGAAAAGATAGCTTCGCTGGTTTCATTATTAAACCGAGTAATATGCTGGGTTCCTAGTATGAGCTTAGCAAATGATTTCTACAATTAATTTTTGTTTTTCTTCTACATCCTAAATCCTCCAAACAAATTTGCTAAGAAAATCCAATTTTCATGAGGTTTCAATTTTTCAATTTCTTGGATTGTTTCTTGATTTTTTTTTTTTTTTGAAGATGGGAGATATTAGTTACCCTTGATTTTTCAGTTTTTATATAAAGTAATATATATAATATTTAGATGTACTTGTACAAAAAAATTTATTGTACGGATTATATTTTTCAGTATATTTTTATCAAATAACATTTATATATTATTAAGTTAGATTAAAATTAGATTTTTACTAAATTTTGTCAAATAAAATTTATATATAGAAAGAAGTTTAGGCTACGTTCTCTTTGTTATTTTCAAGTCATTTTTAGTTTTTAATTTTCTAAAATAATGAAAATGCGTTCTCTTTACTGTTTTTAAAAACGCATTTTTGAAAACAAAAAAAATTGTAAAGAAAAATTAAAACAACAAAAAATTGTTTTGAGTATTTTCATCCAAAACAAACTCAAAACTCAAAACACATTTATTTATTTGTATTTTATTATTATAATAGGAAAAAATATTACAAAATTCATTAACTTTAAAATGTATATATTTTTTAATAATATATTAACATTAAATATTTTTAATTTACTGAATAATCAAATTCATTGAATAAAATATCATTAAAAAATTATTTTCAAAATTTCAAAGATAACGCGTTTTCTAATTTTCTGTTTTGATAAATAATTTTTTCAAAATGACAAAGAGAACGCGTTTTCAATTTTCTAAAAATAAACTATCAAAACAGAAAACTGAAAATGAATTCAAAACTCAAAATTAAAAATTGAAAAGCAAAGTGAACGCAACCTTAGGGAGAGAGAAGAGATAGGAGAGAGCAAAGATACACTGTTGAGAATTAAAAACAAAAACACTCAAAATAACTCAAGACATTGAAAACACAATAAAAATACTGAAACAATAGCTCTATACTCTTAATTGTTTTGCTTCTCCAATTGATGATACAACATAAGAGATGAATGCCTATGTATATGCCTTTGCAATCAACTGCATAATCATTTAATTTTAAACAAACCCACTAACTAAACATCATAATTGTCCATTAACCAAATATTATAATTATCCACTAACCAAATATCTACCTAATTTCTCCATGATTGTCCACTAACCAAGTTGGAGATGAGTCATCAAAAGCTTCTTAATTAGTTGTTGATGAATCATGGAGATCTTTAGAAAACAAATTTACAAATCAACACTCCCTCTTAAAGTTGTTTTATAACACCAAGCATATTTCTAAACCTCACAAATCTTCAAACTTGAGTGCCTGGGTGAAAATATCCATAATTTGATAATGAGAATTCACATACTCGACTTGTACATCCTTTCTTGTGATGCACTCCCTGATGTAATGATATCGAGTATCAATGTGTTTGCTTTGATCATGGAAAACATGATTTTTTGCTAAGGCTATGGTTGACTTGTGTTGTCAATAAGAATCTTAGTCGGCTCTTCTTATGCCATGTTTAGCTCTTTCAACAAGTTTCTTAGCTACATTGCATGGCAAACACAAGAAGTGGTAGCTACATATTTAGCTTCACAACTGGATAGAGTGATAATTGGTTGCTTCTTTGACATTCATGTGAAAGTTGTGTTTCCAATGAAGAACACGAACCTACTTGTGCTCTTTTTATCATCTGTATCTCCACTCTAGTCGCTATCGCTATATTCGACAAGCTTGTAATCATTAGAAAATGAATAAAATAAGCCAAGATCAATTGTACCTTTCAGATATCGAAGAATTCTCTTTCTAGTTTTGAAATAGGTGATTCTTGGATTCTCCATGTATTGACTCACAAGTCCAACTATATAAAGAATATCAGGCCTTGTACAAGTTAAGTAGCGCAAACTTCCAACCAGGCTTTTGAAAAAAGTTGAATCCACTTTTTCATGCTTGGATAATTTGATTTCACATTCCACTAAGGTACTGATTGGCTTGCAGTTGTCCATCTTGAATCTTTTCTGGATCTCCTTTACATAGCTTTGCTGGGAGATGAAGATGCCTTCTTCCTTTTGTTTGATCTCAATACCAAGGTGGTATACCATCAACCCAATGTCGGTCATCTCAAACTCTTGGGTAATTACTTTCTTGAATTCTTCAAACAAACTCGGATTGTTTCCAGTGAAGATCAAATCATCCACGTACAAACATACTATTAGAATATCTCCATCTTTGATCTTGATATAAAAGACGTGCTCATAGGGACATTTATTGAAACCATTCTCTTGAAAATACTTGTCGATTCGGCTATTCCATGCCTTTGGTGCTTACTTCAGTCCATAAAGAGCTTTCTTCAACTTTAGAACTTTGTCTTTATGCCTTTTGAGTTCATAGCCTAATGGCTAGTGTATGTAGGTTTCTTCTTCAAGAACTTCATTTAGGAAAGCAGACTTTACATCTATCTGATGAATCTTTCATTTGTTCTGAGTAGCCAAAGAAATGATTAGTTGTATAGCTTCCGAACGAGCAACATGAGCAAATATGCATCATAGTCAATGCCAGCTTTTTGATTATATCCTTTTGCAACAAGCCTAGCCTTTTGTCTTTCTATTTCTCCCTTAACATTTCTCTTTGTCTTATACACCCATTTGACACTTATAGCCTTCTTGCCTTTTGGAAGTGAGGTCAATTCCCATGTGTAATTCTTTTCGATGGACTTGATTTCTTCATCTGTAATACCCCATACTGCGAAGTGTCAAGTAAGTTCAAGGAACTGAAAATCAATTTGAGAATTTAGTTAACTAATTGCCGAATCAACCGGAGGGAGTACCCTGGACCCTAGATTTTTAAGGGAAATAGTATGGTAATGACGAGTGATTCGAATTATGATTTTTAGTGATGAAAGAAATTGAATCGGGAATAGTTTTCAGTACAGCTATCTACTAGGTTGAGAAAATCGAATGATCGTAAGGGATGTAATACTCGAGATTTTTAGATTCAAATACTTGAGGAAATAGAATGTTTTAAGGGATTGTGGATATTTAGAGTTAAAAGTTTAATTTCTAAACTAGGGGTAAAATCAAAATTTTTGAGGTTCGGGTAAAAGAGTAATTTACCTAAAAATTAGGGGCATTAGCGTAATTAGTCCATTTTTCAGGGACTAAAATGCAAATAAAAATTAGCCCGGGGACCATGATGAAAAAGGTCTAAGTGCAATTACCCAAAAAATTTGGGCCAAAGTGTAATTTTTGAAACCTTTTTACTAGGGGCATTTGGGAGATTTAGGAAAAGTCTCATAAATGACTTTACAAATAAGGATGAAATCTCATGATAACGTTAGAGATAGGATAAAGGCTCATGATAACGTTAGAGATAAGATGAAGGCTCATGATGACATTAAGGATAAGATTTGGATAAGATTTGATTGGATAAGATAAGATTTGAATAAGATTTGATTGGATGAGATTTTGTTGGATATGATTTGATTTGAATAAGATTTGATTCGGATAACAATGATTTTATAAAATCTTAGAAGATTTGAAAATGATTATATAAAATCTTAGAAGATTTAGAATGATTGCAGAATATCTTAGAAGATTTGGTAATAATTATATAAAATCTTAGAAGATTTAGAATGATTGCAGAATATCTTAGAAGATTTGGTAATGATTATATAATATCTTGGAAGATTTAGAATGATTGCAGAATATCTTAGAAGATTTGGTAATAATTGCAGAATATCTTGGAAGATTTACAATGATTGCAAAAGATTTTTAGAAGATTTGGAATGCTTGTAAAAGATTTTGAAAGATTTGAAATGATTGCAGAATATATGTTTCTTGGTGGCTAAGTTTCCAAAACCTATAAATAGGAGTTTATAGACAAAGGTTTCTCATTCGAAATTGTGAGAAGTTCGTGCTAAACAAGAGTGATTCGAGTTTAGTAGATAGAGGGCTTTTTAAGCATACGCGAAGCATCACACGCGTAGAACACTTGAGCAACGCGTGAGGGCGTGAAGAAGGTGGTTTGATCAAAATACTCGAGGAGTTACACAAAAGTTGAAGTTAGGCACAAGATTCAAGGTGTTCTGAGTTTCGTTCGAGGTGAGTGTTCGCCCCCAAAACTTAATTTATTGTGCTTGTTCTATTTGAACATGTAGAGATTTCAGGTAAAACGGTTTTGTGCATTGAAACGGTAACCGGTGACGGTTGGTTTATGAGAGAGGTTCGTCCCTGAATGTTTTGAAATTGTGCATTGCATTTTATAAAACTGTTGTTTATATGATGCATTGAATTGTGAAATGTGGCATTGTCTTGAGTTTTGTGTGTACGTATGGAATGTCAGCCTCGGATGTTGTCTGGATAGTGTAGCCATAATTCTCCAAGGGCATGATGGAATAATAGGGATATCTGATACTGGTGTACATGTCAGGATAGCTGCCTTGATTTCCGTGTCAGACCGTTTGGTCAGGGAAGTTGAACTAGGACGACTAGGTGGTCCATACTATGTTGTTCATGTGGGAGGTCAGCCTAGGATGTTGTCTGGATAGTGTAACCGTAATTCTCCAAGGGCGTGACAGAATAATAGGGGTGTCTAATGCTGGTAAGCATGTCAGGATAACCGCCTTGGTTTCTGTGCCATGCCGTTTGGCCAAGGAAGTTGCACTAGGATGACTAGGTGGTCCATGTGAAATTTTGGAGTTGGGATTGCATGGTGGTTCCTGAATGCTTAAGGTGGGAACGTAATCTGGTGAGATGCGTTGGCAGCCCTATTTAAGCTAGAATCGCGTCGCGTCGTCGTGTCGGTATGGTGGCATAGCTTTTAGAGAAATTGCTCTTTTCCCATGGTAGGGTTAAGCGCGTGGGATTCTCTTGGGTTAGGGCTTACCGGGTGTATTGGTTTATTTCATGTCTTGCATTCATTCATGAAAAATGTGTTTTGAACTCTCACTTAGATTATTCATTATCTAATTTGGACTATATCCCTGGAATATTCAAACGTTCCAAGTGAAGACAGCGGTGCGAAAGGAAAGGGAATTGCCGAGGAGTGACGGCGATTAGTTGACAACTTGTAATATGTTGCTTTAAATAAATGTTGTTTATTTTGAGGATGTCTTGTAAGTGTTGGTTTGAATTTATATTATAAATAAAGTGGTTTTGGTTATGACCTGTCAAGGTTTCGATCTAGTTTTCGCATTTGTGTTGGTGAACCTGTCTTAGTTTATTGATGGTTCATAGTTGATATACTGAGAAGGTGTAACGGGATCTTCGGGGAACGTTTTTGTGATGAGTTTTTATTTGAAAAAAAAAATTATATCCCCGGAATCTTACGTTACGTAATGCCCTCTTGGGAGAGCGGAGTGTACTTGCACTTCCATAGGTTTCGAAACATACTCCACATGTTTCGAAACATACAACATTTCTAGCTGTACTTGCACTTAGAGACAACAGTGAGTGGGAGACATAATTGAGAAAATGGGAGAATAAGGGGTAGTTGAAAATGAACTTGTAACTTTTGTGGTTTGCAAAAAATTGGGACATACACAAGAGTTAGAGCTCATCTATTAAATATCAATGGAAAAGGGTTTTCTTGATGTAAAAAGGTGAGTCCTAAAATTATAGTTGAGATGAAAAAAGTTGAAAGATAAGTTGTAGAAAGACTATCAAATTTCAACCTAAGCAAGTGTCATTATCGACTAGTCGTGTTTTTTTGGAACCTTTTTTGTCTTTACATAAACCAAGAGTTATAGAACAGTTAAAGAAGAGAAAGGCCATAGATTCACCTATTGCTAGAGGTTTTGACATGGAAATTAGAGCACAATTAGATGCCGAGATTGCTAGAATGTTCTATACTGGGGATTTGCCTTTTAATTTTGCTAGAAATCCATATTATTTGAATACTTATTCATTTGTTACTAATCATCCATTGGGTAGTTATGTGCCTGCGGGTTATAATAAGTTGAAGACCACATTACTTCAGAAAGAAAAGACAAATGTTGAAAATTTGTTAGAACCTATTAAAAACACTTGATTGGAAAAAGGTGTTAGCATTGTTACTGATGGTTGGAGTGACTCACAAAGAAGGCACTTGATTAATTTTATGGTTATTTCTGAAAATGGTTCAGTGTTTATTAAATATGTGAATTGTTCAGGTGAAGTAAAGAATAAACAATTTATTGCTAATTTGATGAAAGAGGTAATAAATGAAGTTGGTGACCAAAAAGTTGTATAGATCATTACTAATAATGTTGCTAATAATGGAGAAGTTTCCACACAAAAAATGAAGTGTTTTAGAAGACTTTTTCATAATCCAAATGAGCGTGTTATTGTTGATGATGAGTTTGCTGATTTTTTTCTCAAAAGTGGGTCATTTGGAGATCCAAATTCTATCTTGAACATGTAAACCTAGGAAATGGTGGCATGCTATGGTTCACGTGCTCTTTTGCTTCAAAAGTTAGCTTTTAATATGTTTGGACAACTTACTTCTTCCTCTTGTTGTGAAAGAAATTGGCTTACTTATTCCTTAGTTTATTTATTTAGAATGAATAAATTATCTCCAAAATATGCAAAGGATTTGATCTTTATTCATAATAATCTTCATCTTTTATCAAGGATCACCTCCCAATATTATGACGAGAAGACAAAAACATGGAATATAGGTGGAGATGAATTTGGGAGTATGGAAGAAGTGGGTGTTCGTGAGTTTGCTAATATCTCCATAGATGAACCAAAGTTAGAGTCAGTACTATTTGGTGAATATGTTAATCAATCTATAGAGACAGGGAATCATGAACTGAATGAACTTTTATAAATTGTATTATCTTTAATTTTATTTTTTAAATTTACTATTTGTTTTTAATTACAAAATCATGCAAGGATAATAGAACTTTGTAAATATTGTTGATGGTTGTTTGAATGCAATGTGGACTTTATGTTTATGTTTGTTTGAATGAATTATTGAATTTATGTTTATTGTTTATATTTGTTTGTATTATGTTTTAACTATATTTTATAATTTTATTATATTAAAATTATATTTACAAAAAAACTCCTATATTTTTTAAATTTACACTTTATCCCGCATTTCTGTTTCCTACTTTTTAAGAAAAATACAATTTCTCCATTTTCGTTTCATATTAGAAAAGTTTTTCGTTTCCGTTTTAGTGCAACCTAGGTAGAATGGTCAATTTGTACTAATTTTTAACAACAAAAGTTACTTTTACTATTTTTAAAAATATGAGAAATAGATTGTTATTACTCTATGGGAAATGTATAATTTGTTGTATAAAGAAAATATATCATTTTTTTACCTTCCCCTCCATATAGCCAAGCACGCACTAACAAGAAAATTAAAAAAAAAAAAAAATGTTTGGTGGGGATTAACCAAACCCAGTGATTAGAAAATATTGATTAAATTTATTAATTCTAGTATTCGAAAAAACTAGCCTAGGAGGCTATTGCGAATTTAACCTAGTCGGCCTCTTAAGTGCTGACCCCATTAATCGGCCGTCGCTAGTGCATAGGCAGCCCAAGCGATGCCTAGCTGCTTAGGATGCCTAATTTTTTACCTCTCTCTCAACCGTCTCCCTCTTCTCTAGCCTTAGGTTATCGTTGCTTGAACGCCGCCGTCGGTACCTCATTGCTACCTCCAGCTCCATTGCAACCTCCTCACTACCTCTACGCCATCGCCGCCATCAAGCCCCATCCTTGCAAATGCGTCTTCGCTGTCTCAAGCTCTATCTCTGCTACTCTTTCTCCACCCTAGACATCCTCACTTGCTGGCAGCTTGTGAGTTCAAATGAGAGGGCCACCAGGTGATGGTCTTTGAGCGTTACAACTGGATTCGCGGCATCTGGGTCTACGACCCCTAAGTTGCCCTAGCACTACAAAAAAACTAGCATTTAACGGTAGTTTTTTTTGCATTTAGGCATATACAGCTGTTGCAAAACATTTAGCAGCGGTTTTCAGCAACCGCTGGTATAACTGTCGCTAAGTGATATTTTTAGCTGTGGTTTTTAAAATTTAGCAGCGGTTTTAAAACCGTCGCTAAAATTAATTGAATTTAATATTAATTAATATTAAATTTAATTATAAAAAATAATTTAACGGCTGTTTTGGTAATTTTTTGCGACGATTTTGAAACTGCCACTATTTCCCGCACACAGGCAAAAATAGCGCGCGTATGCGAGGCCAGCCCCTGCATGCCCGCGCGCGCATCCACCCTCCCACAATGCCTACTGGAATTTATTCTAGCAAATGCTTTCCCCAAGTTTTAATCCCATGACCTACCGTACGCGCGTGTGCGTGCGAAGCCACCTGATCTGCAAAGCCACCTTGTAATATACTCGCGCATATTAATTATAAAGTAATCGAACCACTATTTTTTAGAATTCCCTATGCACCCACAAACTCGAATTTTTGAAATTACACTTGACCCCAAATTAAATAAAATAAAAAATAATTTTATTTTTTTATTGTTGAATTTTGTGGCGGTTGATTAAAACTGCTACGAAATTTATTTTTGAATTTTTTTGTTAATGAATTTGGCGGCGGTTTTAACAAAACTGCTGCTAAATTTATTTTTTTATTTTTTTATTGTTGAATTTTACGACGGTTGATAAAAATCGCCGCAAAATTTATTTTTGAATTTTTTTATTAATGAATTTTGCGGCGGTTTTGACAAAACCGTTGCTAAATTTAATTTTTTTTTAGTCTTGAATTTTGCGATTGTTGTTTAGAACTGCCGCTAAATTTAATTTTATAATTTTAAATTAATTAATTTTGCGACAATTTTTTAGAACCGCAGCAAAATGTTAGATAAACTGCCGTAAAAAACATATTTTGCGACGGTTGAAAAATCGCCGCAAAATACCATTTTTTGCAGCAATTTTAAAAATCGATGCAAAAAAATTGCCGCAAAAAACCCTTTTTTTTTTTGTAATGTAGCCATCCTAGTTTATATATATATACATATATATATAAGTTTCTATATAAAGTTTATATATTTATCTATTTATATATATATAAATAATACATTTATAAATCTGTTTATATAATTTCTGATTTATATATATAAGTTTTATTTATCTTTTTAACTTTGATTTATTTAAAATAATATAAAATTATATTAAAAATTTAAAAAAAGAAAGAAAGAAAAAATAGCAATCCGCCTAGGCGTCCTAGGCATTGGGCCCTAATCTGGTGCCTGACTAACGCCTAACGCCTTTTAAAGTACTATTACTTCTATTTTAAAATTAATTATGTCGTTTGTGTTAAAAACTATAAATTATAGTTTTGTGTAGCTTAAAAGGTTGTTGCAAATGATACAAATCACAAAGACTATGATACTATTTTAAAGATGGTTAATAATATGATATGTTCATAGAAGTAATTAAGGAAAAGAATATATCACGGTTACCACCAGTGCAGACAAAATTTCAACTTTCCAACTAAATTATCTCTAAAACATCAAGGATTTAATATTTCCAGTTAACGCCATTAATTTTACAGATAAAGATCCTTAGTTAAACACGTAATCTCTAGAATTCTAAGAGGATTTGGATTGAGATTTCACAATTTTTGTCGGATAATCCGAAGTTGGAAAGCTTCAAATGGAAATTTTCTGCTTGTTCTCTGTGTTTCCATCTTCCCTAGCATTCAAATTATGGTGCTTTGATCAGAGCAATCTTCACTTCATAGCAATGAGGAGAAACCTTCCCTTCTTTCCTCCTGATGTAGCATTTCCACCACCCTCTCCATGGAAGGCCGGTCGCCGACAAGGACCCAGTGAAGTTGCTCCTTGAAACTAGAGTTAAGGTTGGGATCGAGCATTTGATCGATCCCCTCCTCGCGGAGGCTCTTGCAGATCCATGCCACCAGATCCTTCTCCCCGAATTCTGGATGAACCGGCTGTCTACCGGTCGCTAGGTCCACGACTCCAAAGCTGTAGAAGTTACTCTTTTCAGTACATGCATACTCTGCAGTAGGATCAAAGATCAAACAGACCAGCCTCTACTAACATTTAGATCAATCAGTCCAATTAAATCTATGAAATCCATCAGAGTTGGAGATGCGAGATTCATGATTTAGCTCTGTGACTCCAGACTTGGAAAGATCGATGTCTATCATGTAATTGAATTTTCTTTGATCTGCACAATTGAAAAGAAAAACCATTCAATTTATGAAATTCATCAGAGTTACTGATATGAAACTCAAAATTTGAAAATATGTCAAATAATTTTAGGCAAGAAAAGGAAATGGGTGATCAAGGAATTGAATTTTGATACTCGGAGCAATGTGGCCACAAGAATCAGCAATTGCAGACATGGATTCCGGGCCATTTTCCACTGCTCTGACAACCTTAGCAACTCCAACATCCGAAAGCTTGTCTCCAAACTCTGCATTGAGCAAAATATTGTTCGGTTTCACGTCCCTATGGATGACCGGAAGATCGCAGGCATGGTGCAGATAGTAAAGAGCCTCAACCACATCCAAAGCTACCCAAAATCGGGTAGGCCAGTTCAGCAAGTTCCCATTTTCGCCATTCAGGAAACCGATCGGGCTTCCATTCAACATGAACTCGTAAACCAGAAGCTTGCAGGCAGCAGTGTTGTGACAACATAACAGTCTCACAATGTTCTTGTACCTGAACTTCTCCCCCAGCGTCTCAACTTCAACCTTGTCTCCTCTTTCTCTGTGTCAACAATGGCTGAACTTTCGCTGTTCTTCTTGAACATCTTCTTCACTGAAAATGCTTCACTGTTGCTAAGCTCAGCCTTGTAGACTCTACCAGAAGCTCCACTGCCAATGGCATTGTCTTCCACAAGGCAATCCAAGAGCTCGTGTTGGTCGAAGCCCAGATTGTGGAATGATCTCCACTTCAACATTAGTATTCCTTTATTCAAATTCCACAACTTTGACATAGAGCAAATGTAGCGGTCCTCTCCCGGATAATCCCACTAGCATAGGAAAATCCAAAAGGAGATCGTCACATAAATGGATACAGAAACAATAACTCAAAACAAACATCAAGTAAATGAATATTTTTTTTTTTTTTTACTTGCTCACTAATCATCAAGAGCCAAAAGAAAGCATTTCCAATGACGATTTGACTTACACAATTCTTTAGGCTCAAAAGCCATACAATCAAAATATAAGGGTAAATGTCATTTACAAAATAAATCTCACCTTACATGCCCTCAAAACAAATCACCCCCATTAACCTTTTCGACTAGGATATCTCTGTACACAACTAGACCCGAGCTCTAGCCTTACTGTGTAACACCCGAGAATAATCTTGAGGATAAAAATGATATTTGATGAAGGGCATAATTGGAATTTTGGGAGAAATAAGACTATAGGGCACACTAACACAGCTTTGGACGATCGAATTAATCAGAGGGAGTACCTCGGACCCTAGATAGCCAAGGAAAATGGTATAGTATCGACGAGCAATTAAAATTATGATTTTTAGTGATAAAAGAAATGAGATCGGAAACAGTTTTCGGTACAGCAAAAATACAGCTGCCAATTAAGTCGTATTACCGAATTGTTATAGACGATGTCCAAAAAATCAAAGGAGGGTATCAAGGACTAGTATTCGATTTATAAAACAACCCTTAAGAGGTTTCAGGTTGAATCGAGTGGATTTGAGGTCAAATAAATCAGTCGGGCCTAAGTGCAATTTTCTAAATTTACCCGAGGGAGGTCAAAACGGCAATTTTTCAAAAGTTTCAAGGGAGAAATGAGAAGTACTAATCTTGAGGGTCTTAGTGAGGGTGTTAGAAAGATCAGGGGCTTGAGGATAAGGGCCAAAATGCAAAAGAGAAATTTCCAAGGACCAAAATGCAATTTTCAGAAAGTAGTACAAGCATGGCCGATTTGGCCATGGATTTGGCCGAAAAATCCGGCCGTTTGACAGCCTAGGATCGGCAGGGAGTGGCCTAGGCTAGTCTAGGAAGCGTGTAGGAGGAGTTTTGGCCCGAAATTGGCCACGTGGGGGTCGGATTTTGGCTATAAATAGCCAAGGGTTTCGGCCGAATTTGAATCATCAAATCGCTCAAGTTTGAGAGCGAATCGAAGGAAACCAATAAGGGGCTTTTGTTCCTTGAGGGAATAGGATCATTTCTGGAGATTTTGGGAATTTTTGGGGTAGTTTAGAGGGTGTTTTCGCATATATATACATTCGGCCGTATATATATATATATATTTTGCGTGAAATACCAAATCGGGTTGTAGAGTGATCGATCGAGCGATCTAATAAGGGGCTTTTGTTCGCAAGGTGATGGGTAACTGATCTGGAAAATTTCGTGCCAATCGGAGTTCGAATCGAGGGTCAATTTGATTCGCCGGAGTTCGGTGGCGGGATAGCTTCGGCCGACTGTTTTTGGCCAAATCGGAAGGCTTCCGGTGGTCTTTTCCGAGCAAGATTGGTACCATTGGGATCGACTAAGGGAGAGGAACATCCTGGTGTCATCGCTCCAATTTTCCGGTGTGCCGTCGCCGGAGAAGATGACCGGAGGTATTTTTGTATTTTTTTAAATACTGAAAATATAGAAAATTAGGTAAAAAATAGAATTAAAGGAATTAAAATTCTGGAAAAATATCCATAAATTCTAGAAAGATAAATAGTTTATTTTGATGAATTTTTATCTTGGAAATTTCTTGGGGAAATGGTTATTTTTGATTTTTGAAAGGAAATGTAAATAGAAAATAAATAGAAGGAATTTTTATAAAATTATGAAAAAATTCCAGAAGTATAAGGGATTTATTTTATGAGTTTTTGTGATTTTTTTTGAAGTATATTCGAAGTAAATCGATGAGAAATAAATTTTCTCAAGGAAAAGTGATTATGGAAATTTGAGAAAATAGGAGAAAAATCTGGAAAATTTCCAAAAAATCCCAGAGGCTTATAAATATTTTCTTATGAATTATTATGTAGAAATATTTGATAAAATAGTTGTTTAGATATTTATTTTGGATTATTAGAGAAGAAAATGGGAGAAAAATAGGAAAATTGTGAGAAAATTAAGGAAAATTATAATGTGATGATTAGGGTGCCTTGAGGGTTGAGACAAAATGACTCGTGCGAAGATCGAAGAAGGCACGCAAATCGAGGCGTACCGAAATACCATCAAAGGTGAGTGTTCGCCCCCAACTTTGTTTTGACTTGTGAGTGGTTTTACCCGAAAAGATTTTAAGCGACATGTGAATGGTTTACTGGGAATGTTCATCCCTATGGCTTGGTTTATTATGGTTGTCCAAACAATTATTTACACATGCATTGAATTTCGTACGGTAAAGTGCATACATTGAGATGTTGATTTTATGCATGTTATGATTTTTTCGGCATTGGCTTGTTTTGTGTCGTCCATGTGGGACGTGGGTTGGTAACTTGTGACGTAGCCCAGAGTGACAGCACTCGGGATGCGTACCTAGGATTAATG
Source organism: Diospyros lotus (assembly GCF_014633365.1). NCBI lineage: Eukaryota > Viridiplantae > Streptophyta > Magnoliopsida > Ericales > Ebenaceae > Diospyros > Diospyros lotus. Next base: position 21,233,879 of record NC_068352.1, read on the forward strand.
CTAGGTGACCCACTTGGGACGGGGCTGAGACGGACTTCACCCTACGGGACCCAAGTGGCGGGGCTGAGAGTGGACACCACCCCGGTTGTTGGCTCAAGTGGCGGGGCTGCGAGTGGACACCACCCCAGGTTCCTTTGAGAAATAGCATTAATGCCGAGGTGACGTTGATTCCGAGGATATTGCTGGTGTGACACTCTTGGGGCTAGGGTTGCGTTGGGTTTTGGAATGCTTTTGAGTTGGAGCGTAAAGCCTAACAATGACAATGGGGTGATTCCCGGATTCATATGTCGAGGTTGTCCCTCTTAAGCAGGATTGTTTTGCCAATGGGCCGAAGTGGTTGTGTCGCCTTTAGAGAGATTGCATTTTCCCCGGTTAGGGTTAAGTGCTATGTGGGATTCTCTTAGGCTGGTGCATGTCGGGATTTATCGATTTTGTATATGATTTTTCATATCTGCATGAAAACGTTTTTGAACTCTCACTTAGATGATTCAGCATCTAATTTGGACCATGTCCCTGGAATATTCAAACGTTCCAGGTGAAAGCGGTGGCGCCAAGGGAAAGAATATCATCGAGATGTAGCGGCTATGTTTAGTTTTCGTAGGTTTTGTCCATGATTACGATGTTCAGAGGTTATGTAATATTTTGATATTTTCATGTGAAACATCGATTTGGTTATTGTAAAGGAATTGTCGGTTATATATCATTGAGGTTTCGATCTTGCTTCCGCTGATGTAATTGTTGATACCTGTCTTAGTTTATTTATTATTAAATTTTGATATGCTAAGAAGGTACGATCGGGATTGACGGGAAATGATTATGACAAGGTATATGTATTGAGAGACTTATGTTGTGTGTTCGATGTTGAAAAAAAAAAAAAAAAATATTCTCGAAATCTCGAGTTAACGCTCGTTGTGGGAAAACGGGGCGTTACATACTGGACTCGTCCTCAGCAATTGCTTTTCCCTGACTTGAAATGATAGGAATAAACAAGGTGAGCCACAAGGCTCAGCAAATATGTATTACAACAAACGAACCAATAGAGTCAAGGCATGGATAAACCAAAGTGGAATAGACTCGACTTCCCAAGTACGAGTAGCATTTCCCATTAGATCCTATCATTATTATCATTTCCATGCCTTTGTCATTATGCATTTCATGCATCATTTCATTTCTCATGAATATATAATTTCCATGCAGCATATTGGCCCTCACGGTCTTTCATTCACATGCATGCATACATATACATAGAAAAATCATTTAGCCATTCACTTGGCTTGAGCATCGCCTACCGAGTTTATGGCCACCTTACCCACATCAGGCGCTCTTTAGGATATCCTTTTATCACCTTGCGGTACATAGCTGCCGCGCAAAATAATAAGTGCGCAAATAATAATACCATACAATGCTCATGTAGGTTTCAAGTAAACATATCAAACATGCTTCATTATTAGAAATGTTCTCATCATGATCATCATGCGCACTTAGACATTTCAAGATTATATCCTCACATGAGCCAATGGTATTTTCATCACATAATTTAGCATTATTCATGGAAATTCATTTCCATACCATTTCTCAAGGCCAAACAAGTTGATTACATGAATTCACCATTAAAAACTCATGATTTCCATTTTTAATTCTCATCATTAATTAACTTCCCCATTTTTGGAACACCTATATATCCGCGAGATGATTTTGAAGCCAACTAAAAGATCACAAGAGCTTTGGGGAAGAATGACAAGCATTAGAAAAGAATCGGACAAAAAAGAAATAATTAATACATTCTATTGGTTGACCAAATAAAAGTGTTAGTCAACCGACTGAAGACTTGGTTGATCGATGATGAAGACTTGGTCGACCGAGTAAAAACACTTGGTCGACTAACAGAAGCTAAATTACCCACTTGGTCGACTAACAGCCCACTTGGTCAACCGACTAAAACACTTGGTCGACCGACTGAAATACTTGGTCGACCAACAGAAGCTAAATTACCCACTTGGTCGACCGACTAAAATCACTTGGTCGACTAACAGCCCACTTGGTCAACCGACTAAAACACTTGGTCGACCAACTGAAATACTTGGTCAACCAACATAAGCTAAATTACCCACTTGGTCGACTGACTAAAATCACTTAGTCGACTAACAGCCCACTTGGTCAACTGACTAAAACACTTGGTCGACCAATAGAGAACAAAACACATACTTGGTCGACCGACTAAAATACTTGGTCGACCAACAGAGGCCTGAAACTTAAAAATAACAACGATAACCCACAAAACTCAACATCCCAAGCAAGATACACCAAACCTTGCTTCTCTAACATTCCTAATCAATCAAGTGTCATTCCTTTGAGAATTTAGGGTGAACTAGACCTTAATGAAAACTCTCAAAAAGACCCACCAATGATAAAACACCAATTTAAGGAAATGAGAAAATAATCCACCAATCAACATAAACTCATGATTAGATCTTCTAATAAAATAGAAGAATCGAAGACAAGGGAACCAAGAAGGAAATCAACTTGACCCAAGAGAAAAAGAACCCAAAACTTGCGTTAACAAGAAGAATCAACATGAACTTGCATAACCAAAAAGAAATGCAAGAAGAACTTGCCTTAATGATGCTTGGTCCGATGAGAAGAACAACCAGCTGCAACTTCCCACTTAAGCTTCAATGGAGATTGAAAATGGAAGAAAAAGAAGAAGAAGAAAGAAGAAGCTGTCGATCGGGAGATGAGAGAAGGAAAGAGGGAGGAGACATGGAAAAGAAAGGGGCATGGGGGAGGTATGGCCGCCCATCAGCCTTCCACCCACTCCCTTGGCCAATTTACCACTTTGACCCTCTTTTTGCACACACACACCACAAGTCATTAAACCTATTTTGGTCTTTTACCTCTTTTTCTTTTCTTTTTCATTTTCTTCTTTACCCCATAATACTAATATCTTCATTTCTTTTAATACCCATTTATGAAATTCCCTTTTTAACCCTTACTTTTCACACACACAATGAACAACATCAAGCCCTCATTAGACTTTTCATAATTTATTCTTTTTGATTAAATTAAAATACACAAAACTTTATGCTCATGGGCCAATGCCCATTTCATTAGCCCAACACAATGGGCTCAAAATATATTCTTAGGCCTAAGGGCTTCTCAACCTTATTCTTAAATAAAACCCAACCCAATACACTAGGCTTCACCCCAAGTTTTTTCTTTAAAAACTCAACCCCTTAAATTAGGCAAATCACAATTCTATAACATTTAATTCTTGAGGCTAATTTATCACACATAATAATTTATAATTCAAGTAAAACTCTAGACCCACCAACGGTCGTTATAGCAAACAACCCCAATAATTGAAACCATGCTAGGAAGTGCAAAAATGTATCCAGTAATCCGTGCAAAATTTCTTCTCTTAGGATTAGTGTCTTGAGATGGGGCTGGATTGCTCAGAAAGCTATCTTTGTAGATATCTTTCTTGTAGAATGAAGGAATTTTTCCCAAGAGATTATTGTAGGAAAAATTTAGCACATTGAGCTTCAAATTCTGCAATTGGAGTGGGATTTTCCTGGAAAAGTGATTTTCAGGTAGATCAAGAAAATTAAGCTCCGGCAAAGCTCCTAATTTGATCAGGGATTTCACAAGATAAGTTATTATTAGCTAAATTAAGTTTGTTGAACTGCTTCAAAAATTGAATCCCTTTCAGTATCTCCCTAGAGAGCTCGTTGTCTCTAAGATCAAGCTTAACTAATTCACCCAAATTATCTTATGACGGTTTTGAGATAGATTACTACATGCTGTCTTGGGATCCACACCTCAAGCTCAACACCTTGAGGACTGCACTTGCAAGAGAAAAACATGTTGCCTCGAGATTACAATCTCAGGACTTATACTTGTAGAAGAATAAAGCAGGGATAGATCCCCCAATTTGGTCTTCAATACTCAAATTACTAAAGGAAAAATGGGTATCTCTCCATAAAGGCAAGAGCTAAAAGTGAACTTGGGTTAGACATCGTATTTGAGAGGGAGTCCTTGCCTTTTATAGGGTGACTAAAGGTAGGTTACCTGGGGTGGGCTCTAAAATTTTTGAGCTCGTATCTCATGGGCTTCGAGAGGATTTCCTAGACTTGATGAAGATGGGATCTATCCCAAATCCTTTGAGATTTAGATCTAGCTAGGTCTTTATCCTAGTGCTGATATGTGTCTCACTTTAAAAGCTGAGACTTATCATTCAAATTTGGTAAGAAGAGACAACACGTGATCTCCTTAAGGGCTTGAGATTTGGACACGTGGTAAATGTGGATTGGCTTTCTTGAAAGGACATTTTTATAATTTTGTAATGCCACATCACTTACCCTTTACTCCTCGAGCTGAGCTCCAAGTGTAGTTTGGTTCAGTCAGTAGCCCAAATCATGTGTCATCCCTTCGAGGGCTTGACTTTCACAAGTCACCTACTACTTGCTAAACAATAAGGTTTAAGTCAAAATACACCTCTAGGTCTTTCACTCCCATTGGCTAGTTTCAATCCAATGATAAGGGCATCATATTCACCCTCATTATTGAAGGCTTTGAACTCAAAATAAAAAGCATAGGATCAAGTCTACTCATCAAACCCTTACAACGTTAGTCTAGCTTTGCTACCCCCTAAGTTTGAACACCCATCCAACAAAAGTGTCTAAGTTTATGTTACATCCCCTTCCCAGGTACTTCCTTAGTCAAGATGCCCCCACCATGAAGTTAGCCAACGCTAGGGTCTTAATGGTAGGTTGGAGTCGATACTCAATATCAAAGGTGTTAGTTCCACCTCCCGCTTAGGCATTCTTCCTATAAACTCAAGCCTTCCCAAAATTGACCTCAAGAGTTGATTGGTAAAGAGAATAATTCGGTGCGCCTGAAAGTACAACTTTAGCTTTTGGTCAAAGATGGCCAAAGCATAGGTCAACTTCTTAATTAGAGTGTAATAGACTTTGGCGTTAATCAACCTTTTACTCATGTAATACACAGGCCTTTGAACCTTATCTTCTTCTCGATCCAAAATTGAGCTGATAGCATCATCTAAAGTGGCCATGTAAAGGTATAATGATTTCGTTGGCTGAGGCTTGGTCAAGACTGGGGAAAAGACTAGGTACTGCTTTAGCTTCTTAAAGGCCGCTGGACACTCGTCTGTCTAAGAAAAGTTAGGTACTCGAGTGAAAGCCTTAAAGAAAAACAACCCCTTCTTTTATAGATCATGATAAGAATCTCCTCAGGCCGTCCATTCTCTTCATTAACCTTTAGACTTCCTTGATGTTCCTTGGAGGGGGCATTTCTGGATCGCCTTTATTTTGAAGGGATTTGTCTCAATCCCTTAGTGATGAACCATGAAGCTTAAGAAGTCACTTGTTACCCTAAAGGCATATTTAATGGGGTTAAACTTCATCTGATACTTTGTAAGGTTCTGGAAACATTCCTCCAAGTTCACCAGGAGTTTCTTAGTTAAGGAACTCTTAACTAACATATTATCCACATATGCCTCCATTTTGCAACCTAGCTGAGCTCTAAAGAGTTTGTCCACAAGCCGTTGGAAAATTGCCCCGACATTCTTAACCCTAGAGAGCATTAGTCAATAGGTGGCCCTATTGTGATAAAGGTCAGTTTCTCTTGATCCTCGAGTTGGAGGGATATTTGACAGTACCCATGGAATTCATCTAAGAAGCTTATCAACTGACATTTGGTTGTTTTGTCAATTAAGGCGTCAATTTGAGGAAGATGGTAGTTATCCTTAGGATAAGCCTTATTAAGGTTCTTAAAGTCAATGTAGAGCCTCCACTTGACTAGCTCTTTAGAGAAAAGGACGAAGTTGACTACCATGAGCTTCTCCACCTCTTCCTCAATAGCTTAAGTTATTTCTAGAGTTAACCTCATTTTCCTTTGCTTTATTGGCTTGCTATTTGAGTACACCCTGAGCCTGCGATTAATAAATCAAGGTCTTTCCTGAGCATATATTGGGTAGACTGTGGAAAGATGTCTGATGATACAGAACTAATCACCCTCTTCTGTCTCGAACCAAGTACTTGCAAATGGAGTCGGGGACTTGTTCCCTCATGATCACTCTGATGCTCAAGTCAGGTTTCCAAGACTATGAAAACTGGAGTATTTTATAGAAGTTAAAGTCGAAGATCCAATTACGTAGCTGTCTTAGTCACTTAAATTTATCCTCTTGCCTCCTCCCACTCCTGTCAAGATAAGAATTCTCCTTTTGAACTTTCGGGATCAGGATCCCATCCCTTGTAAAGCCATGATCTTGATGAAATGGATACGGTAATCGATTTCTGAGGGGCTCAGGATATATAATCCCTGCCTCCATGATCTTCGAAGTGATGATTGAGGTCGAGCAATTCGGGAAATCCTCCTTGAGCAAAAAGGTAAGATTATACTAGTCAGTTTGTTGAGACATATCTGCCACGTGTCCATCCCGAACTTGGGCTAAATGACGACCTTGGCTTGGTTATCTGGCAAACACATGTCTTTGCTATTATTGGCTGTTTTCCCAAGGTATTAGGGTAATTATGAGCTCGAGGGCATTTCCCTCATCAAGGTCCTAGTACTACTAGATGAGAGATAATATTCTTTCTCATTGGCTCCTCCAACTTGGTACTTATCCTAACTAACTAGTTGAGGGTTTCATCTTTTAAGGGAATTTCTACAAGTTAATCCATGAGCTCGAATGTCTTTGGTTCTTCAAGCCCTCAAGACGAAGTTGGTGACCACACCCTAGGATAAGGGTGCTTTAGAGCCTTGACCCAATCCCCAGCTAGAGGATTTTTTTTTTTTTTTTGTTTCTTTTGTTCTACATGATATTTTACTTTTGGTTATAAAATGGTTTTGATAATGACTATATGAAAATCAATCTCTAAATCTTTATGAGTATATATTTATGGATAAGTTTGTTTTTAATCAATTTATATGAATGTGAAAAACAATCTTTAAATCTCCTTGAAGCAAAGTTATGAAAATTTATATAGGAGATATGTTGAGTATGGTTGAGTGTGGTTTGTTTCAAAATATACTTTTGATAATCTCAACTTGCTTTCAAAAAGATCAAAATGAGGATTTGTTAAAGTTTTCTATATTTTCAAAAGGATAGTCGACTATGTGGTTTAATGCTGTTGACTATGCCTAAAAATAGTCGACTATGTTATAAGGATAGTCGACTATGTATAAGGATAGTCGACTATGCTGGTTTGATTTGTCGACTATGTGAGGCATCTGTCGACTATTTTTGAATCTGTCAACTATTATATAAGGATAGTCGACTATGGCTTTTCATCTGTCGACTATTTTTGTTCATAAAATTCAAATTTTTCTTCACATTTTTGCAATAGTCGACTGTGCATATGTATCTGTCGACTATGGGATTTTTGTGTTATAAGATAGTCGACTATGCGTTTTTGTCTGTCGACTATGTTTTGTTTTATTTGTAAAAATAGTCAACTATGCATTTTCTTCTGTCGACTATGTGTTTTGCAGAAAGCTTCCAACGGCTAGTTTTTCAATCCCAACGGTCACAAACGGTTACATTTCTCTTCAATCTCTTGGGAAGATTATAAATACAAGTCATGGATGATCAAGAGAAGGCCAATGGATGGGAACGAGTTGATCTACAGAGTTCAAATCATTTTTACTCGAGCTTATAATATTTGCGCTTTCACTGTTGTATTTTTTCTCCAAGGCTTCGTTGTTCTATCATTGTAAATTTATTATTAAGCCTTGTTTTTATTGTGAGAGAACTTGTAACTAAGAGTGTTAACTCTTAGCTTCTCTCTTTACATTTGTATCATTCTATTTTCCTAGCTTTATGCTAGAGGACTTGCTCGTTGAAGCAAGGGGCTGTTTTCCTAGCTTGTGTAGCTAGAGGGCCTACTTGGTTTAAGTAGGAGGTTGTATTTCCTAGCTTGTGTAGCTAGAGGGCCTACTTATGTAAGTAGGAGGTTTTAGTTTATTGGTTCAAAATCCCTAGTGGGAGCTAAGGTAGTGGATTAGGCTTGGTTTAAGCCGAACCACTATAAATTCTTTGTGTCATTTATCCTTCCTGCTTTTACATTCATTGAGCTTTATATTTGTCATTTCATATGTTTAATGTTTTAAATCACTAAGACCTCAATTGGGTCAAAAAGATTTCAAGTCCTATCAAGATTTTTAAAATAGCCAATTCACCCCCCCTCTTGGTGTGTGCCATAACACCTCTCGATCTAACACTACACTCATGGTTGTTTTGAGCTAGGTCTGATTGTTTTAGCTCGAGCCTTGACCTTATCTCGATTTAAATTGATGTGTTAAGGGAAGGAACATAGCATTCCCAAGCTATACATGTTCACCTAGTACTTCATCGATTCCATAAAGAGTGGGGAACTTCACAACCATGTTATAAGTACTTGGAACCACGCACAAAGCATTGAGCTAAGATCACCTAGGATCATGTTGTAAGTCGAAGGGACATCTACCACTAAGTCAAGGGTTACCTTGCTTTGTAAGACCCACTACCCACTATTAGGGGTAGTTGGATGAGCCCTTCCGCATGCACTACCTGCCCATCAAATCCAATCAAAGGGACTTAGACTGGCCTAATCTACTCCACTTTATAGCCTATTCCTAAAAACACCTTCTTGTAAAGAATTTTCGAGGAACTCCTTGGGTCCACTAAAATCTACTTGAGCTCACACTTTTCCAACTTAGCTAAGATGACTAGGGGATTATTCTAGCTCGAGTGGCTTGGGAAGTCCTCAAACGAGAAAGAGATCATTGTTCCATGGAGGATGACTCCTATCATTGGCATTACAAGATTAACAGTCGTTCTAACTCTTCCAAAATTTATTTTCCTTCTCTTCTAAGATAAGGTGGAGTCCTTGACTGATACCCTTTATGTCTCCGAGTTTAGGACCTACTTCTTCTTCTCTCAAGCTCAAACTCATGTGAACCACTTGTAACGCCCAAAATTTCCTCAATTTCTTTGTATTACAAACTATGATACGACAATGTAAGGCTCCAAAAATTCAACTCTATTAATATGGACCAACCTCTAAATGCCCACAACTTAATTTCCAACTATGGAAGCTAAATAATTATAAATACACATTTCAGGGGCTTTTCCTTACATAACAAAGCATTAGTTAATCAAATCTAACAAAACATAATATCTAAGCCCCTGTCCACAACTCACTCCCAAAGATCATTTCGGTCATGATTGTCTCATTCACACAACTACCTAGAGAACTGCAAATCCCATAGGATCCATCCTCGAACATCAGCTCCTATATTTGGAAAGATATTAAAATAAAGTGAGCCACAAGGCTCAGCAAGCATAATAGAAATAAATGGGGCTCAATGATAAGTGGTGGAGACAAAATGAAATACACATGTATATCAACGTAGCTATAACAAGGCTCCCAACCTACATCCCCATGCCAGGTTACACATTATCATACACATAACTATTATGCTTTACGTTGAATGCCCCATGTTATGTTCCATCTCATGTAAAACACATGCTCATGCTTAATAATATATAAATAGCCCTTAGTTTCACACAATATCAGTATGCTCAAATCATGAATACGACCCTTAGGCCTCACACAATATCACAAATGGCATCAGGCCCCCTTACATATTAAATCACATTTGTAAATAAATCATCTAAATCTCACTGTGGAGTTCGGGTGCCTATGTACTACACGCTTACCTTGTCAGACGACCAGCATCAGCGGTAGCAATACCCTCACACTTCACTCACCAATCATATGGATGTCATTTTCTGTAACGACCATAATTTTCACCTCAATTTTTATTTACAATAACGGAAGCACACTAACAAAATTACACATTTCAGGGGCTCTTACATACATCCCATAGCATCAGCTAAACAAATCTAACAAAACACCCCATCTGAGCCCCTGTCCACACTTACCTCGAAGGATCTTTTAGGTCGGGAGAGCCCCGTACACATGGCTATCGGTAAGGATTTGATACCACTAAACTTCACCTCGAACTTTTCCTTCCTTAACCTGGAATGATGTTAAAAACAACGTGAGCCACAAGGCTCAACAAGCTTATCCGAAACAAATGAGACATCATAGGAAATTACATCTTAATAAAATCACAAGACTAGCATTGTCAAGGCCTCCCATATTTATTTCCACGTTAAGACAGAAGTTATTGCAAATATTCATTATACTTTATGTCACATGCCTATGCAAGGTTGCATATCATAATGTTACACATGCATGTGCACATCTAATATCATAGCCCTTAATACTCATTAACCATATGTCACCATCTTTGCATGATAGCACACGCACATCTTGCCCGGACGTCACCGACACAACGATAGCAGTGCCCTTGCTCAGAGGCCGAGGGGATGAATACTCATCATAAACTTCACTTGACAACATATATAATGTCATGCATATGCAACTCACACCACCATGTATGTGCAAGGGTCTTTACATAGTTATTATGGGAATATTTACTTGAGTAGTTTAAAGGCAAAAGCCCACATGTTCCACGTTATGCAAATCACGTCATTGAACCCATATTGTTACATTCCCAAACCTGTTTACGGCATAAGGCATTAGCCCCAATATTTGTAGGCCAACATATTGATATCTCATATGATTCTGGGGTCAAGGTGTGAACCCTTATATGACGTAAGTATTTGTATCACTTTACTTTTGGGATTACGGGTGACGTATTTTGTTACTCACATTATTGGTTGATCTCGCACATTTGATAATATTAAATATTAAACGGAAGCTGGTCAGTTGACTGTCACAATTACATCGAATCTCCCCAACTCTCTAAGAACCTAGCCCCAATGGGTTCAACATCATCCTAAGAAAAGTAGGGGCGATACAAAACCCCGTGACAGTTAGAAATAAATATCTCCAGGAGTCACGTATATAGTTTCAACAACAACTCGCATATTATAAAATGGTTACCACGCGTATTTGCATAATTAATGCATGGAACTGAATCATGGTAAATGAGGAAATAAATTATGGAAAACAATGGAGACTTGCGGAAAAATTAAAGAACATAAAGAGAGGGTTAGAAGCTTGCGTAAAGAAAATAAAGGAATAGAAGCTTGCCTTCAAATGACCGATTCTTGTCCTTTTTGCCTTCCCGTTACAAAGTAAAACGTTTCATAAGAAGATAATAAAATTACAGCTCATAATAATCAAATATGATCACGTGAAACACATGATTTAACCGAAACAATTTATAATTTCGACATACAATACTCTTAATAATTTTACCCACTTACCTGAAATTCTAAACACTGAGTAACTCCAAAAATACCTTGATTTCTCTCAAATTCTTCTCGCAAATTCTAGCTGCTCGAGTTTTGCTCTATCCGCCCACTTTCTCCTTCAATTCCCTTAATTTCCCTCACTACTTATAGCATTTGCATGCCTTGCAGCCAAGTTGAAATCCAAAAGTAAAATTAATGGGAGGCACAAGTCTGCCCTTGCGTCCCACGCTGCTGCTTCCAATTTCCTCTCTTATGCTATGTATATATATATATAGGACTTGAGATGACAGCAAGTGGGAGCCTTTTCCACCACACACACCAAATTTATACATAATTATAACTTGGGCATTACTTCAGAGAACCCATTGTTTCCCCTTAACCCCACTGTTTTCCAAGTTACCATTTGACTCACCCACAACTTCACGAATATACATACTTACACATATATATTATTTTATTTAATTCTTCGTCCACTTTTCACCCACAGTTCTCACCCACAAACTTCATGCCCACAGAATGAATACACACATATACATGAATAATATATTTATACATTACTTTCCACTATCCTCTTCATGCGATTCAATGTGCTCTCAACCCACAAATTCTTTCCTTGGTTTACGCACACATCATTACACACACACACATTTATATATATATATTATATACTTTTATTTATATATAATTTATTATATAATTATATATAAATTTATAAATTATATTCTTAATCTCACTCCAACCTTTCATTTTGCAATTACACCCTCAAATAAAAATTTTATTTGGATTAAACTATCAAAACCCAAAATTAATAATCTAAGGTTACTCGATTAGGTCGATTTTGTCCCTGCGCCCTCACGGGACCCTTGTTTCATCCCGAAACCACCTCAGGGTTGATCGTCATGAAAAATCGGTGCCCCCTCAGGGTTCCGTGGACTTCCCGGAAGTCCTCTACAATCATTCAGTTTTTCAACCTAAATGAAATATGTACCGAAAATTATCTTGATTCTAATTTCTTTTAATACCGTAAATTCTGACTCAGGACGCTCGTCAATATCGTACTATTTTCCTTAGACATCTAAGCTCTAGGACACTCCCTATAGTCGATTCGGTACTGAAAACTGTAAGGAAATTATATAACCCCAATATTCTAAAGTAAGAGTACCTATTTCTCCAAAGCAAAATAACTTATTATTTTCTTCTAAATTTCCAAACATTCATTAATTACCTCAAACACCAGAATTAATAATTACTATTTGTCTCCAAAATTTTGGAATGTTACAATTCTCCCCCTCTTAATTGAATTTCGTCCTCGAAATTCGTACTCGATCTATTTCCTCGAGATACATTCGCAGCTCTTATGATATTACCCAACATCTACTCCATATCATCATTTTCAGTATCTCACTCGGCGTCTCGCGCCATAGGGTAACTCTTTAGATTTTGCCTATACTAGTTCATATTACACTTACCGAGCTAACTACCAACTCAACCTTTATACACTACCCATGGCTTACAGCCGAGACTTGTCACCTGACATTACCTTTTGATTATAGGGTCCTTAGCCTGACTAGCATCCATTCGCTAGACATACCTCAATCACTACCCGACACGCCTACGTGTACAAGAACTTATCCCAACCTCTGCTCTGATACCAACTTTTGTAACGACCATAATTTTCACCTCGATTTATATTTACAATAGCGGAAGCACACTAACAAAATTACACATTTCAAGGGCTCTTACATACATCCCATAGTATCAGCTAAACAAATCTAACAAAACACCCCATCTGAGCCCCTATCCACACTCACCTTCAAGAATCTTTTAGGTTGGGAGAGTCCCGTACACATGGCTATCGGTAAGGATCCTGATACCACTAAACTTCACCTCGAACTTTCCCTTCCTTAACTTGGAATGATGTTAAAAACAGCGTGAGCCACAAGGCTCAACAAGCTTATCTGAAACAAATGAGACATCATAGGAAATTACATCCTAATAAAATCACAAGACTAGAATTGTCAAGGCCTCCCATATTTATTTCCACGTCATGACAGAAGTTATTGCAAATATTCATTATACTTTATGTCACATGCCCATGCAAGGTTGCATATCATAATGTTACACATGCACGTGCACATCTAATATCATAGCCCTTAATACTCATTAACCATATGTCACCCTCTTTGCATGGCAGCACACCCACATCCTGCTGAGACATCACCGGCACAGCAATAGCAATGCCCTTGCTCAGAGGCCGAGGGGACGAATGTTCATCATAAACTTCACTTGATAACATATATTATGTCATGCATATGCAACTCACACCACCATGTATGTGCAAGGGTCTTTACATAGTTATTATGGGAATATTTACTTGAGTTGTTTAAGGGCAAAAGCCCACATGTTCCACGTTACGCAAATCACGTCATTGAACCCATATTGGTACGTTCCCAAACCCGTTTACATCATAAGGCATTAGCCCCAATATTTGTAGGCCAACATATTGATATCTCATATGATTCTGGGATCAAGGTATGAACCCTTATATGACGTAAGTATTTGTATCACTTTATTTTTGGGATTACGGGTGACGCATTTCGTTACTCACATTATTGGTTGATCCTGCATATTTGATAATATTAAATATTAAACGGAAGCTGGTTAGTTGACTGTCACAATTACATCGAATCTCCCCAACTCTCTAAGAACATAGCCCCAACGGGTTCAACATCATTCCCAAGGAAAGTAGGGGCGATACAAAACCTCATGACGATTATAAATAAATATCTCCAGGAGTCACGTATATAGTTTCAACAACAACTCACATATTATAAAATTGTTACCACGCGTATTTGCATAATTAATGCATGGAACTGAATCATGGTAAGGGAGGAAATAAATTATGAAAAACAATGGAGACTTGCGCAAAAATTAAAGAACATAAAGAGAGGGTTAGAAGCTTGTGTAAAGAAAATAAAGGAATAGAAGCTTGCCTTCAAATGATCGATTCTTTTCCTCTTTGCCTTCTCACTACGAAGTAAAACGTTTCATAAGAAAATAATAGAATTACAGCTCAAAATAATCAAATCTGATCACGTGAAACACATGATTTAACTGAAACAATTTATAATTTTGACATACAATACTCTTAATAATTTTACATACTTACCTGAAATTCTAAACACTAAATAACTCCAAAAATACCTTGATTTCTCTCAAATTCTTCTTGCAAATTCTAGCTGCTCGAGTTTTGCTCTATCCGCCCACTTTCTCCCTTAATTCCCTTAATTTCCCTCACTATTTATAGCATTTGCATGCCTTGCAGCCAAGTTGAAATCCAAAAGTAAAATTAATGGGAGGCACAAGTCTACCCTTGTGTCCCACACTGCTACTTCCAATTTCCTCTCTTATGCTATGTATATATAGGACTTGAGATGGCAGCAAGTGGGAGCCTTTTCCACCACACACACCAAATTTATACATAATTATAACTTGGGCATTACTTCAGAGAACCCATTGTTTCCTCTTAACCTACTGTTTTCCAAGTTACCATTTGACTCACCCACAACTTCACGAATATACATACTTACACATATATATTATTTTATTTAATTCTTCGTCCACTTTTCACCCACAGTTCTCGCCCACAAACTTCATGCCCATAGAATGAATACACACATATACATGAATAATATATTTATACATTGCTTTCCACTATCCTCTTCATGCGATTCAATGTGCTCTCAACCCACAAATTCTTTCCTTGGTTTACGCACACATCATTAGACACACACATTTATATATATATATTATATACTTTTATTTATATATAATTTATTATATAATTATATATAAATTTATAAATTATATTCTTAATCTCACTCCAACCTTTCATTTTGCAATTACACCCTCAAATAAAAATTTTATTTGGATTAAACTATCAAAACCCAAAATTAATAATCTAAGGTTACTTGATTAGGTCGATTTTGTCTCTACGCCCTCACGGGACCCTTGTTTCATCCCAAAACCATCCCAGGGTTGATAGTCGTGAAAAATTGATGCCCTCTCAGGGTTCCGTGGACTTCCCAGAATTCCCCTACAATCATTCAATTTTTCGGCCTAAATCAAATCTGTACCAAAAATTGTTTTGATTCCAATTTCTTTTAATACCATAAATTCTGACTCAGGATGCTCGTCAATATCGTACTATTTTCCTTAGACATCTAGGCTCTAGGACACTCCCTACAGTCGATTTGGTACTGAAAACTGTAAGGAAATTATATAACCCCAATATTCCAAAGTAAGAGTACCTATTTCTCCAAAGCAAAATAACTTATTATTTTTTTCTAAATTCCCAAACATTCATTAATTACCTCAAACACCAGAATTAATAATTACTATTTGTCTCCAAAATTCTGGGATGTTACATTTTCCCTTCAACGTTGTCTTAGCCGCATCACAAAATAATAAGTGCGCGAACATGTTTGTCATGTATACAAAAACTCAATTAATAACACATATAATCTATATAATGTCATGCACGGACTCATGCTACTCACCCCACCATGTATGTGCAAACGTTTGTATATTTTTGGGTGCCATTCTCATTTCTGAATACATAGTCGGGATTCTAGGCATAATCAACCACAATCAGTTCATCCACAAGTTAACCCCCGATAAGATCTCATACACTAGTGCCTCAACAACTCACAATAGTTACTACAAATCCCAAGAAAAGGGTTCAACATCATTCCCAGGAAAATATAGGGCAACACAAGACCCTATTTGAGGCTCAAAGGGAGTCCGACATGAAACGATAAGAAACATGAGAACCTTACAAACTTTTTGCATAACCAAAAAAACACAAGCCCTTTATACCAAAACGAGGATTCTCTTGCATCAAATCTCAAGAATAGAAATACCATATGATTAAACAAGAAGGAGGAATAAAAACTTGCATCAACAATCGCAAAGTAAGGTAAACATACAGCCATCAAGGGCATAAAATAAGGAATATTGCTTCAGAAAAGGAATAATCAGCTATGGTAAATAATTCAAATATAAAAACTTGCCTCTTTAAAGAAAAGTAAGAGGTAGCTAATAGGACTTGCAAATTAGAAAGAGAAGAACTTGCCTTGATTTCTTCCTAAGATGGTTGGACCAAAGATGCTGATATTTTACTCTTGATAATAAAATAGTGGTTTTGATAATGACTATATGAAAATCAATCTCTAAATCTTTATGAGTAAATATTTATGGATAAGTTTGTGAAAAACAAATCTCCTTGAAGCAAAGTTATGAAAATGTATATAGAAGAAATATTGAGTATGGTTGAGAGTGATTTGAAAAACTTGCTTGTTGAGAGTGATTTGTTTCAAAATATACTTTTGATAATCTCAACTTGCTTTCAAAATAATCAAAATGAGCTTTCAAAATAATCAAAATGAGGATTCAAAAGAATCAAATGAGGATTTGATAAATTTTCAATCTTTTCAAAAGGATAGTCGACTATGTTTTTCATTCTGTTGACTATGCCTCAAAATAGTCGACTATTTTGGTTGTTCTGTCGACTATTCAAGGCATCTGTCAACTATTTTAGCATCTGTCGACTATTGAGTAAGGATAGTCGACTATGCCTTTTGGTCTGTCGACTATTTTTGTTCATAAGTTTCAAAATTTTCTTCACATTTTTGCATCTGTCGACTATTGGAATGTGTCTGTCGACTATTGAAAATTTGTGTTATAAGATAGTCGACTATTCGTTTTGTCTGTCGACTATTTCTTGCTTTACTTGTAAAAATAGTCAACTATGCATTTCTTTTGTCGACTATTTCTTTTTGCAGAAAGCTCCAACGGCTATTTTTTCAAATCCCAACGGCTCCAAACGGCTATATTTCTCTTCAACTTTGTGGGACACTTATATATACATGTCATAGATGATCAAGAGAAGGCTAATGGACGGGAATGAAATTATTTGAGCTTACTGTTATTCTCATTTGTATTTAAAATCGTCTGTGCTTTAATTTTCTCTCTTCAAGGCTTCGATCTTCACTTGTAATTATTTACTTCAAGCCTTGTATCATTTTTGAGAGATCATTGTAACTAAGAGTTGTACTCTTAGATTCTCTATTCGATTGTTTGCATTTTTCCTAGCAATAGCTAGAGGGCCCATTAAATTGGGAGGTTGTATTTTTCCTAGCAGTAGCTAGAGGGCCCATTAAATTGGGAGGTTGTATTTCCTAGCTTGTGTAGCTAGAGGGCCTACTTGTGTAAGTAGGAGGTTTTAGTGAATTGGTTTAAAATCCTTAGTGGGAGCTAAGGTAGTGGATTAGGCTTGGTTTAAGCCGAACCACTATAAATCCTTTGTGTCTTTTATTCTTCTTGCTTTACATTTATCATCTCATATGTTCTATGTTTTAAGTCACTAAAACCTCAATTGGGTCAAAAAGTTTTCAAGTTTCTACCAAGCTTTTAATTATACCAATTCACCCTCCCTCTTAGTGTGTGCCATAGCATCTCCCGTTCTAACAATTGGTATCAGAGCCTAACTCCCTATTTCAAGGTTTAACAACCTAAGGAGAGATCCATGGCTCTTAAGGAAGGTTATCCTACTAATGTGGCACCTTATTTTGATGGTTCTTATTATGATTTTTGGAGAAAAAGGATTTGTATTTACTTGCAATCTATTGATTTTAATTTGTGGTATATTGTAGAAAAAGGATTTGTTTCAAAACCAAAATCCGTTTGGAGGGAAGATGATAAAAACCATTTTGTTTTAAATATCAAAGCCATGAAAATTTTGCATCAAGCTTTGCATGAAAATGTTTATGCAAAAGTTTCTAAGTGCTCTAGTGCTAAAGAGATATTGAGTACTCTTGATTCATTATATCTTTCTAACAAATGTTGTGAGCAAGTTGATGAAAATTCACAGGTTAAAAATTCATTGAATCATCAACAAATAGAGGAGAAAGGAACTTCCCGTGCCTCTAATGAAGAAAGCTCAAACATGTGTTTCATGGTAAATGAAGAAGAGGAGGTAACCTCTACTTCTACTCTTGTTAATGATATTGATCATGAGTCTAGTTCTTTGTATGCTTATAATGATAACAGTGAGAATGATTTTTCAAATGAAGAGTTATTGAATGCTTTGAATGATTTATATGAAAATTTTGAAAAACTATGTTTGAAAAATAAATCTGCTCAAAAGAAATTAGATTTATTGTCAAAAGAATTGGAAGTTTTAAAATCTAAGAATGAATATTTGATTACTTCCAATAAAGAATTTTCAAAGGAAAGTGTTCTGGAAGAATTTGAATTGAAATCCTCAAATAGTGCATTAAATGAAAAATCCAGTTTAAA
The DNA here is from genome assembly GCF_014633365.1 of Diospyros lotus. Classification (NCBI taxonomy): domain Eukaryota; kingdom Viridiplantae; phylum Streptophyta; class Magnoliopsida; order Ericales; family Ebenaceae; genus Diospyros; species Diospyros lotus. The sequence continues at coordinate 21,252,528 of NC_068352.1, forward strand.
AGAGGAGATTACTAATTCATATGATCATGGCAAAGGTGTTGAAATCTTTCATAGTTCAAGGGCAAAAGTTAAAAGCTCACATTTACACACCTATTGTGAAATTAAATGCTTTTATTGTTGCAAAATAGGCCACATGGCATTTTGTTGTCCTTTTAAAAGGAAATCAACTAGTGGTCCTAATTTAAGATGGATTCCTAAGGAAACTAAAGTATCAATTGTTTCTCATTCTAATCCTCAAGAATCCAAGCAAGTTTTGATACCAAAAAATCCTCATGTTAATAGGAATATGGATAAGGATAAGAAGCAAACAATTTTCATAAAGAGGAAACGTAAGTCCTTCGCTTCACATCCTAGCTATTGGTATCATTTTAGAAACAAAGGTTTTGAAAGAAATAACCCATATAAGCTTAAACAAATTTGGGTTCCTAAGGATGAGCTCTATGCTAACATTGGTGAACCCAAGGTGGTTTGGCCACCAAAGGCTTGTGGATGATTTTTTTTTCAGAGTTGTTTGACATCCAAATGGAATTCAAAGTGAAATTTCTTTAGATGTATCAATCATGAAGAGAAGAGGAAGGTGAAGAAGAATATCACCTCTCACTTTACCAACCAAGAGTAAGAGATATTTGAATTTCATCCTTGGTGGTATTTTCCCTAAACTCTCTGTGTTTATAAGTTTTGATGATCTTGAGTTATAAGTTTGCCTCTATGATTTTGTTGAAGATCTTAATTAATAAAGGAGAATTATAGTGTTGTGATATATGCTTATGAGTAAAGGCAAAATGAAGTTTACTGATATATGCTAGAAAATGCTTCGTTGATAGATGTTCCTAATTAGCATAAGTCAATTATGTGATAAGATATGTAAGTATGCTTTAATGCTAATTCATGTGAAGTATCTTGTCGCAAAGCAAATGAAATGAAGATCATAGAAAATATGATAGAAATTGTGCATAGACTTATTCTCATCTAGTATAAGAGAAATGCCTAGTATCATTCATCTCCCATCTATTTATCTATGGCATAATGAACTAAGTCATGCAAATATGAATATGCTTCTATAATCTATCCAAATGTGATTTTGTTGAAAGATTTCCTAAGCTTAAAGATTGAAAAGACCACATTTGTGAGGCATGTATGAAAGGAGATCAAATAAATATATCATTCAAGCCTAACAATAGAGTTACAATCTCTAGGTCTCTAACCTTTGTTTAGATCTTTTTGTACCTATGAGAATCCAAAGACTAGGTGAAAAGCATTATGGTCTCGTCATTGCAAATGTTTACTCTAGGTTCACTTGATAATATTTCTTGCATCTAAAAGAGAAACATTTAGCCCATTTGAAATATTTTCAAAAGATAAAAGTATATGTATTTTTTTAAAAAAAAAAATTATTAAAAACAATCATGGGGAGATTTTTGAAATGAACAATTCAAGCACTATTGTGATGAAAATGGTATTGATCATAATTTTCTAGTGCTAGAATAAAATGAGGTTCTTGAAAAGAAAAATATATTTTTACAATAAATGGCTAGAATTATGCTATGTGACAAAATTCCTTTTTAGTCTAAGCCATTAACACCTCATGCTATATGTTGAATAGGATTTCTATAAACCTATCTTAAAGAAAACCCCTATGAGTTATAAACCAAATATTCCATATTTTCATGTTTTTGGTAGTACATGTTTTATCCTTAAAAACTCTTTAAGAAAAATTTAATGCTAAGAGTAAGGAAAGAATTTTTTTAGAATATTATATTTAAAGTAAATCATATAGAGTATTTAAAGAACTCTAACAGTAGAAGAATCTATTCTAGTTATAGTTAATTATGTGAGGGTTGAAGTTCTGAAACCCAAGTAAGGTGGTGATAAAGAATTAGGATAAAGATTTGAAAAATTCTCATTAGATCATTAGAATCAAATCTATCAAATGATAATAAGCTTAATTGCTTAATGAAGAAAATGTAGCTCATGAAAAGAGAAAATGTGTGCAAGATAATGAGATCATAGAAAATGTTTCTAGAAAAATTAGAACAAGATCTTCTCATTAGAAATAAGTGTTAATATGATGTCTTTATATCTCAAGAAAGCCAAAAAGCATTAAGAAAGCCTTGAATGATGAAAATTGGTTTATGGCTATGCAAGAAGGGCTAAATAAATTTGAAAGAAGTAGTGTATGCGATTGGTTCCAAGACCTAAAGATCACCCAACCATATGAACCAAATGATTGTTTAGAATCAAAATGGATAAAAGAGGAATAGAGCTAGATTAGTAGCTTAAGGGTATAGTCAAGAAAAAGGAAAAGATCATGATGAAACCTAGGCTCCCGTAGCAAGTGTAGAATCCATAAGAATGTTGTTTGCATTAGCATGCCACAAATCCTTTAAGCTCATCAAGAGAATGTCAAGAGTGTCTTTAAGTGGTTATAAATGAGGAAGTGTATGCGGAACAATCTTCCAATCTTAAGAATCCTAAATATGAGAATTACGTGCTCAAACTCTCCAAGGCACTATATTGTTGAAAACAAGCCCCTAAGTCATGACATGAAAGTCCTAACAAGTATATTCTAGAGGAAGAATCTAAAAGAGGTCAAATAGATATAACATTACTCTAAGCCTCATAGCAAGGACATTTTATGAATCTACAAATAATCTATGTAGATAACATTTTTTTTTAAATCCTCAAATAAATCCCTATGGAATCAAAGTTGCCAATCTAATGCAAAGGGAACTTGAGATAAGTATAGTATAAAGAAGATGAAGGGATCCTTATGTCTAAGCAAAAAATTATATATTCTTAAGAAATTTAATATTTTTGAAAAGTTGCATCTCAAAAGAATAGTACATTAAGCCTAAACAAATATGGAAAATGCCAAATGGTGGAAAATGAGCTATATAGAAATATGATTGGACCATTGCTATATTCTATAGCTAATAGATGAACATTGTGTTTAGTGTTTGCCTATATGCTAGATTTCAATCCAATCCTAAGAAATCCCATCTTGGAGCCAAAATGGCTAAAAAGAACACTAGTGATCCATGTCAAGTTATAAGATATTTCCTAGTGTCTCTGTTTAGAAGAAACTCAAATTCCATTCCATTCTCTTTTACTAAAGGTGAATTTATAGTTGCTCGAATCCTATGGATGGAACAAAAAGACTATGGCATAAATCCCCACAATATTCCAAATCAAATGTGCCAATACAAATGCTATAGCCCTAGCAAAAATTCAAGGAATCTTGCTCAAAAAGAAAATATCAATTGGTATCATGTCCAAATCTATTGAAAATCAAACTCTAGATAAATCCCTATCAATCCTTGTGTTCAAGTGATTTTATCTAAAGAAGTTTAGATCCTTTATGTCTCTCAAATCTATCATTGGTTAAATCAAAGGGCTTCGCCGTCAATCTCTTAAATCTCAAAAAAATTGATAAATGATATATTCTTGATGGCATATAGTATTCATGTCTTGAATCATTTATAATGCTATTTTTCTTGTATGAAATAGCTTGATTATCTCTGTGTGACAAATGAATACTTGAGTATGAAATCATGCTTTATTTACTAAAGGATCATCTTGCTTTTTGAAGTTATCTATATGTAATGATCCTATGTGATTACAATTATGGCTAAGATTATCAAAAGACAAATGCATGTTCTTAAAGCCTATCCTTAATATGTCTTGCATTAAATCTGCCATAAGTTGTTTAGATTTATGTTTTTGGATGACCACTTATTCTTTGAATATATATATATGAATGCATGTGGTTCATTTCTCAAATTTATGATCATTGTCATATTTTACTCTTGCGAAAATCATTTGAATTGAGACAAATTGCTATTCTATTTTTATATAAAAAATGTCTCTATATCTTAAAACCTCTCGTATAAGTTTAAAGGGGAGTCTTTTTCAAAGAGAGTCTTTCTATTTGCTTAAAATGATTTATTTCACTCCTATATTGATCATTTAATGTATATGCCTCTTATATGATGAATGGCTATGCATTTGATCTAGTGCTTTGATTGATTAAATATGAGTGATTACTTTGAAAGATATAGATTGGCTCTGATATGATCATGAGTTTGCAATATGGTATCAAAATTTTGTTTTGGCATCTCATGAGAAAGGTTTATGTATATGGCATGTGCTCAAATTTTCTTTTATTAATAATGCCATCTTAAGGGGGAGCTATCTCTAGTTTTTAAAACTATCTTTATTTGTTTATGTTTATCTCCAATTCATTTCTCTTGAAAAGATTTTGGTTTAAGGGGGAGATTATCTATTTTAAGATTTGTGAAATCGTTTGAAATGTTTTTATTTCAAAATAAAGTTTTTCAAACTATCGTTGGGGGAGAGTTAAAAATGGGGAGAAAGATTATCTCTTGGTTTAAGGTAGAGCCTCAGTGTGTTTCAAAAAGGGGGAGTATTCATTTTATTTGATATTGACAAAAAAGGGGAGATAAAATGAGTGAATTGATTTTCATAATTTTTATATTTGTTTTGTCATCATAAAAAATGGGGAGATTGATATTTTACTCTTGATAATAAAATAGTGGTTTTGATAATGACTATATGAAAATCAATCTCTAAATCTTTATGAGTAAATATTTATGGATAAGTTTGTGAAAAACAAATCTCCTTGAAGCAAAGTTATGAAAATGTATATAGAAGAAATATTGAGTATGGTTGAGAGTGATTTGAAAAACTTGTTTGTTGAGAGTGATTTGTTTCAAAATATACTTTTGATAATCTCAACTTGCTTTCAAAATAATCAAAATGAGCTTTCAAAATAATCAAAATGAGGATTCAAAAGAATCAAATGAGGATTTGATAAATTTTCAATCTTTTCAAAAGGATAGTCGACTATGTTTTTCATTCTGTTGACTATGCCTCAAAATAGTCGACTATTTTGGTTGTTCTGTCAACTATTCAAGGCATCTGTCGACTATCGAGTAAGGATAGTCGACTATGCCTTTTGGTCTGTCGACTATTTTTGTTCATAAGTTTCAAAATTTTCTTCACATTTTTGCATCTGTCGACTATTGGAATGTGTCTGTCGACTATTGAAAATTTGTGTTATAAGATAGTCGACTATTCGTTTTGTCTGTCGACTATTTCTTGCTTTACTTGTAAAAATAGTCAACTATGCATTTCTTCTGTCGACTATTTCTTTTTGCAGAAAGCTCCAATGGCTATTTTTTCAAATCCCAACGGCTCCAAACGGCTATATTTCTCTTCAACTTTGTGGGACACTTATATATACATGTCATAGATGATCAAGAGAAGGCTAATGGACGGGAATGAAATTATTTGAGCTTACTGTTATTCTCATTTGTATTTAAAATCGTCTGTGCTTCAATTTTCTCTCTTCAAGGCTTCGATCTTCACTTGTAATTATTTACTTCAAGCCTTGTATCATTTTTGAGAGATCATTGTAACTAAGAGTTGTACTCTTAGATTCTCTATTCGATTGTTTGCATTTTTCCTAGCAATAGCTAGAGGGCCCATTAAATTGGGAGGTTGTATTTTTCCTAGCAATAGCTAGAGGGCCCATTAAATTGGGAGGTTGTATTTCCTAGCTTGTGTAGCTAGAGGGCCTACTTGTGGAAGTAGGAGGTTTTAGTGAATTGGTTTAAAATCCTTAGTGGGAGCTAAGGTAGTGGATTAGGCTTGGTTTAAGCCGAACCACTATAAATCCTTTGTGTCTTTTATTCTTCTTGCTTTACATTTATCATCTCATATGTTCTATGTTTTAAGTCACTAAAACCTCAATTGGGTCAAAAAGTTTTCAAGTTTCTACCAAGCTTTTAATTATACCAATTCACCCCCCCTCTTGGTGTGTGCCATAGCATCTCCCGTTCTAACAGATGCAACCTTCTAGACTTGAAATCCCTCATACTTGAAACTTTACAAATTAGGAGAAGAAGAGAAGAACGAAAGAAAAGCAAGACGAACAAAATGAGAGAAGAGAAGAAGAAGAAGAAGACCCATCGCCTCTCGACTTTCTCTCTCCACCGACTCCCCAAGCTTTTACAACCTTTGCCAAGCTTCTCTCCCACTAATTTATATACTAAACGGCTTGGAAAATTGCACCCAATAGAAATCAGTCAACAATTGCAAAGGCATCTGTCGACTACCATAGGCCAGTCTTCCCAATTTATCGACAGATTCCTTCTTTCCCCTACAATCTGTTGACAAGATTGACACCATTTGTCGACTGACAATGTCCATTGCACTAATCAATCGACAACCTTACTCCATCTATCAATATTCAAAAACCATCTCCTCTCACTTTGTTATCTTCTACCTCAATTTTCCACCCCTCAATCCCATATACAATATCTCCACATGCATCTACACACCTACCCCTTACAATCGATTGCCCTCCTTCCTATTACCCCAAATGTTGGCTTTGATCACTTAACATCTCATACCTATATAATTTTCTTCACTTGGATTTTCTATATTTCCTTTCACCTTCAACTTTGAACTTCTAACATCAAATTTAGCTACTTCAATCCTAAAACTCCATATGCAATCTTCCTCCTAGCCCAAATATAGCTAGTGAGCCATAATTAAATTAACATAGAATTAATTGACTTATTCCCTTCCATTTATTTTTTTCCCAAAATGCTGAGTCTTTACACTGCCTCTTTCCTGAACCATGAAGTCATGGAGATGGTCATGGTTGATTAACTCTTGAATTTCTTCCTTAAGCTACTAGCAATCCTCAATATTATTCCCATAATCCTTGTGAAAATTAAAATACTTCTTCCTATTCTACCTGGGGAGGGGGGAGCTCTTATCCGAGGGTGTTTCTGTAGATAATCCTTGTCTTCTAGGACCATTAGGATCTCGGTCGTGCTAATGTTGAAGGGGGTGTAATGAACTAGGCTTCGCCAGCTATTTGTGAGCATTGATGTATTTGTGAGATTAGTTGAGGATCTCCATAAAAGTTCAGAATGGGGTCTTCAGTCCATTTAAAAGACCATTATTGCTTTCCTTTCGTTGAAATCTTCAATAGTCAAGGTCTCCTCATTAAATCAAGCCACAAAGTCTTTTAATGACTCACCCTAGTTTTGCTTGATATTTACAAAGGCAATAGAGGACTTATGGTGTTGCTTCAAGGGCACATAGTGCTCAAGAAGGCATGCCTCTTACTCTTCCTAGCTATAGATAAAGCAGTACGAGAGGCTAGAATACTTAGTTTTAGTGTGCCCATCTAGTGTAGTCGAGAAGGCTTAGTACCACATGGCATTCAATTCGACTTGGGGGACAAAAAAAGCTCAACATGATTGTAGGTGTAACGACTCGTTAGAGGGCCCAGTATTTAATTAGAATTATTTAATTAATTATTAAAGTATTTGATTAAGAGATTTTGCCAATTAATTATTTAATGTGGTAATTTAGAGATTTTGAAGGAAAAGAATAGCATTTAATTCTATTTAATTTTGGAGTTAAAAGAATTTGCCAAGATGGCAATTTAGATTTTTAATTGAGAGAATAGTATTTAAATAAAATTTAAATGGCATTTATTTTGTGGAAATTAAATGCAAGGGCATGAAGGTAATTTTGGAGTTTTATTATTATTTGAGAGTTTTAATAATAATTTTCGTATTATTATTAATTAAGTGAGATTATGTATTTAAAGGAGAATGAGACTCCATGTATGAGATGGATTTGGATTGAGAGTCTCCTAGTTAGATTTGGAGAAGGAATCCAAGTTGTAGAAGAAATGTGATCTAGGGCTTTATGTCTATATATAGAGCCCATTAGCTTAGCTTTTCTTCACGCCGTGTGAAGAACAGAAAGGCCAAGAGATAGCAGAGGCTTGCTAGAGTCTTCAAGATCGCTCCAGGGTTCGATTAGAGAGTTATATCAGGCAAGTATTCTTCCTGTAATTCCTTCAATTACAGGTTCTTTTGAGTTATTTCCAGATTATCCAGTATCATTGTTCAGCTTTCAGTTTATATCAACCAATAGATACGTATATATATATAACTATATATGTTACAGTGAGTTTTCCAGGAGTTCATGCATTTTTAATACAGTGATTTGATTAAATATCATCATTGAATCATCTCTAAAGTTGTTTCATATAAGTTGGGACTTGTTGCCGAAAGTTTTAATTCTGAATGATATAGTTTGTTAAGATTCGTTCAAGATCAGAGTCTCTGGGAGCGTCCATTCTAAGTTTAAGAGTTGCAGATATCTGGATATGAGCCTTCATATCCAGATGAGTTTTCCAAGTATGTGAGTGATATCCGGATGGGCCAGAGGCTATCCGGATGTATCAAAAAGATTTATGTAAGTGACATCCGGGCGGGTTGTTGAGATATCCGGATGTCTCAGTTGTTCTTTGTGAGTGGTATCCGGATAGCTCTTGTTCAAATCCGGATGACTAGTGATATCCAGATGCTTCATTTTCGTATCCAGATGTGTCCAGCAGTGATAGTGAGTAGTATCCGGATTTGCCTAATTTTTATGAGTGATATCCGGATGCTTCTTGTTGTATCCGGATGAGTTTAAGACTTTCTATGAGTAATATCCGAATACCTTGTATCGTATCCGGATGTATCTAAAGTTCATCGAGTATGATATCCGGATGGTTTGTTTATACATCCAGATAGGTCAAGACAATATCCGAATGTCTCGCCTGATATCTGGATGCCTCCCTCAAAAGTTGAAATTCGTATTCGGATAGTCTCTTGTGGCATCCGAATGCCTCAGTGAGATATCCGGATGGCCAGAATCATATCCGGATATCCTAGTCCTTATCCGAATACTATCCAGCATATCCGAATAACTCATTCTTTTTGCTTCCAGTGTATCCAGATGACTAGTATCATATCCAGATGTCCTAGTTCATATTCGAATACATTCCAGTATATCCGAATAGCTTCTGCTTTGAATGCCAGTGTATCCGAATGAGCCTTCTTCATATCCGAATGTCTTTCATCATATCCGGATATCCTTCCTGATATCCAGATAGCTTTTCCAGAAATCCAATTTAGCTTCCAATGACGTTTTTATCCAAGTTTTAATAAAAGTAATGTATTCAATACCTCCAAATATTGAATTTAAATGCCAGAATTCATCAAGTCAATCATGCCCATATCATAAATCATAATTCATAGAATCTTTGTATTCCAATATATAGATGAAGATCATATCATGTTCAGCATTATTTTATTATGACACAATCAGCATTATATTGTGAGATTATGTGCATACATTTTGGTATGAGCATTGAACATGACTTTATATGGAGCACTACATATCGTGTGCAAGCATTTATGTGAGCATTGCATTGCATTATGCATGCCAGGCGGCTTGTCCATGGGGATCCCATCAGTTTCAATTTCAGCTCAGTTTATGAGCTGCCCACCAGGGGGCTAGGGGCATATTGCCCACACTATGTGCTTATAGTTTTTTCTCTGTTTACAGGATTCAGACCAGTCAGGTATGTTTTATCATATTATGTGGGCCTATGAGCCAAAGTTGCATACCTGCATTTAGTTTACAATTTATGTGCATTACATTTTTTATGAATGCAATTAGACAGTGATTACTCAGTACAAGTTCAGTAAGTATTTATCAGTATCGATACTCTTCGATTCAGCCTCAGTATTCTTTCCAGCTTATTACTTGCTGAGCTTTGTAGCTCACCTTGTACTCTTCACCCCTCCAGGTTCTAGCAGGAGAGTACCAGATGTGGGGCCTAGCAGCTGTGGTCTATAGTGTTGTAAGTGGAGCCACTCAAGATAAAAGATATCTGGGAGTCTGTTGAGTTTTATAGTGTTTTGTCAGTTTAGAGCTATTTTATATTTCAATTGAGGGATTGTCCCTTAGTCAGAGTTTATGCTTTTCAGTTTATAATGACTCAGAGTTTTATTCCAGTTGACTGAGATGTTCAGCTATGGTATCAGATTTCAGATTATCAGTTAGTTTATCTTATTTTTCCCGTAGCACCTCTTCTCAGGCAGTTCTAGGAGAGGGGGTGTTACAATAGGGGTCATTAATTCCATCATATGGCTTGATAGGCGAGAGACAAAAGCATTCTAATAAGATCTCAACCATTATTACTTAGCTCAAGGACTAGTTCAGGTTTAAGATATGAGATTCTACCTTAGCCTTTTGTAGCTTAGTTACTTGCTTCTCTAGGATCTTGAGTCACCTCTTTTACAAGGTCCTACCTTGTCAAGAAGGGAAGGAACTTGAGGCTTTATCTTTTGAGTGGTGTTGCTTGGAGTGCTGGGAATTTTGGTTATCCTATTGCTACTCTTCTTGGAGTTGTTACTTAGTCAGACATTATTCTTCTTAGCATCTTTGCTTAGTTCGATATTGCTTTTCCTAGAGTTATTTTTCAGATTAGAAGATATATCTGATGAGTAGGTAGGGAAGGTGTTGCACTTGTTCTTCCAAACAAGCTAAACGTTCTAGATGTGGGGAAAAGGTCTTTGAGGGTGGTTGGTTCTCTGAGTTGGTAACTTTTGTCTAGCTACAAGATGGATCATATTTAGGAACCATGGGGCTTATAAGTCAAATTAAGGAAGTAGATGCATTGGAAGATATATGCAAATGCTTTAGAAGATCAGCCCCATGGTGAACGCCAAAATGACGATGGTTCTGGGACTGATCGCCACACACCACCTCAAGATCTCCACCTTGGGGACTGTGCCTACAAGAAAAAAAACACTTCACCTTGAAATTTTAACCTCAAGAGTTATACCTATAAGAAAATGATGAGTGGTTAAATCCCCTAATTTAGTCTATGATGCTCAAGTTAATAAAGAAAAATTGGGTATGGCTCTATAAAGGTAGAATTAAAAGTGAACTCGGGTTAGATACAGTACTTAGGATGAAGTTCCTACCTCTCATAAGGTGACTGGAGGTGAGGTACGCAAAGTAGGCTTTAAGATCCTTAAGCTCGCATCTCGTAAGTTTTGGGAGGATTTCCCACACCTAGTAAGAATGAGATTGGATCCTTCTTATTTGTCTTAGATCTTTCTAGATCTAGATTTGGATTTCCATTCTGTCACTAGCACGTGTCTCACATTAAAAGTTCAGATTTATCCCTCAAATCTAACTAAAGGAGATGACACAGGTCACCCCGTGATGGCTTAAGATTTGCGCATATGCCAACTTGAATTCGATTTCATGGAGGAACATTTTTCTAATTTTACACTGCCACATCACTACCAATTGTCACTAGAATTATCCCGAAAAATTAATTATCACCACCGAAAAATTCAAGCAAATTTCCAAGGATCCAATTTGTTCGGGTATAGTCGCGAGAACATTATTTTTGGCAAGGGAAAGAATTAATGTCTTAGGTGTCGGAAAATGAATTTTAACATGGTCAAGCAAATCTAACTCTAGTAAGCCCCAAAACTCAGAGGGACGTTCGGCAGAAAATTGGCTGCGACGTAATCGGACCCGGGTCAGGGTCCGACATTTTCCTAAACTCAGAGGAAAGGCCCCCAAAAAGTTAATACATTAAGGGCCTATTTGATTGGCCATAATTTCCATGCAAAATAGCCATTTTCCATGTAAATTCCAATTTTAGCAATGTTTGATAGGCCATATTTTCTAGGTAATTCAAATTCCCACTTTTGCTCACATGATGCCCAATTCTTACTTTTACTGGAAAACCAATTCTTATGGGGGGTTGGAAAAGAAATTCCGGGAATTTGGAGAAGAAGAAGAAGATGGGAAGCGCGGCCGACGATCGCGAAGAGGAGGGGAAGTATGGCCAACTATCACGAAGAGTAGGGGAAGCACGGTCGGCGGTCGGGTATGGCAGTTAACGCCAATGATGGGAACGACGGACTGAGCGAGAGAGAGGATGAGCGAGTGAGATGGTAAGCGGCTAAGGAGTGAACGGTAAGGGCAGCAACGGTGGCCAGTGACAGCGACGACGGCAGTGACGGCCAATGACAGGGGCCATGGCTAAGACGGCCAGTGGCAGCGGCTGTAGGACCCCCACCCGGATACCCCAACCAAGCCAAAGAACCCGAACGAGAGTCCACAAGGGGTAAAGAAAATAGAAAAGAAACTACACTGACCTGCTATGCATGCTCAACTAGGATCACTTGAACTCATATTGAAGAAATAATAGGGAAAGCATAACTCACATCCTAGGCATGAATATGAAAGATAATCAATCACATGGTTACATGGTATATACATGTACACATACAAAATCGTGCCAAGTACCCAAAAGCTAAACATCCATGGCACAAAATCACTAGATATACACCAAACCAGGATCTACGAGGACTGCCCTATACACCACCTATCAGGATGGCTCAAAGACTGTTAGCCTCGTCCCCACACTTAACCGTGCCCTTACCTGAAATGAAGAGAAGAAAGAGTGAGTCACAAGACTCAGCAAGCATATTAGAAATGAAATGCTGGACAAGAGTATGAAAGCTAAAGATAACTCACACCCAAGTGCGGCAGCCTCCAAAGGTAAGAAGATCTGGGATCAGTTGTAAGATTGCATGACAAAGACGTCATGTGCTCAAGGGGGGAGAATGTAATACCCTCAGAGCCTAGAGAATGGTAGTATATATCGAGAATAAGTAAGGAAGGAAATAACACTAACTGGATACCTTTTAGGCTGAATGTAGGTAAAAAAACTCCTGGGTTAAACGTGGTTGAGCTAGAGAAGCTTAAGGATGGGTAACCCCTGGGAAGTTCGCGCAGGCCTATTAGGGTAAGTTGTTCTGATCCTTCCTATTGCTCGAGTTGTTACAGATCAAATAACCAAGATTGGCACTACACTCCCCCACCGACCTTAGAGAACAACTGGTAGAGCTCTTGCAGCAAAACGCCAACTTCTTTACTTGGATGCCTTTAGACATGCCCGGGATCAATCCCAACTTCGTTTGCCACAAGCTGGCACTAGACCCACGTGTAAGGCCGATCACACAAATGAAAAGGAAGCTAGGGTAAGAAAGATAAAAGGCGGTGGTGAAGGAACATCCAAGCTGCTAAAGGCTAGATTCATTAGGGAGGTGCCATACACCACATGGCTGTCTAATGTGGTGATGGTTAAAAAGGCTTCTGGAAAATGAAAGATGTGCGTCGACTTCACAGACCTAAACAAAGCATGCCCGAAGGATTCGTACCACCTACCAAACATTGATAGACTCGTCGATGGAGCTTCGGGGTACAGATATCTGAGCTTTATGAATGCATACTCAGGCTACAACCATATAAGGATGCACCCGAATGATGAAGAAAAAACGGCCTTTATTACAGAGAATGCCAACTTTTGTTACAAGGTCATGCCCTTTGGATTGAAAAATGCTGGGGCAACCTATTAGCAGCTAATGAGCAAGGTATTCGTCGAGCAAATAGGATAAAACATCGAGGCGTACGTTGACGACATGGTTGCAAAAACCCTGGATGGAAAAAATCACGGCTCAGACCTGGCCGAGATCTTCCAACAGATACTGAAGCACAATATGAACCTCAACCCAAAAAAAATGTGTCTTTGGGGTATAGGGAGGAAAGTTCCTCGAATTCATCCTCACCAACTAGGGCATAAAAGCTAACCTAAACCAGTGTTAAGCTATCCAATAGATGTGCAACCCAAATACAATGAAAGAAGTGCAACGCCTAACCGATAGAATTATTGCCCTCTCCCGATTCTTACCTAAATCAGTGGATCGAGCCCAGCCGTTCTTCTAGTGCCTCAAGAAGATAGCAAAATTTCGTTGGACAGAGCAGTGTGAGGCTACCTTCCAGGAGTTGAAGCACTTTATGGCCATCCCCTAGATATTGACAAAACCCAAGCTGGGCGAAGAACTCCAACTCTACCTCTCGGTAATCGAGAACGTACTTAGCTTCGTCCTAGTCAGGGAAAAAGGCAAGACACAATGACCAATCTACTTCCTCAGTCGAGTCCTGCACGACCTGAGATCCAGTACCAAAAAATAGAAAAGCTAGCCCTTACACTGGTGACAACAGCCTGGAAAATAAGGCCCTATTTCCATAGTCACCAGATCATCATCCAAATTGACCAACCAGTCAAACAAATCCTCCAGAAACCTGAGCTCTCTGGAAGGATGATTATGTGGTTAGTAGAGCTGTCTAAATCTGGCATTCAATACCAACCCCAAAAGCACATCAGATCCTAGGTACTGTCCGACTTCTGTGTTGAGTTATCCTCTCCTACCCAACGCTCAAATGGTAACCCCTGGGTGTTTTTTGTCGACGAAGCATCCAATATGAAGGGCAACTGTAATGACATCATTCTAGAAGGATCCGAGGGGGTACTAATAGAACAATAGCTTTGATTCAACTTTAAGGAAAGCAATAATCAAGCGGAGTACGAAGCTCTTATAGTCAGACTCATCTTAGCCTCTGAGATGGGAGCTATGCAGCTGGTAGCAAAGAACGACTCCCAGCAAGTGACAAACCAGGTCAAAGGTGAATTATAAGCAAAAGACCCACAACTTGGATGATACCTCAATAAGGTCAGAACTTTAGTCTAGTCTTTTGAATTCTTTGATATTGAGTACATCCCTAGGAAGAAAAACTCGCAAGCAAACCTGCTCTCAAAACTCGCTAGAACTAAAAAGCTTAGAAACAACCAATTGGTCATATAAAAACTCTTGAACTCATCCACTGTCGACCTAACCGACATTCAAGCTATGGAGGCAAGATGGGGGCTTCCAATCATCCAATTCCTACAAGATGGAATGCTTCCCGCCGATGTAGGGAAAGGAAGGAAACTTAAAAAGTCAACCTTCTTCTCTACCTTGCTTGGGGATCAACTGTACAAAAGAGGCTTTTCCACACCACTCCTCAAATGTGTTGAACTGACCAGTTCACATACATTATGGCCGAAGTGCACAAATAAGTGTGTGGACGCTATCTTGGAGATCGGTCTTTGGCAACAAAGGAATTGAGAGTCGGATACTATTGGTTGGTGATGAAAAATAATTATCTAGGCTACGTAAAGTGCTACGACAAATGTCAGAGGTTCGTGAGCGTGCATCATTACCCACCAGAAGAGTTCCACAATCTCAGCAGCTCCTGACCATTTTACAAATGGGGGATAGACATACTCGGGCCTTTCCCAATCGCCTCGGGATAGCTTAAGTTTATAGTGGTGGCAGTTGATTATTTCACCAAATGGATCAAAGTCGAGCCCTTGGCTACCATCACTGTTGAAAAGATCAAGAAATTCATTTAAGAAAACATCGCTTGCCGATACGACCTACCCAGAGTGCTCACCTTAAACAACGGTACCCAATTCACCAACAATAAACACTAAGAATTTTGTAAAGAGCTTTGCATCCATGAGGTCTTTACCTCAATTAGGCACCCCAGACCAAAATCCAAGTGAATGCCGCCAAAAAAATCATCTTGGCCAGACTAAAGAAATGTCTCGACCATGCCAAGGGTGCATGGTGATTGCGCTTAAGTCTGTGCAATTAATTAAACAAATACACAAAGAAATAAAGAAAAAAAAACAAATCAAACATGTAAGCACATAGCGTTTATACTCGCAAGTGTACAAGTGTGCATTGCATGTTTGATTTGTTTTTTTTCTTTATTTGTTTGTGTATTTGTTTAATTAATTGCATAGAGTTAAGCGCAATCAAAATTTTGGCGCTGTTGCCGGGGAGATTTGTGACGAAATTATTGTTGTGGAAAAAATATTGTAATTTAGTTTCTTTTTGTTGTTGTCATAAGTAATTCATGAGACATAGGTTAGGTAAGATTCATGAACCATTAGTTGATATCATTGATTGTTAGAATTCTTATCTGCCTTTGAATTGTCATGTTTATATTCAATTATGTCTCATTATTTTAGCATGTCGGTGTTTTCCAATACATTTGGCTATCCCGATCCCATAGAGCAAAACAAGTCTAGACCTCTTAGGGATTATTTGCACCCTCCCGAGCAACCAACCCTACTATGCATCAAACATCTGGTCAGTTCTTATAGTCTCAAATTTGACCCGTGTACTACTCAATTGTCATCCTTAGATCCTTTAAGAAATCATGTTAATTCACAACCAAGTTTCAATGAGGATGATGATTTTAGTGCTAGATTCTTTAACCAAGAAGGTGGAGTGGTTAGAGTTAGAAAATTTTCAAAATTCGAGTGAGGTTAGATGCTCGGTGCGTAAGTCTTCAAATCATCAAACAGATCATTGTCATACCATACTTGCTCTTAAGAAATTTTTGAATAGGCAACCATCTGATTTTCAGTCACACCATAGAGATGAGAGGTTTTCTTTTAACCAGAGTCAGAGGGAGGATTCTTATCGGTCGAGCTATGACCAGAATCTTTACATTGATTATCCCAACTCTTGTGACCATTTGAATTGTCCCATGGAGTAGTGACTCTATGTTCCAATCTCATGAACATTTTCCTCCACAACCACACCAATTCGAGTTAGAGCAAGAGTTAGGTCTGATGTTTATCAACCTCGAGATGAGAAATTTTTAGAGGACACCCATCAGGAGTTTATGCAAAGTCAAATGAGCTTTAATACACAAGTGGTCGAATTTTTAGAACAAACCACTAGGGCCATGAATAATATTAGTAATCAATTGACCGAGCTACCATAGATGTAATATCCTATATTTTCGAAAGGGCTCAAGAGTAATTTTAACATGGGTCATAGGTGAAATTATCAAAAGATTTGGGACTTAAAGTATAATTTCTTACAGTTATTAGTACCGAATTGACTACAAGGAATTCCTTGGAGCTGAGATATCTAAGGAAAATGATATGGCATCGAAAGAAGTCAGATCAGGGATAATTTTTGGTACAGCTAAAGGTAGGATTTATGACATTGAAAGAAGTCAAATCAAGGATAATTTTTGGTACAGCTAAAATACAGCTATGATTTAGGTTGAAAAATTGAATCATCGTAAGGAACTCCCGAGAAGTCAACGGAACCCTAAGGGGGCTATAGTTTTTCATAAGGATCAACCCTAAAATAGTTTTAGGATGAAACAAGGGTCCCGTGAGGGCACAAAGACAAAATCGTCCTTATCGAGTAAGTCATGAGTTATTAATTTTAAATTTTTGGTATCGTAATACAAATTGACTTGATGTTTGAGGATGTAAATGCAATTAGAAAATTGCCTAAGTAAAATAGAAATGAATTTTGGGATTTAAATGTATAATATTTCTATTATTATGGAATAATATATAGTGATATATATGTATAACTGTGCACATGTGTGTGTGAGGCGGTCGAGATTTGTGCCGGATTTGAGGGAGAAATTTGGCAGCAAGATTTGAGGAGAGAACTCTGCAATAATTGCTGGCCAAGGCTAGATTGGGGGCCAAGTTTTCAACAATGAAGTTGCAATTACAATCATATTTTTCTTCTCTCATTTGAAGCCATGGTCAAGAGAGCAGAGAGTGAGAAAATGAGAGAGAGCTTATGTGAGATAGAGAGATTGAGAGAGAGAGGGGAGATGCTCACAAGTGACCATCCGGGGAAGGCCGAAGGCGGCCGCATCAGTGGCCTTTTCTAGCAGCCGAAGTCGACTATGGCAGACGCAAGAAGCTATTGTTTGCGGACAGTGGCGATGGCGAAGGCATGCGGTGGAGCAGGTCGATGACCAGGATGACAACTGCAGTGGAGGTGGCCGACGATAGCCATGGGCGGGCATACGCAAGCTGCTGTGCACGGCCATAGCAAATGAAGCAGAAGAAGAAGAAGGCAGCAAGCAGGGGAGGAGTCGCAATGGCGGCTTTGTGTGGCCAACAGGTAGCAACAATGGGCGGCGATGTCAGGGACAACCGTGGTGGCCGGTGGCAGCGACGCGAAGCTGGGCCGGAGGAGCAGGCGGAGTGCACACAATGGTCGTGCACTGGAGAAGATGTAGTAAGGAAGAAGAAGGGAGAAGAAGAGAAGAAAGGAAAAAAAAGAAACAAAAGAAAAGAAAAGGAAAAGGAAAAAAAAAAGTAAAATAAAATAGAAAAAGAAAAAGGAAAAATGTGAAAAAATAGGAAAAATTTTCAAAAAATTCTAGGAATTAATTTGGGGTTAGAGGAG
This sequence comes from Diospyros lotus, assembly GCF_014633365.1. NCBI lineage: Eukaryota > Viridiplantae > Streptophyta > Magnoliopsida > Ericales > Ebenaceae > Diospyros > Diospyros lotus. Next base: position 21,270,572 of record NC_068352.1, read on the forward strand.
CATGCCCAGAGCCATGAAATTGAACGGGCACGCGTTTCAAGGTTAAGGCATGCATACTGAGGTAGACTAAGAGGCTAAGTTAAAATGAGTAAATTTTTTTAGAAAATTTCATAAAATCAGGAAAGTTATTTTATGAATGTTTATAGAGAAATATTTAAGAAATAATTAGTTTGGATTTATTGAGGAAAAATAGAAAGAAATAAAGGAAAATTATGAGAAATTTAAGAAAAATATGATATTGATATCCTTGAATAAATATGATAGTCAGAGTACGTTGAGGATCTGAATTGAGTACTTTAGAAGCTTGACATGAGAATCAAGATGTTATGAGATGAGTTCGAGGCAAGTGGTTCAACCCAAAACCCAATTTTATGTAAATGGTTTTATCATGTTGTCATACCTTGATGTGAATATGTCGTGTAGATTGTATTTATATGCTATGATGAAATGTGCATACATTCATAATGATGTTATTGATCATGCATTGCATAGGGTTTGGGATTATGAACTGTCACCGTTGCTTTACCAAAGGTGCACCGATACACCCCAGCCTGGTAAATAAGCTGTAAAAATGGGGAGCCATAGTTGGTTGTGGTCAACTCAAACTAGAAATGACTGATGACATTTTGCATTTTGCATCCATGCATGAAACATGTTTATTATTCCCTTACTTAGATGATTCATCATCTAACTTGGGCTTTGCCCATAGAATATTTAAACGTTTCAGATGGAGATTGTAGTAGAAACAAGGATGAATAAAGCATGAAATGACACTTAGCAATGTGCATGATGTAATGATTGAATATTATGTAGCTCATATATTTAAGTTCTGCTACTTTGAATTCTAAATGTTTTGAGGAATGATGATGTATAACTTTATTTATGATTAATGTTAAAGTTAAGGTTCAATTCTAGCTTCGCCATTTGATATTTAAGATCATTCTCTTTCGAGATAGACGTATGAAAATTTTGGAATGGATATGAGTAATTATTTGGTTTAGTCATAGTTTTAAAAAGAAAAAAATATATTATTCTAGAATTATCCTAAATTATACCACGCTCGAGAAAGTGAGGTGTTACAATAGACCTTGAGCGAGAGTGAGCCTGGTGAGTTTCCAACCCAACCCAATCAAAATTCTATAGGTCAATGTCTTGGGGAGGAATTTTCGTCTAGTGATACCATAGGTCATGACCCGGTCCAGCTTACACCCAACCCTAGGAGTGATGAACCATTTAAGACACGTGAAGACCCTGGGACGGAACAAGCCATTATTGAAGAAAAATTGGACCAAAATGAATCAAGTTTAGAAGAAGCTCTGGAGGAAGAAAATGATAGAAACCAAGAGGAAACATGTAAAGATATCATAAATCTATCTAAACTTGAGCCTAAATATATGTCCCTTAGGCTAGTCTATCTAGAGAGGGATAGCATAAAAACAGACATGTCCGAGGTGTTTAAAGGAGTGAGAATTAACATTTCACATTTAAATTTAATAAAACAAACAACTTCGATTTATGAGTTTTCAAAAGATGTCTGTGCTTTAATTAGAAAAATCAATTTAAATCTTTTTGAAAACAATTTTTAAGTGGTACTCACAATCAGTGCTTAATGTTTTGATTCGAGGCGTGACCACTTATTTGATTCTGAATTGGAAAAAGCAAAAAAAAAATAACATAATGCAAAAATAATAATAAGTATTCTTCCTATCTGCTACAAGTGGTTTCTTATTTTTGTGTTACTAACAAGGAAGAAAACAATTCTACTACATGGGAGTCATTTTATACTGTGAAGTGTATCAGGTATTCTCCACCATTATCTTTTTTATTATGTAAAAATTCAAGTTTTTTTTGGGGGGCGGGAAATTATCACACTACAAGAAAAATAGTTTTTAGCGATGGAATTTAGTGACGGAATTATTCTGTCACTAATTAGCGACAAATAGCGATGGATATTCCGTTACTAATATTTTTAATATTTTTTTAATTTAGCGACGAAATTAGCAACGGAAAAACCCATTACTAAATTTAGAAATGGAAACCCCGTCACTAAAAAAAGAAAAAAATTAAATAAAAAAATTTAAAATTTAATGACGGGTTATACCCTTTGCTAAAAAAGAAAAAAAATAAAAAAAATTCAAAATTTAGCGACGAGTGTACCCGTTGCTAAAAAAAATAAATAAATAAATTAAACAATTCAAAATTTAGCAATGGGGTTATATCTGTCGCTAAAAAAGTAAAAAATTAAATAAAAAAAATTCAAAATTTAATGACGGGGTTATACCCATCGCTAAAAAAGAAAAAAAAATTAAATAAAAAATTTCAAAATTTAGCGAAGAGTTATACTCGTCGCTAAAAAAGAAAAAAATTAAATAAATATTAAAATTAGTAATGAAATAAAATTTATAAACTTCTATTTGAATTAGTAATGAAATAAAATTAATAAATATTAAAATTAAAATTAAAATTAATATTCATTTTTGGAGCTAACATTGATATTAAAATTAATATTCCATTAAATAAGTTTGGAAAATTTTGGACTATAAATATAATTCTGGAAAGTTTAGAAAAAAGTATTATAAATATAATTTATACACTTTAATTGTCAAGGAGGCTTCCAAATCGACTGGCTTGTACGCACGCATATAGGTGCTTTGTAGCATCCCAGAATTTTGGAGACAAATATCAATTATTAATTCTAATATTTGAGGTTATTATTGAATATTTGAAAATTTCAGAAAAAATATTTATTTATGATGTGTTGGGGAAATGGAAAGAAAAAATAATAATTTATGTCGTTGTGTAGAAATGGGCAATTAGGGCAATTAATTATTTTACGTGGGATTCCCAAAAGTTTCGGAATGCTAACGTAATTATTAAAAAGGGTGTAAGTGTTGTTTCTGAAAGTGTTAGGGCGCTAGTGTAATTTCGAGAAAAGGCCGTGAGGTCTCTTTATAATTAAATAAAGTGGGATATTAATTAAGGAAGGCAGCAGCTCGGGTGGCACGCGCGCGTGAGGTGGTGGCTAAGGTCTCAAGTTCAAATTGTAGGCGTAGGAGGGAGGAAAATGCTAATTTTTTAGCAAAAAAGGGCCCCAAAACAGTGTCATTTTGGGGCCGAGTTCGCGCACACACTAGGTGCGCGACATGCGCGTTGTCGCATGCCCATACGATGTCATACCGCACCACGCAGGGCCCTGCGTGGCCCTACTGTGCGCCAAGTGGCTACCAGCCGCTACCAAGTGTCGTCCAGCCACTGTCGCTTGTCCAAGCAACCCCACCACGTGTCCAAACACCCTTTTTTCCACCAGAATTTGATACCTTTTTCCCCTACGTTATTTCTACATTTCCCTTACCCATGGCCCTATAAATAGATGACTAAGGCTTGAGGAAAAATGAGAGTTTTTGAGAGATTTGAAGATTTTGGGTGGCGTGAGAATTGTAGTTGTGGCGCCGGCGACCTCGGTATATTACGAAGGTTAAGGGAAACTATTTAAGACAAGTTCTTATTCCTATTTTGGCAAGTTCTTTTCCTGTTGTTGCAAGTTCATGTTTCTTAATTCCCTAATTTTGTAAGTCATTTTCCCATTTTACAAGTAATTTCCCTTTTTTAGTAAATTATTTTATGGTTCTCATTTATACCTCCTGAGTCTCAAATAGGGTTTTCAATCACCCTATATTTCTTTGGGAATGATGCTTTATTGAGAATATGCAAGGGTTTGATGTTGTCTTGCATGAATGTTGCCCTATTATGCATATTGCTTCGTTAATCGCATGTTAGTTATATATGAGAAGTTATTACAAATATAATGTTATGATGATGCATGAAGCATGTGCATGAAAATTACTTTTAAAAATAGGTAAAGGCTTCATGATGCGCGCAGCAGACAAGTATGCAAGATATATCCGCAAAGAAAGCTTTGGCTCAATGATTGGACTTCGATCTCAGGTTTATGATATGGACTTCGGTCCCAAGGTTTTGGACTTCGATCCCATGGTTATGTTTTTAAATAAAAGATTGCATATGAGCATGATTGCATTTTACATCATGTTATCATGAAGAGTGGTAAAGAGCGATGGTATGAATGCTATAAATGTTATTCATGATCCTTATTATTTCTCATTACTTATAAGTCTCATGCTCCCTTTCTTTCAGTTATACTTGCTAAGCCTTGTGGCTCATATTTGCTTGCATCATTCCAGGTTAAAGAGGGGAAAGTTCAAGGTCAAGTTTAGTGGTATTAGATCCTTGCCGATATCGTGTATGGGGCTCTCTTGACCTAAAAGATCCTTGGAGATGAGTGTGGATAGGGGCTTAGATGGGGTGTTTTGTTAGATTTGTTTAGCTGATGCTACGGCATGTATGTACTAGCCCCTGTGTTGGTGTATTTTTAATTAGTTTGCTTTCCCTGTTGTAAATAAAAATTGAGGTGAAATTTTTGGCCGTTACATGCTTGGTCATTGGAGGTTGGGGGTTCGATTCCAAGGTGCAGCACTTGGGATTATTACTAGGATAATAATCCCAGCGCACGTGTTAGGGTGAGCGCGTATTAATTTTGTGCACATGCACTAAATTTATTCATCGCTGATTAGTGACGGGTATAACCCGTCGCAAAATTTTAGCGATGCCCTTTTTAGCAATGAAAATGTACCCATCACTAAATATGTCGCTAAAAAATTTAGCGACGGATTTTGATGTTTTAGCGATGGAATTTTTCGTCGCTAAAATGTTGATTTTTTGTAGTGTCATATAAAGGCAGATTGATTCAGTTTATGTTAGTATCGCACTTTGTTTCGTTTTAAATTTTTTTATTGCTTGTGTTCGTTCAATTTCGTGCTTTTTGATTTTTATGTTTTGTTAAAAAAAATTGAAAAATGAAAATTTTCGGGGATCATTTGCTTTAATACCCCTGCATGTCCTGAATTGGTTACGATTAACTATTTGAGAATCAATGTGCTCTAATAATGTTAGTCTTATCGCATTAGATTTTTATGTTTTTAGTCAATTTGAGTTTGCAATCTGTTGCATGGATGGTTTGATTTCTTATTTAAAAACATAAATGTATAGGATTTAGAATGAGTGATCTGCATGCATAAATTGTTCTTTGATTAGAAATTTGTATATAAGTCATGAAATCTAAAGAGATGGTGATTAATTGATTAATGCACTACATGAATCCTCAACTTAAGTGGAGATTGTTATCTAGTGTGAGCAATTTGAGCCTATTAACGTTCTTTCTAAGTGAATTAGTGCTTACTCTAGTTGTTGTTTTTCTTGCTTCTTATGTTTTTCAATAGTTTTAATACATTACTTTGCATTGAATGCCAAAAATGTCAATGAAAGATTTAAACTAGTCTTAAATTCTAAATTTGATGACTGAATGAAAGTGTGTCAATAGAATATGACAGTCGGATTCTTTTGTTAAAATTTTGAGCCTGTTAATCTATTTCTTTTTTTATTATTTTCTTGTTAGCCCCATTGAGCCAATTAAATTATTTCATTTCATTTATCTTCATCTAACCCCTTAACCCTGAAAATTTTTGCCCTACCTAATGTGTTCGGGAAATAGTCTTAGCACAATAAATCAAAAAAAAAAAAAAATACTGATATTTGTACATTTCAAGTCAAAATAGCATTCAAAAATAAACTCTCTCAACTACTTCAGCCAAACTTTGGCGCAGTAATTCAATAAAAATGTTGAGGAGATTATATATAATTGTGTGTTAAATTTTTGAAAAAAAAAAAGAAAGAAAGAGTAGATTCTTCTGGTCAAAATAGGTTTATTTGCTTAGATAGTTAACTTCTCAGCACACATTTCTTGTTGTATCTTTTATCCATTCTTTGTTAACTCATCCACCTTTAAGCCCATTACAACCTATATGCAATCTCTCTAGATTCTATAATACATAGAAGCTTGGGATTTTAAATTTTAGAGTTAGAATTTTGTTTAAATTCTGAAGTTGTGCATTTATGCATTATTCCGATCATGAAGCTATGTCAAAGTCCATTTTCTTTCGTATTATTCTGTTTTTCATTTTTGGATGACACCAATTTGAAAGTTGCTTATATTTAATTTTATTACGGTGCATTTCCAAGATTAACCATGAGGGATCATTTTTCATTGGAGAGTATGTCCAGGAGAATTGAAGTCAAAGTTTAGAGGTTGTAATGTGGTTGTGTTAATTAATTTGATTATTTTTTCTGTGATTGAGTGTCTTTTGATGAAAATTTAACAAGGAATGCTCGATGGCGTGTAAAAGTATCTTATTCTTGTTTTTATAAATTTTAGTTTCAAATTTGAAATCTATATATTAATGTTGATATTGTGAATAAAAATTAGCCAGCATGAAATCTAATTGCTATGGACTAGCAATGTTCAAGTTGGGGATGTGATTTGTGGGTGTATATATATAGGGAAATTCTATTCGCAACCACGATTTTACTCTCTGCAGCCACTTTTCAATATACCTAAAATAACCTCAAGAAAAAATTCAATTTTACCCTTCATCTTCAATACTCAACCACCTGACATCATAGTTTCTTCTACTAGCAAACTCTGTAATTTTCTCTCACCTGTCGTCTATAGCAATTGCTTATTATTTCATACCCACCATCGAAAATTGAAAATCTATTTTCTCCTCAAAGTCACTTATTCCTCTTATTTCACACACATCATTACTCAGCCCATTTCTCTTAGAATATCAGCGAGTCGAAGTTAGCCATGGATTATTACACTCAAATGTTTACAACGAATTAGGGAGAGTTTGACAAAGAAGATAACTACTCAAAAAAAATAACATCACACACAAGTAAATCTAAATCTTGTATGTATTATTGTGTGTTTCTAAGGGTTTGGGAAGTTGGAAATTCCAAAGAATCCCTGATTTTTTGAATTAGTGTGTAAGTAAATATTGTAGTATTAGTGGATTTTTCGAATTCCAGAATTCAAGAAACGCATGTATTTCCGAATCCCCCAGCCGCCACCGCGACCATCGCCGCCTCTGCCACTGCTTTTGACATTAGATTACACGATAAAATTTATTTTCATTTAACAATTTTTATCATAATATTCCAAATGCTATCAAATAAAAATATAATATTTCAAATAGCAACAAAGATTTAACACAAGATTTTTTGGCATTTTATTTAATTTTCATTCGACATCTTTGATCAAATAGAAATATAATAAATCAAATGTCATCAAGAAATTTATAACAATATATTGACATTAATTTGAAAAGATTATTATTATACTTAATTTATCACATAAAAATAATTTGAAACACCAAATTAACAAAATAACTTCATCATCAAAAACAATTATTTTTCACCATTAAAATGTAATTGGATTTTTGTCATTAAAATTATATTAAAAGCAAAAACATCAAATATCAAGAACATACATGGTTTTTGTCTTTGAAAGATTTTGCTTCATTTATCAATTATTCAAAACCAATTTGTAAAAACTATTTAGAAGATTCTTTTAAAATTTAATAATTGTTTGTGCAAATCTCCATCTATAGAAAATTTTAGATTATTTGGTTTTCATTTTCACAAAGGTACCTAAAATTTGATTTTTGTTTGAAAACCATAACATTGACTTATGACTTGGGATATAAATCAATTTATTTTTCATCATCAAAACTAAACACAAGAGTAAAATATTAGAAAGAATTTTCAATCTTTGAATTCCATCTCTTAGATGTATTTCGAAACGGAAAATTTCCACTAAGTAGGGAAACAGAGATGAAAATTATCTGTCTTTGATTTAGAGACGAATTATGTTTGTCTCTATTTTGAATAAATAGGGAATTAGAGACAGATCTAATTCCTTGATCTCTAATGCTAATATATATCTATATAATAAAACACAATGGTTTTTGAAAATGTCTCACTTTTGAGACATTTGAATGGATGGGATCATTTTTAATGTATTTGATGGTTGAGATTAAAGCATTTCCCGCCCAATAATCCTTCTCCAATTTGCAGCGGCTCAATGGCTGGCTGATTGATGGACTCTTTCAGTCACTGCCACCCGCCGTCTCACTCCTTTCTCTTTCTCTCACTCACTACCTCTCTCTCTCTTTTTCCCTCTGTCCATCGCCTCCTGGCCGCTGCGCATGAACCTTCATTCACTGTGTATCTCTTCATTGTATATCTCTATCCCTTTTAGTCTGCCGTCGCGCATGAAGCTCTAAGTCATTGCTCAAAGGCACGGTATGTATATAGTCACTGAGTGTATAGTCACTGTGTGTATGGCAAAGAAAAACACACACACCCACACCCAAACAAACACACCCGTATGTATCTGTGTGTATGGCAGCCATTTGGTTGTTTTCAGAGAGGTTCATTCATAGGCACGGTAGACACTATTTGCTATATATACACTCACATATATAGTCATTGTTTGCTATATAGTCACTGTTTGTTTATATATACACTCACATATATAGATTAAAGAAGGTTGCTGATCTTCATTATCTCTGTGTGTATGAAGCTCTAAGTCGCGACTGTGTGTATGTATATAGATTCCTGTAGTTTTATAAGTATTTGATGTATTCGTAAATATTTATATAAATAAATTGCCATTTGGTCTCAAGTAGGTGGAGAGCGCAGTGGTTTCTGGGTCTCTGTCTCTCTCTCCTTATTTTCTCCGTGCGTCCAAGACTACGTGGTGAGTCTACTGCAAATTTTGTGCCTTTATGCATTTTCCTTCGGTGCAGTTGCATATATATATTATAAAGATTAAAGAAGCACAGTGTGTCTTCTTCCTTGAGGCAGTGAGCCCAGGCAAAACATATTATAAAGATTATAGTTTTAATTATTAAGGCTTGGCTTCACCATTTAGCCGGAAGCACAGTGTGTGTCTTCACCATTCAGCCGCAACAACCGAATTTGCAACAACCGAATCTGCAGCCTCATCTTCCTTGCCCGCCACCGTATCCTCCCCAGCCTCTTCCGTTGTCGAATCCGCCGGGGCCATGGAAACCCACCTCTGTATCCTATTTCATAACCATGTTGGAAGCCCTTTGTATATGCAGTACTTTCCTCACCTACCACCACTTCAAATATTATGGAACTACTTCAAAAAAGTAATTAATTGTTTATCGGACGCAAAAACGTGAATTGAATTGACCAAAAACGTTAGTTTGTTTTTGAAAGAATTTCATATTGGAATATATATTAAGGTGAGTGGTAACCGCTCATTTTTTATGTTTTAATTAATTAGTTTGTTTTTGAAAGAATGAAAATTGCATTAAATTTTCTTTTAAAAACAAAAAATTAAATAAAGAACTAAAAAACCATCGCTTTAACTTTCTCTTCAATCTCCTAATTAGCTTGAATTAGATAACTAACATCATAGATTGTGCTTTTTAACCTAAGTTGTACGAAAACATAAACGAAAAACAAATATAATATGAAACAAAAACGAAAAAATTTATTTTTTTAAAAAATAAAAATATTGGGAAAATGTGTAAATAAAAAAATATATCTTTTTGTAAATGTAATTTTTAATATAAAAAATAGTTATTCAATCTAAAAATAAACATAAATTCTATAATACATCCAAACAAATTTTTAAAAAAATTAAAAATTTTGAATTAGAAATAAAAAAAATTTCATCCCTATTGGTCATAAAAAATTTCTAAAATTGTAAAACTAACCCAAAAACTTTTCAAAAACATTAAAACGACTCCCCAAAAAATTTCCAAACATCATAACTTCTAACTAGAAAGGTTTGGCAATGAGCTCACCTTTGCTCTCTTCTTTAGATGCATGATGATCAGATTCCACTAAGGAAGTGACAAGAAGGAGAGCAAACCACTTTGTACTTCATTCTCCTCAACAAGAACCAAACTGTAGTCTGTAAATTAATTTCAAGAAGAAAGATTTGATTTGGGATCGATATGTATATGAGAAAGCTACAGATTGAGTTCAGTATTTATAGGACATAACTTGTGTATGTATATTTAGTGTGTGCGCATGCAACTGTTGTATATTATAAAATGCGTATATTGTTGTGTGTGTATACGCGTTGTAGCAACATTACTTGCATTAGATATTTATTTCTCTATGTGTGTATACGCACTATATATTTTTAGTCATTCAATCGCAGCCACTATCAAAGCATGATGAAAGAGGTCTTCATTGAGGGTAATTAAATCTCATTGGAAACAAAGATTGGGACTAAAAACATAACAGTCCATTATTAAGCATAGGGAATTAAATCTCATGTATGTGTCTGTAATATTTTGTACATTTTATATGTATTTTGTGCATTTTGTATGAATGGGTGTGTTGTACTCTAAAGGCATTTTGTATGTATTTTTACAGTGGCCCAACACAGGGCCTGTCACTACTTGGGCTGCCCAACTCGCTTGGGCTTGGCGGAGCCCAACACAATCATGTAAAAATAAATTTATAATTATTTAAAATTATAAATATAATTATTTTACAATATATTATTAATTTTACATTAAATACGAATTCATAATAATTATATTTAAAATTATTAATAATTTGTAAAATGAAATTAAAAATTAAGAATTTAGGTAGTAGGGCCATTTGATCTAATTCAATTAAAATGAATGAAAGTTGTTTAATTAACTACTTTGGTCAGAGGTATTAAATTTCATCTCATCCATTCATATATATTTCCATGTAATATAGCTTTAGTTTTAAAATGAATGAAAGGTGTTTCAGTGTCATGTGTATTTGTATTAATTTAAATAATAAATTAAATTTAAATTGTAAAATTTGTAATTTGTAATTTTTGTCATTTTTAATTGTAATTTGTAATTGTAAAAATTGTAATTTGTAATTTGTAATTGTAAAAATTATAAATTGTAATTTTTGTCATCTTTCTAGAGAAAGGAAACTTCATATTGGAAGCACCAAAAAATATAACAAAAGAAAAAAAAAAAACATTAGGATATTGGGTACACTTTTATTCAAACATTTATTTCTAACATTGGGTGCAATTGAGTTGGACCCAAATATACATTTTTATCTTTTAAAAATTTTATGGGACGAAAAAGAGTTGGATCCAATTATACAATTTTATGTAGGTCCCATACTTATAACTTTATAAGAACCAGGTGTTAATGAGTTAACATTCTTTTCTCTTAATGTTTTATAATAAAAAATAAATAAATTAAATTAAAAAAATGTTCTACAATCTGAACAAATTAAATTAAAATTTAAATATCAAATAATACATACTGGTTAGACCCAGTTATTGTATACAATTTTATTTTTTTCATAAGTTGGACCCAAATATATGTGTTTATTTTTTTATAACTCATTTGAGTTTCTCTAAAAAAAAATTATAACTCATTTGAGATAACCCGTGCTTAAAGTAAAAAATTATAACTCATAGGAGTAGTATATATAAATTATAACTCATTGAGAATTGTAAATTTGAATTAAACAATTACAAAAAGTCTCTTCATGGAATAAAAGTGAAAATTTCAAGCCAAAAATCAAGCAAATCCTCTATCAAGATCCAATTTGCCCGAAAGCCCATTTAACCCAACATCAATGGTAATTTCATGTAACGGAACATAATAAATGCTATTTTATTTTTATTTTTATAAAAAATTATTGAGTGTAAAAAATCAGGGTCGTCATCTTCCTTAATTTTGCTTTCCAATTATTCCTCTTAGACTTTCCAAGTGATAATTATTCATACCAGGATTTCATTTTGGTTTTAATTTTATCATTTTAATGTGATTGTTAAAATACATCTATTCTAAACATTGGGTTGGCCTTTTATCTATGGCAGTTATTTATTTAAATAAAATATTTAATTTTATTATCTGATTTGGTAGCAACTAATTTGTTTTTTAGGTTGAAGTGCAACAGTTATGGACAATGTTACTATTTTTGGACAAGTAAGTTTTTTTTTTCTTCATATAAATTTAATATAATGCCTATTTTTTTTTAAAAAAAAATACTTATCATATCTATTTTTTTTTCCTCATACTTTACAGGTGGATGGAGACTTACACCGAACCGTAATATCGACTTCGTTTACTAATTTTTTTATTTATATGTATAAAGTTTTATTTATCACTCTAAAGTTTTTACATGTATAGGTTCGATTTCTTCAAGAAAGAAATGTTAATATTGTTATTCGCGATAAGCATGACCTCAATACTATTCGCATTCGTGAGGTAAGCCTGAAAGTCATTTCAACATTGGACATACATTTACTTATCATTTAAAAAAAATTATAAATATAGTCTACTTATTTTTTATTATTATAGGTAAAGGAAAAAGAAAAGGCTACCTCTTCTGGTAAATGGAAGAAAAATGCCCATCCCATGATATGGTTTCTCCACAATTTTTAGAAGTTTATTTTTCGAATATTGTCATATAAATGTTTTTACGAATTTAGATTTTTTTTTACAAATTTATTATTTCAAAAACCATTGTGTTTTATTATATTTGTGTTTTATTATATAGATGTTTTTTTTTTCAAATATTTAATTTGAATTTTGTTTTTCTAAAGCATGTTAAAGTAAACATTAATCTAAAGCATGTTAAAGTAAGCATTAAAAATAGAAGAAAACGAATAAGAGAAAAACACATGTTGCATTTATAGCATAGCATAATAATATAAAAAAATAAGAGAAGAAAACGAATATATGATGAAAAAGAAACTACATTTTTTTTAATTTTTTTTTAATAAGAAGTTCTTAAGGAAATAACAAGAAAAATGAAAAGGAAAGTAGAAAACATTACACGCTAAAGAGATGGGTAGTAAGTTTGCAGTTTTGTGTGCTTAATGGGAAGAAAAAAAGAAGAAAAAATGTAGTAAGTTTGTAGTTAGTTAAAATGAAGAAAAAATACATGATAAAAGGGAAGCAAGAGAGGAGATAATCTTCACATTTTATTCTCATTTAGGCACAGAATGATAATGTGTTATCAAAAGCTGCATTGGCCCAACGCCTGCGACGAGAACGAGAAATATCAAAGGAATGTGTTAACCCAAGACAATCTTCTTTAACACAAAATTAAAATATATACTCTTACTATTACCACTTTATTATATAGATTTTAATTTGTTCACAATCCATTTCTGTAGCCCTGATCCTACAACCCTATCTAGAAATGTTGGTGTGGTCATCCGTGATGAGCACGACCTTAATGTTATCTATGTTCGTACGGTAAATACAAACATTGTGTTCGCGCAGTAAGTATAGATGGCTCCTTCTGACAAGAGAATGACAAATATATGTCAAGTGATATCAATGCATAAAATGAATTTGTTGTTTTGTGTTATTTTTGTAGAATTATTGTAATATGTTTTCCCGTAACTTGCTATTATTTATATGTATTTTTCAAATTTATTTATTTTTATTTTACATGGATACATGTGCATTTATAATATAATGCACCATCCATAAGTTGTTACTTATATGAAGAGAATAGCAAAAAACAAAATGTATGAAGAAAGAAAGAAAAAAAGAAGATAGTTTCATTTTGCACCAATGATAAAATATTTTCATTTTAGGCACAAATTGATAATGTAATATCAAAAGCTGCATTGGCCCAACGTGCACGGCGAGGGCGTGAAAAAAATCACAAGTCATACTTTGAAATTCAATGCTTGCAATGAGAACAAGAGGGAATAGAAGAATGTGTTCAATTAAGACAACATTCTTTAACACCAATTTGTCGTGATCGCACCCGCCTGGAGTGGGAAACAACAACTGAAGATTCTCATTCGACACAAAAATGAACAATGGTTACCCATCATTCTACATGTTCGTTTTCTATACCAAGCACATCTTTGGCTCCACAAAGGAATCGGTAAACTACTGTGTATAATCTTGAAATACATACTTTTATTCATACCATTTTGTTTTATAAATTTTTATATTTATACACAAATATTCGTAGGTTTACTTCTATGAATCGATTTCTTCAAGAAGATCTATGTACTGATGATGAATTAGAAGATATGCCTATGAGTACATCAATTGATGCTCGGGCACACAAAGATTCTTGCCTCCATTATCTTGGCAAAATGGATGTATTATGTCCTTATTGTTCAGCCTTACATTGGATGGATGAAAAATTGACAAAATCATCTATGAAGTGTCCCTTATTCGGAACTTGCTGTTTGGAAGGAAATATTAGGCTTCCTTTACTTATTACACCTCCTCCACTACTTTAAGAGTTGTATGATGGGAATAATGAGCAATCAAAATCCTTTCGAAGTTATACTCGAGTGTACAATGCGGCCGATGCTTTTACGAGTCTTGGTGCTACACTGGATCCTAGAGTATTTAGTGGAAAGGGCCCTACATCATTCACAATTCATGGGGAATTGCGACATAGAACAGGATCATTACAACCACAACCAGGGCAGGATGCGAGTTATGCTCAACTGTATATCTATGACCTTGATTCAGCTTTAGAAATTCGTAATCGTAGAAATCATAACTTGAGAAGAGATGTTCTCAAAACTATTTGGGATAGTTTGTTGCAAGTCAATGCATTTGTAGATAAATTTCTCCAAGCTCACGCCATTTTACATCAATTCGACTCGACAGGACACAATCTACCTGCTCATCTTCATTACAATTTAAGAACTAATCGACGTCGATATAACCTACCAACCGCAGATGAGATTACGATTGTAATACCAGGTGATGGAACAAAGGCAAGTGGAATGAGAGATATTATCTTGCATTTTCGAGGAAATAATGAGTTAATGCAAATTAATGAATGCCACCCAGCATATTTGCCATTACATTATGTTCTATTATTTCCATATGGTGAGCTTGGATGGGAACCTGAGTTAAAATTGTGGAATGTTCAGTATGATCGACCTTCAACTGATTGACTTACTCAAATGGATTTTTATAGTTATCGTTTGTTTGAACGACCCACAGAGTATTCAACAATTTTGAGAGGTGGAAAACTATTTCAAGAGTTTTTGGTAGATGCTTGGGCTGCAACTAAGCAAAATCGATTAACATACTACAAGCTTAATCAAGGAAAACTTTAGGCTGAACTTTACCAAGAGTTGTCAGATATGGATCCAGATTATGTGCGACCTGGTCAAATTGGTCAAATGTTTGTTTTACCATCTTCATTTACTGGTAGTCCTAAACATATGTTTGAAATCTTTCAAGATTCAATGGCTATCACATGATACAACCAACACCCAAATATTTTTCTTACCATGACTGCAAATCCCAATTGGGTAGAAATTACTTCAGCATTACTACCACATCAAAAACCTATTGATCATCCTGATTTAATTGCCCGTGTTTTTGAGTTGAAGAGAAAATATTTGATGAAGGTGATAGAAACAAATAAAGTGTTTGGAAATAAAGTTGTGCATGTTTTTACAATTGAATTTCAAAAATTAGGCCTCCCTCATATGCATGCACTTTTATTTTTTAAGGGCCCAGACAAAATTCGGACATGTGCTCAAGTAGACAAATTGGTTTGTGCAGAATTTTCAGACCCAAAAGATGATCCTATACTTTTTGAAACTATCAAATGTTGTATGGTACATGGACCGTGTGGTGCTCGAAATTCGCAAGCACCATGTATGGAAAATGGTAGATGTATTAAGAGATATCCTCGAGTTTTCACAGAAATAACAGTTACGGATTAAGATGGATACCCTATCTATCGTCGTCGCAATAATGGTCAAGTACATACTATGAGGGGGAAAAAAGTTGATAACAAGGATGTCGTACCATACAATGCATATCTTTCTAAACTTTTCAACTATCATATAAATGTGGAAGTTTGTGCCGAGATGAGATGTGTCAAGTATATACATAAGTACATTTATAAGGGTTATGATCGTACAATGATGGTGTTAGGAATGATAAATGAGATTCAATAATATCTCGATGCAAGGTATATTGGACCTCCAGAAGCTGCTTAGAGAATATTTGGTCATCCTTTGCATGCAGAGATGCTAACAGTTGTACGATTGGCACTTCATTTACCTGGAATGCATCGCATTGTTTTTAACCCAGAAAAGTCATTAGAAACGATTCATTCTAAAGCTGGTCAACAAATATCAACTCTTACTGGCTTTCTTGCATATTGTGCTGGTAGTGAAGAGGAATGTCCATTCACTTATCAGGAATTTCCACAGCATTATGTTTGGCTCAAGTCGAAAAAGAGATGGAAATTAAGATAAAGGGGATATGCAATTGGTAGAATGTACTTTGCTAGCCCTAATTGTGGTGAAAGATTTTATCTGCGTTTGTTACTAACCGTTGTCAAGGGACCAAAGTCGTTTCAGTCTTTACGCACGGTCGATAATGTTGTGCATGATATATTTAAATTAGCATGTGTTGCAATGAGGCTTTTAGAAGATGATGAAGAATGGATATAATGCTTGAAAGAGGCTGCAGTTATGAAAATTGGATATCAATTGAGGAGATTGTTTAGTATTATTCTCACCCAGTGCTCTCCACTAAATCCATGTGCATTATGGAATCAATTCTCAACGCATATATGTGATGACCTTGCACATAAGATTCGTACATTATTTTCCATTTCTAACCCAACTGAGGCTCAAATTAAAGATTATAGTCTCTATCTTTTGAATCAAATGTTTTATGAATTAGGCAAAAGTTTAATTGACTTCCCACCCATGCCACAACCTACTGCAAATTGGAGTGCAGTAGTTGGTAATCGATTGATATTTGAACATCAACAACTGCAGAGTGAGGCACAACAGACAGATCCACAAATTATTATTGATTGTCTCAACAATGGACAGTGAAATGCTTATAACACAATCACTTCTTCAGTTTTTTAAAATAAAGGAACTATTTTCTTTCTGAATGGGGGTGTTGGAATAGGGAAAACATTTATGTACAATACGATTGCATTAAAATATCGCAGCCTCAGGCATATCATTGTTATTGTGGCTTCATCTGGAATTGCATCATTGTTACTAGTAGGAGGTCACACTGCACATTCAACATTTTCCATTCCGTTAGATGTCTTGGACAATTTGAATTGTGGGCTTAGCAAACAATCATTACAAGCTGAGTTATTTAGAGAAACAAAACTCATAATTTGGGATGAAGTTCCGATGCAACATAGACATTGTGTTGAGGTGGTTGATCGTACATTGAGGGATATTTGTGATAGTGAAAAGCCATTTGAGGGTATTATTGTTATTCTTGGTGGAGACTTTCGACAAATCTTACCAGTTATACCCAAAGGAGTTCATGAGCAAATTGTGAATGCATCATTAAGACACTCTGTTCTATGGAAGCATATACATATCTTGACTTTGGATTTGAATATGCGCTTGAATCATGAAGGCCGTGAAAATGCTAATTTTGCAAATTTCTTGATGGAGGTAACACTACTTTAACCTTTGTGCTATATGATCTAGATTATTTTAAATTAATAAATTGTGTTTTCATTTTTAATTTTTTATTGATTTCACTTTTTTTAGATTGGGGCCAATCCTCAAGAAATCGTTAACCTTCCATCAACAATACACAAACGTCAAGATTTGAATGAATTACTCTCAACAGTTTACCCATGGTTAAACAAGATAGAGACGTCAACCCCAACATTTTTAACTGAACGCACAATTCTGTCTGCGCATAACGATGATGTCAGTGACATCAATACTACTGCGTTGAATATCTTTTCAGGGAGATTATATACTTATCTTGCAGCAGATAAAATGTCTAAAGATAATGAAATTGATCCTACTATTACAAATAGATATCCTAATGAATATTTAAATTCATTGGATCCTCCTGGGTTGCCAACTTTTAAGTTAGAGTTGAAGGTGGGTTGTCCTATAATATTGTTGAGAAACATTGCACCGAAAGATGGACTATGTAATGGTACAAGATTGATGGTTACTAGGTGTGACACTCACATAATTGAAGCTCAAATCTTAACTAGAGAAAAGTTTGGCAATTTGGCATTCATACCAAGGATATCTTTGGCACCATCTTCTTCAGAAATGCCTTTCCAAATGACAAGACGTCAATTTCCAGTCCGATTGGCATATGCCTTGACCATTAATAAATCTCAAGGACAATCTGTGAAATTTTTGGGGTTGATTTGCGCATACCAGTGTTTAGCCATGGGCAATTATATGTGGCATTGTCCAGATGTATATCATTTGATCGTATAAATATTCTGCTCCCTAAAGATTATTTGGATTCTACTACAAATATTGTTTATCCTGAAGTGTTGTTGTAGTGTTCAGAAGGTAATCATGTAAATTTATTTCTATTGATTATATAATTTTTTTAAAAATTTTAATTTAATAATAATTTGAAATATGTACTTCTATAGGATTGGATCGAAAAATAT
This sequence comes from Diospyros lotus, assembly GCF_014633365.1. Lineage (NCBI taxonomy): Eukaryota > Viridiplantae > Streptophyta > Magnoliopsida > Ericales > Ebenaceae > Diospyros > Diospyros lotus. Next base: position 21,288,908 of record NC_068352.1, read on the forward strand.
ATGGAGCTTAAAAGGAGAAATACAACTACCTTGCCTCGATGGGGATGTAATAAGGTAATTTCAGTCTCAAAGTATATTTTGATATGTATATTTCCAACAAATGTACTAATCTATATTTTTTTTGTTTCACAAATTACCAGATTATTGTGCATGTTCCTCATCGGGGATACATACAAGTTGATTCGAGACTTTTTGGAAAGTAATGAGGAGGAAGTTCGGGCAAACACATGTTTGAAGACATGTTATTGACACATTTTTTGTAAAGCTTTAACCCACTTTTTGTAAAATTTTAACCTACTCTTTTGGTGAATGACAATATAATGTTTATTTTTCTTATATAATTATAATTGATTGGCAACACTAGCACTAATTAGTGTGCATTTTAATTTTAATTTCTATTTACAGCAATAGTAGTATTTGATATTTAATTTTTTTTTTATATTTGATTGGCAGCAATAGCACTAACTGGTATGTATTGTTTGATATTTAAATTTTAATTTAATTTGTTGAGATTGTAGAACATTTTTTTTAATTTAATTTTTTTATTTTTTTATTATAAAACTTTAAGAGAAAGGAAACAAATATACAATAATTTTAATTTTTATTCAGTGTTTAATCTTAGTATTATTTAGTCTTATATTATTTATAGCGTGCCTTTTGGCACGAGCATTCCCTAGTGTATATATATATATATATATATACCAACTTCTTCTCCTTTATTTGCTTCACACGAAACCTTAGCCATTTCTTTCATCGCCTATATCAATCGACTGCCTTGCTCAACGATCGATTGTTATGCATTGTCGTTATCGTCCTCGTAGACCGCCTGCCGCGTAGCGTTGTTGTCTTCCATGCACAATGCCTGCTCTTTCACCATCATCGTTGTTGTCGTCTTCTACATACACTACCTGCTGCATCACCGTTATTGTCATCGTCTTCCGTGCACACTGCTTGCTCCTCCGTTGTCGTCGTCGTTATAATGACTTGCCTCCCTAAGCCCCCCTAGCATAGAGGATCCGTGAGAGGGTCATTATTTAAATGATACTGAACAATAACACAAGGCAAAACACGCATCAAGCTCAACACATTAGAAACCGTAGCCTTTTGATCACATAACATCTCATAACCCTCATTACATAACCATAGATACCGTATCCCGTAAGTTGGCTATATAACCTACCTCGATTTTCGAAAAAACATAATACATTAATCTGACAAAACCAAAATAACACCGAGGACCTAGTTTCGGGAGAACTCTACACTTGTCATCATGGAAACGATCTGGACCCAAACCCTACTAAATGCACCTACCACACAAATGAATCCCTTACATGGAGTGATGGAAAGCAAAGCTGAGTCATAAGACTCAACAAGTTCAAGAAAGAAAGGCCATAGGTTAAAGATAGACTTCCCCAACATCCCATGCATCTCATGTTAATACAGCAACACATCATGTCATGATTAGTACGTGTCTTAGCTCTATATGCATTAACATAAAGTAAACTACACATAAAAGGTCCTTAGGGCCCGCATAAGGTACACACATTGGCATCCAAGTCTCACATACAAACTTGTTAGTAGCCCACTATAGGCTACCATATCATCATTCCTAACATGCCTTTTCTTGTCATTCATCAATTACTTTTTCCTGTCATAACATGCCTTTTCTTGTCATTCATCATAACATATCATCATAACTTGTTGTTATCGTGGCCCTTTTCCATGGGCTTACGCACCGTTGTGGGCCACACCTACCTCTCAAGCCTCTCGTCCTCACCATGCAATGCAACAAGTAAGAAATGCAATGGCATCTGTAGCATAAACGTGATGATAAGGCCCCCATAAACCAAGCATCAGGCCATGCCACACCCACATAGGAATACCCGCATACAAAATGCTCTAATGCATATGCTCACCTAGGATACCCTAGTGCGTAGGCCTACCAGGTCATGTCAATGCGCACACATCCCCATACACACAAAGCATGTTTTCCCAATGAATGCAACCCTGCCCCATGCAACACACAATATCATGATATGCACAAACCAAGGTAAGAATAAGTCTGCGTAAACTTTGAAATGTTAAGCCAAGAAGTCTTCTTGGACAAAACCAAAGAAAAACTAGGTAGAAAAAAAACAAGGAACTAAACCAAACAAAGCAGCAAGAGTTCAGGAAGATCAAGTTGAGGAAGATCAAGGCACTAAGAGAAAGGGAAAGGAAAAGCTGTAGGTGATCAAGAAGAAGGTGGAACAGAAGAAAAAAATAGAAATTGGATGAGAACATAAGTAGGATTTCTATCTCTAGCAAACTATAGTTTTGGAAATTATGTAATTATTTTTGGTACTTCTATATATGAAGGAAAGGTACAATCTTGAATTGCTTTTAATATGGTATATATTGTGTTCAAACTGCCATGCATTATCTTTTAAATGATCTATTATGTTTTTATATTTAAGAATTTTGTTGTGGTGATACATATATTTTGCCTATTTGTGTGTAGTTATGATATGATATGCTATATATTCTATGTACTTGAAATGCTTATGTGTTATATTTTAGGTTATCCTTCCCAGTGTGAGGCTATGATATGAATCAGGGAGAGTTAAATCTCTCTCCAATTTCTTTTGTGCTACTTAGTGGTCATATACTTTATAAGTCTGGGGGAGCTTTCTCGCTTTCCTTAAAGTTATACATAAATATTCAGAGGGATTCCTCATTATGAATTTTGATTCCTCATTATGAATTTTATCAAAATATTTTCAAAGCCTTTTTGAGTCATTTTTTATTTCTAACAAAAAAGGGGAGAAAAAAAAGTATATCTCAAAGGAGAGAGAAAATGGATATAGTAGATTTAGGGAGAGAGAAAGGGATAATAGTTTCGGGGGAAGCTTTCCTCCTTATAGACAAAACGTTAGGTGGAATTTTCTTAAGTTTTCTTAAAACTCTATATTTGCTTAAAAATTTATATTTTACAAATACCATATTTTCTAAAAATGTCTCCTCGTGTATTTTCTAATAGCCCTTTGAGTCAAAATATTTTGTCATCATCAAATGAGCTCATAAATAAAAAAGGGGGAGATTGTTGAGAAATTTGTATTTTGATTCATAGAGAAAATAATTTTGAAAAATATGTTTTTAGTAAATTTGGTTTATTGATGATTTTCAAAACATTTTATATATACGTATATTGAAAAACGTCATACTCATGTATTTATATATATCTTTCAAAATATCTAAGTATTGATTTTGGTTGATAAAGGAGTATGAAGCTTATAAATATATTTTTCTTTAAATTATAGAACTTCAAACTCATATATTCCTATATATTTTAAAACAACAAAATATAGTTTTATGTCAATCAAGCTTGATGTTAAATGTTTGAAAATTTAGGTTAAGTATAAAAACTTTTTGTAAACCAAGTATATGTATTGTAACGACCCACCTCCCGGAGCCTCCGCACGCATAAAGGATCCGTGAGAGGGTCATTACCTAAATGATACCGAACAATATCACAACTGCAACTCTTACTAAAATCATAATCTTTTTATCATTTAACATCTCATAATCATTTTTACATACCATTCATCACTTGGGCCTACCTGGGCTTACATAACATACGTCAATCTCAAAAACGTAAACATTAACCTTAACAAAGGCACAATGACACCTAAGACCTAGTCTCGGGAGAACCCTGCACTTGCTATTCTGACTCGACGATCTGGACCTAACTCCACGCGTACACACCTGCAATTTCAGGATACTCTTACCTGGAATGATGTAAAGCAAACGTGAGTCGCAAAAATCAGTAAGCTCATGAAAGGAAGGCTATAGGTTTAAGATAGGACTCTTCCCATGATATCCCAAGCAATTCATGATCCATACGTTCCTTACTTCTAAATGCATAACATAAAGTTAACTACACATAAAGGAACAAGGGACCCATATAAGTCACACATTGGCACCCAGGTCCCGCATACAAACCTGTTGCAACCTAACATAGGCTACCATATCATTATCCATAAAGACTCGTCTTTTCCTGACATTAGTCGGCTTTTCCTAATACTCGTTACATGCTCTTCCTGATACCCATCATACCCTCATATGTTCTTCCTATCATTCATCACATTGTTATATCCTTCCGCGATCTTAGTCTTCCCTCAGGCCTTCCCTGAGATAATTTCTAAGCGGAGCTGAAGCTCCCCCGAGTCGGTACTCTCGACGCCCGGACTGGCACGGTACTCCCGCCCAAAATAATAGTAACAATAGAACCATGCAATGCATTACATAAGAAATGCAATGGCTTATGTAGTATAAACATGATGGCAAGACCCCCATAAACCAAGCATCAGGCCATGTTATGCCCACATAGGAATACACACATGCTGCATACTCTAAATGCATATGTTCACATAGGGTACCCAAATTGGCTCTTAGACCAACCGGGTCATGCAAATGCTCACATATCCCATCACACACAAAGCATGTTTTCCCAAATGAATGTAACCCAACCCCTTGTAGCACACACATCATGATATGCACAAACCAAGGCGGGAATCTAAAGTACCAGCTCTTCTGGCCCGTCTAGCGCTTATCGTAACAACCGATGACTAATGCCCATACATCCAGCCATCAACTGCCATGACCTATGGTTGACAATCAGTGGCTTTGTACCCCATACCCTTAGATACACTTCTGACACTATTAACTTTATATCTTTTAAACTTAACATTACAAAACATTTCTCCATAACTCTTCATGTACATAACCACATAACATCATGATACCATTCTCATTCCTTCTCATTCACATAAAACCATCTTAACATACATAATAAATTATTAATATAACCCCATTAAACCATAATCAACTTTTCTAAGAACCTAGCCTAACGGGTACGACATCATTCCCAATGGAAGCGGAGCGATACAAGGCCCCGTGACGGACGTAATGAAAGATACCAAAACATCACTATTTAACTCTTTTCATTAACAATAACCTCATTAAATACATAAAAGTCATAGTGTAATATCCTCAAATTTTAAAAATAATAATAAAAGAATAAACTAAATTAATTTAAATTAAATTAAATTTAGTTAAGTAAAATGTGTAATTGTGTGTGCTGTGCTCGTGTGCGTGGAAGCTGTGGAATGGCCAGTGGCCATATTTTTCAAAGTGAGCAGATGAGAGACAGGAGGAGGGGCAGAGAGTGAGCAGAGAGTGAGAGATAGAGATCGGGCAAGGGAGATGAAGAGAATGAGATCGGGTGAGGGAGAGAGTTTAGCCGAGAGGGAGAGAAAGAGGCTCGGTAGCCATGGAAGCTGCCGAGTGAAGCTCGGCCATGGCAGCCAAGCAACCAACAGCGGTGGCGAAGGCGGAGCAACGGCGGCAACGGGCTCGATGGCGGCCGGGGAAGACGGCCACGATGGCTGGCGTCGGGCAGAGGCAGCCGCGGAGGCGGCTGGGCATGGCCGCGAGCTGGTGCGGCGCCATGGGGAAGAAGAAGAAGAAGAAGAAGAGAAGAAAAGAAGAAGAAAGAAGGAAAAGAAGAAAGAAGAAAATAGAAGAGGAAGTGCAGGCGCGGGTGAAGCGGGGAAGAAGAAGAAGAAGAAGAAGAAGAAGAAGAAGAAGAAGAAGAAGAGGAAGAAAATAAAGAAAAAATAAAGAAATTTTGGGATTTTTCGGCATGGAAAGTGATCAGGTACGTGGGTAAAAATTAGTCGAAGCATGTCATGTTTAAATTATAAATTTTACGTGATTAAAATTAATTAATTTGAGTCTCGATTGTATTATTTGCTAGGAAATGATTTAATTTGCCTCGGGAGCTTGAGAGAGGTCGGAATCAGCTAGTTTCAGGCAAGTTCCTAATGCTTTCCTCGTATTCTTTAATTCCTGTGAGAAACCCTATGATTTCTCGTATTTTATACGCTCTCTTCGTCTGTTTTGGCTCGTTTATTAATTATGGAATTTTGAGTTGTTTGATTTAAATTTAATTTATTAAGATGGCTTCGAGGATTTTATTAATGTGAATTAATTTAAAATAAATATGAGACTTGTTGGGATTTTAATTGTGGTGCGCCTACGTGGGATTTTAGGCTATTAAATTATTTATATTACGCGGTTAGATTTAATTAATGCGAGCCATGGATTTATTAATCGCTATTAAACGTTTTACTTCGCAGCGGGAGTGCAAGAAAGAGAAGAAACGGCCGTGTAAAGGCAAGCTCTTAACCCTCTCTTCCTGATCTTTAATTCCCATGAAAGACCCCGTGATTTCCTATACTTTATCCTCTCGCTTACTCTAATTCGGCTCCTAACCTTATTTTTTATTCTTATTCATTTGTTTTAATTTAAATTAAATCCGAGACTTTTAGCATTTTATTTGTTGTGAGCCTATGGGGGTTTGTACCGCCCCCACTCCTTTTGGGAATGATGCCGGACCCAGCTTGGGAACTAGGTTCCTAGACGGGCGAGTTTATTTATGATTTTATCGGGCTTATTTACAGTTTTTCTCGGATTTATTTATGGTTCGGTTGTTGGTGACGCTGGAGTAGACTATTGTACGGCCCTGATGTGGACCATCGGGTGGACACTCCTAGTCACTGGCTGTTGACCGGTGCCACGCACTGCTGACAAGCTCTGCCAGTATATGATTTACTGCATGGTTAGATACATTGTATTACTGTTCATGATTTGATATGCACATGGGTACGGGATGCATGTTGGGATATTCATTTATTGAGTATGCTTGGACACGGACATTCTAGATTGGTTAGGTTGCATCCAGCGCGGCATATGCATGGCGTATGGTTTACTATGTGGGCGGAGCATGGCCTGATGCCTGGATGTATGGGCGCCTTGTATCACGTTGATGCTCACTACGCCATTGCATTTTTATGTGCATTGCACGGCTACTGGTAGTTATTAGTTCTCGGATGGGAGTACCGTTCCGAAGGAGCTTATGGCTCGGTTGTCGGGAGTACCGACGGGGACGGGCGACGGGAGTACCGGCCCGGGATCGCGCGCGCAGGTTTGTGGAGATATTTGTTGACTTTCAAGGCAGCGGCAGGTTGGTATGGGACTTGGGTGCCGTGTGTCTTGTGTGGGCCCCAATGACCGGTATGTGTTTTATTATGCTATACTGTTGTGTTGTAGCGTCTCATGCCTTGTGTGTACCTGGGGGTTTATGTTGGGGAGAGTTTTCTGGTTATGTTCAGCCTTCAGCCTTTCTTTTCTTTATGCTTGCTGAGTCTCTCGACTCACCTTGCTTTCCATCATTCCAGGTAATGGCGGCGTGGGCCATGACAAGGGAGTCAGCTTTTAGCGGCAGAGTCGGTACGGTGTACAGGCAGTCCCGTCAATCCCTGTTAACTCTGATGTCTGAGTAAGGTTTACTCTATCATTTCGTACTGTGCCAGGTCTTTCCTCGAGTCTCGTGTATGCCGGCACAGGAGTTTGAGTTTATTTATTTATCTTGTGACCGCTGTCTTAGCGGGGTACCCGTAGTGCATGCATGTCTTGAGCTTTGCTTCCGCTGTTCTTATTTTTTTTTGTGTATGCATGCCGGGGTGGTCTTTGTCACGTGTTTCATTATTTTTCCCCTTCCGTAAGTGCTCCCGTTCGGGTAGTCCAGGCGGCTGGGATATCCGGGCGGGGGTGCTTACACGTAGGGTGGCTGCCACGCAGATTATCATTATTAGTGCGTGAAATTGAGTCATGGTGAGGGAGGGAATAAAATACGAGAAACTACAGAGACTTTCACAGGAAATAAATAACGCGAGGAGAAGGTTAGGAGTTTGCCTTTATTTGGTCAATTCTTATACTTCCTGAGCTCCCGATGCGAAGTAAAATGTTCTATAAGAGATAACAAGATAATGGCTCAAATTAATTAAATCTAACGGCATAATCCACATAATCTAACCATGAAAAATACATAATCTAAATATATAACACTTTTAGCAATTTAACCCACTTACCAGAATATTTTAAACACTGAATAACCTCAAAAACCCCTTAATTTTCTCACTTTTCTTCCATTTTTCCTTCCATTTCCCGTTGATCCGCGCCTTCTCTTTCTTCTCCAATTCTTCTCTCTTTACTCTCCCTGATTTCCTCTCCGTTTTGGCAGCAAAATGGCCAAAATTAGCCTTATATATCACCAGGCATGGCTGCTTGGCAGCCAAGGCAGAACAAGCAGCAGTCAACGCGCCACGTGGTGCGCTCAACCGCTGTCGCGCAGCCTCCCCCTTGCCTCGAAACGACGTTGTTTCGAGGCTCCTTGCGCTGGAAAAATTCTAGCGAATTTTCCTCGCGCACGCACGCACAGGCCGCAGGTCGATCCCGTGACCACCTGATCCAACTGCTCCCTCACTAATTAAACGCCCACCATTAATTTTAAAGAGACCTTCTGGCTCTTTTCCAAAATTATACCAACACCCCCGGAACTTCCAAAATTCACACTCTTGCCCCCACTTCACAATTACCCCCTATTTCACTTTCACCCCAAAATTTCCAGAAATCTCCCAATTTAATTTATTTTGATATTTCCTTATTTCCATAAATATTCCATAATAACCTCAAATGCCAAAATTAATAATAATCATTATTATTTATCAACAAATTTCAGGATGCTACATGTATTTTTAAACCTTTTGAAGGCAAAGTATTCAATCATTCTCTTAAAGCTTCCATACTGCCTTCAATCAAAAATAGCTATTGAATTAATTGCTCAGTGTATTTTTCAGATTAATCGAATATCATAAAAACCTACTTGAGCATGTTGTTATAAAGCTATGCTTTTTAAAGCTATAATCGAGTATGGTACTTTGTATGATCGAGTATCTTTATATTTATATATATATATGTGTGTGTGTGTGTGTGTTGAAATCTGAGCATATTTTTCAATCGTGTATTGCTTTATGTATTATTCAAATCAATCAATTATATGCTCTAGCAAAACCTTATTTCAATCGACTATTAAAGTTTCTTACTCAAGTATTTTATACAAGCTCTCTGTATTTCAAAAATCAATTGAGTATGGAATAATTTTAATTGAGTATCTTCTTGTTATCAAATCTCAAAGTATCTCCTTAGTCGAGTACATTTTTCTCTCAATTGACTAATGTATTTTTATAATCGATTATCTATATATTTTAATCGAGTAAAGATTGGATGAAATCTAGCTAAGTCTATGTGCTTAATTTAATTGAGTATCAATTATCTGTACTCGAGTATATTCTTGTGTTAGTCGATTATATAAGTTTAGCCTGGTAGTTGAGTGCTTAATGCAATGGTAGTCGAGTGCTTAATGCAAAGTCTTTGTGACTTTTGAGTCAATCAAGTAATGATTTATCTTACTTGAGTAAGGCTTCAATATAATTGATTATCTAATTTATTCGATCAATTGGAGTGTTTAATTAATCGAGTATCTGTAAGAGTTAGTCGAGTACTAGGATTTGATTTCAAAAAATATAATCGTTACTCAAAAAGTTAAAAGATGTCATTTTTGACTGTTATAGCTTTATTTGTTTATTTCAATACGTATAACTATGTTCTCTTATAAAAGAATGCTAGAATATATTTATGCAAGTGTGCTTAATGCTCATCTATATAATTTCCATATGTTTCTAACATATTTGACCGTTAATGGTCAAATCAAAGAAGTTGTGAGTTGCACAGGTCTCAATGTTAAATACGACCATCAAGTGTCTATAAAAGGCCAAATTGTGCGATCGATCAAGTAGTTGTTGAGCCATAAAAGAAAGCTTATGCTGTCGACATCGCCATGTCTGCTAATGTCAATTCGAATAACATAGAGCTAATCCATTCACAACAATCCTATTTCTTTTCAGGCCAATTTTCTATACTTGAGTGAGTGATTCTTGTAGTTTATCTTTTTTACTCTAAGCATTTATCTGGTGAGATTCAATGTATATCTTATCAAACCAGAGTTATATTGAAATAGTTGAGTGCTTTATTTATTCATTCTATAGAACTCTCTTTTGATCAAGAGAACTATTGGTATCATTGTAACATCATTTATTTTTCTCTTGAGAAATCATTTCACATGTATTGCGAATCTTGTAAAGTTAAAAGTAGAGGTAACTACTTAACCTATAAAAAACAAAGGTTTCTACTTAACCTGTAAAAAGTGGAGGCTACTACTTAACTTGTAAAAGTTGGGATTCTTACTTAGCCCGTAAAAATGGATATTTCAATTGAGTCTGTAAAAATTATGTATGGGTTATAATTGAACCCTAAAAGCTAATATCCTTAATGGATGTTTCAAATCTTTAGTGAGCAACTAAGGTAATTGACTAGGCATGTTGGTCAAACCACTCCAAATATGTTGTGTTCTTAGTGCTTGCTTTTGTTGTTTTTGTTTTAACTGCATTTTTCTTATCTTCTATAAAAGTGTTTTTCATACATAAATTCAGTTTAATGCATTGTTTTTCTAACTATCATTAAAATGTTATCTTGATTAGAATCATTTTAAAAGTCACATACTTCTATATTTTCATAACTGTTTTATAAACTCTTCATTTTAAATATAATTCTTTATCTTTATACCAAATCCGTTTGCATATCTTACATTTAGTTTTTATAAAATATTTATGTTTTAATTTTGAATAAATTACATAAAAAAAAATTTAAGTATTAGTTTCACTACATATAAAAATTTATTTGAGATCTCCTAACTGCCTAATCATTTCTCATTGCATATGATTATTTCATATGTTTCAAACTAATTTCTATTTTTTCAAAAATGTCTCTTATATTATTTCTTAAATGCACACATTTTCATATTAATATGAAAATGTTAGGTATTCATTAAATACAAGCTTTAAAATTAGAAATACAAATATAATGTTATAAAATTTAATTTTGTAAATGAAATATTAAATATATATATAATTTAATAAATATACAATTTTCTGTTGTAAAAATAGTGTTTTAAATATTAATATTTATCAAAATATTTTATTTTCATATAAAAATTAATTTATATGAAATTAATTATATTTTCACATTTATATGATTTAATTTAATTAATGAAAATATTTTATTTTTTAATTTTTACATTCTAACCTCATTTAAGATAATTAAATTTTAATATAATTTTATTTAAATAAAATATATATTTTTTAAATTAAAAATATATTTTAGTGAGGGTTACGTCACTAATTAAATTTTAATTTTATTTTATTTAAATAAAATATATAAATTTTTTAAATTAAAAATATATTTTAGGGACGGATTCCTATCGCTAATTAAATTTTAATTTAATTTAATTTAAATAAATATATAATTTTTTAAAATTAAAAATATATTTTAGTGACAAGGTTCTCGTCACTAATTAAATTTTAATTTAATTTTTATTTAAGTAAATATTTAATTTTTTTAAATTAAAAATATATTTTAGTGATGGTTCCTGTCGCTAATTAAATTTTATTTTAATTTAATTTAAATAAATATTTAAATTTTTTTAAATTAAAAGTATATTTTAGTGATGGTTCTTGTCGCTAATTAAATTTTAATTTAATTTAATTTAAATAAAATATATATTTTTTTAAATTAAAAATATATTTCAGTGACAAGTACCCCCGTCCCTAAATTTTAGCAACGCCAGTTTTAGTGACGGATTTTTTTCGTCACTAAATTTTTTTGTGATAGATTTTCTTATTTTAATGATTTATTCTCCCATCACTAAATTACAGATTTTTTGTAGTGATCCATCCTTGCCAACAACATAGTTTTTATTTTTCTTTTACGAAAAATATTCACTATAGAACAATGTTTTCGAGAATATAAAGTACAAAAGAAAACATGCCATTTTTTGCACCAATGAAAGCAAATCTAAAATATAATAGGAGGTGATTATTCCACCACTTTATCTAATAGCTAGTACACTAGATCACATACAAGTGGATGGTTGATGAAGATCTTACACCTTTTCAGCAATGTTTTGAAAATAGATGTTGATTATACAAAGATGCGAGCTAGGGACTTAATTAATAACTGAAATGCATAATAAATTGTATGAGAATTGTTTAAAACCTAGGGAAGATAGTATGGGTGCATTTAGATAGGGAAAATCAAAAGGAACTCTAAAACAAAAAAATCAACGAAGGCACCTACTAAAATAACAATTGGTGCATTTAAGGAATTAGATTTTTATTTAAATAGGGAGATGGTTTCTCTGAAGATGAAATTAATAATTTTAATCTTTTGCCTCGTTGCTGTTGAAACCAATATACATATTCAGTTTTGGTTTTTATGGTTCGCAAGTACTAATCCTTTTATAATGCCCATAATATCATTAGAGTTTGTTTTTTTCTGCATGTGACAGAGTGTTAGATCCAAAAAGGTAAGATTGTCAGCAAAAACACTATAAATGTGGTTTTCCTTTTGGCTCGATTTGGAATTCGAACAACAAATGATTGAGTTAGTAGATGATTCAAGTAAAGATGAGCTTAACGACTAAAGGAAGTGTTGCTACAATTGCAAAGCCAATATTGCGCATTCTTTTTTGTACTCAATAATCAAAAAGGTGTAGAATTTTTATTTATTGTTGTATTAACTCAGGTTTAAGGTAGGGATCTTGCTGTGACAAAGGATTCATAAAAGTTTTCAAACTCTTGTAAAAAGCTAATAATTAAGTAAGGTTGATAGTTCCTATAAAAAGTTAAGAGAATCATTTTTAATGAACTTCTTCAACTGCATCTTACTTTCTTGCATTTGGTTGTATAATTATTAACATAACATATAATTATATTTAAAATTATAAATGACTTAGTGTGTTTTAAAATTTAAATTACCTAATAGTAATATGTATATTTATTTTAACTATTCAATAATATATATATAATTCCCAACTTCACATTTTGAATTTCCACAAAAAATTTATATCTTGTAATTACCTTAAAAAATCTAAATACATAAAATTTTTCAAAACATTTTTATTTTCCACAAAAAATGAGTTGACCCATTTGGCTTAACCTGTGCCTTGGGTTTGGCCTAGCTACACAATGTGAGCTCATGGGCCAATGTCTAGCCTTAGCTTTCGATAACGAACCGAGCACAACTCAACTCAAAAACTAGCTAGTATGGTCCAATTAATTCTCCCCCTCCACCTTCCTCTCCCCAATACACATGCACCTTTAAAGATACAATCGAGATTCCAACGAACTTAACATGCACTTGAACCTCATTATGGGGTTTGGCATTGGAAAAACTCCACTGAGGTTCATTTCATTCCTTCCCCCCTCCCCCTTTCTATCTATTTCTTTTATATAGGTTTAATGGTAGTGGGTAATTGGTGATAGCGGTTAATTGCTACCAATAATTTTTTGTTTTGTTCTATTCCTTCTATGTGATTATGAGAGAGAGAGAGAGAGAGAGAGAGGGGGGTAAAATATTTATCTTATCCCATTTCTATTTATTTGTAAAATGTGATGAGTACTTTTTGTAATTTGGGAAAACTCAAGAATAGTTATTGTAATTTATTCTTTAATTAGTAATTAATTAAAAAATATAAAATATTTAAATTGTTTAAAGGTTTAATTAAGGGTATGAGAATACCATTTATATGCATGATATAAAGACATTAAATTCTATGTAAGGAGTAAAATATCACAAGAGACATTTACAATTGAGATTGATACATTTACATTTGAGATTGATAACTTTGACCTGAAATTCAAATTTGATTGTGATTGATACATTTATAATTGAGAATCATCTTCACGACTCATCAAGATTTATTATTTTTTCGTGACATATCTTCTTATTAGAATATGGATTTGTTTTAATTTTTTTTTATCACATCTATAGATTAATAGGTAAATTTATAAATGGATGACCAATACCTTAGAATTACTATAATAATATTATCATGGTGATATTTTGTTATTTTTACTTGTAATTTTTTTCAATTTGAATTTTTTACATAAATCTAATTTTGTGTTCTTTTGTATGTTTAATGGTTTCATCGTGCTTTGTTTTCGATCCTAAATTCTTATAAGACTTGCTTGTGTGTCTTCACTTATTATCTCTCTCTTTTTGCCTCTCTCTCTCTCTCTCTCTCCAGCTCACAACCTTATCACATCTATATTTCTCGACTCCTTTCCAAGTCTTAGTTGATGGTTGAATGATCTTGCAGAAGATGACTATAGCGATGGATGTACCAGTATCCAGAATATTAATTAAAATATATATATATATATATTAATTGGTTTTTCCTTTATTGTTGTTTGTTTGATTTAATTTTAGGCTCTCTAGTGTGGGTTTGATTTCGATGTCTTTGGAGCCTTCTGTGTTGATTGTTGACTTATTGTTTATTGTGTTTAGTTGACAGTCTTGTTCTTCAGGCGTTGTTTTGTTTTTGATTTTTCTTGGAGGTTGAAGTTTCCCTACCCTGGTTTGAAGTTTCACTAGCTTGAGCTTTATCTCCGTGCATTCATCATATTCTAATGTTTTCAATATAAGCATTTTCAAACTAAATGGCATAGCATTTCATCCATAACAGTGAAATAAGATTTCAACGAGTCTACAACACGTACGTACGTACGTGTACGTTGGCAAATAAGATTTTGGATGTGATATCATGGCGGTCATCACCCGTTCAAGTCTTCTGTTATTTTTAATTACTATTACGTACGTTTACATACATTGAATTATACGTACATTTACTAATATATTAATTAAGAATTCTAAGGTAAACAGTGTCTTTGAACTCCCTACAATCTCAGTCTCTAATTAATTTTGTTCTAAGCACGTGCCAATACTTTCTATTATTGTGTAAATTGTTTGACAATTTCGATAATTATTCGTAATTTTAGCAGCACAGAATAAAGATGAATATTATCTCCTATTGACTAAAAGATTAATATTATCTTTAGTATACTAAATATTAAGAAGTAATTAATAGCCAATAAATATAAATATGCCTTGTTTTGTGTCACTAGATAGAAACAGTACTATTGCATGTTTTATTAATTAGGGTTAGGGGTGAGCATTCGGTTATAATCGAACTGAATCGCTCGATTTTAACTAATTGAACTGAATCGAACTTAAGGATATAATTGAACCGAACCGACTTGATACATTAATCAAAATAACTGAAACTGAACTAATCGATTTGGACTTTAAACTAACTGAACCAAAAATCGAACTAAAAACACAGCCCAAAAACCGAATCGAACCAGATCAAATATAAACAAAAAAAACGATTTAACCGACACACATCTTCCAAATCAATTTAACCAAACTGCATCATGAGATTTTTGGGTGAAAAAAACATATTCGTTGTCACTAGACTCAATACTCCATCAAAAACTAATATTAAACTAAAAAAAAATCTAATTGACATAAAACATTCATTCAATTCAGTACAGCACTGGAACTTCAACACCCATTCAAACCATCAACAAGTATAATTTTAATTTTAACCAATCTTCAACAGAAACCTAGGGCACACATCTAGAAATGATAGAAATGCCTTCAATCTAGGAGTACATAGAACTGAAAAATGGAGAAAACTAAAAAATATTATAACTAATAAACAAAATTCAGATCCCATGTACAATTCATGCCTTCATTTATTATAAAAATGATAGAAATGCCTTCAATCTAGGAGTACATAGGACATCCATTAAACAATAAGTTAATAACAACACAATTCATGCTTCCATTTTATTCTCATTTTACCACAAGTGAAGTAAATTAGGTTTCTAGAAAACCCAACCCAACAAAAGACCAAAATCATAATTGCAAAAACCTAAAAAAGACCAAAATCAGGCAATCTTTGCAGTCATAAGCCTTAAGATCACCAAAAAAGCTACCATTAGGCATTCACTCATAGTTAAACTTAAAAGCAAATAAGCAATACAAACATAAAAGAGCGTTGCATGTTTAAAACAAGAATCCATACCAGTAATTCAAACTGTCACTACAAAAAAATTAATTTTTTGCAGCCGTTTTACAAACAGCCACAGAACATGGTGTTTTGCAGCGATTTTCTTAAAATTTGGCAACGATTTTTTAAAATTGCTGCGAAATTCATTAAAACATTTAATTTTGTGGTGGTTTTCAAAGAATCATCGCTAAATTTAAAAATAATTGAATTAAATTTTGAGCGATATCTCAAAAATCGTCGTAAAATTCATTAAAACTTTAAATTTAGCAGTGATTTTTGAGAAACTACCGCTAAATTAAAAAATAATTAAATAATTAAAATTAAAATAAAATTTGCAGCGATTTCAACAAATCGCCACAAAATTCATTAACAAATTGAATTTAGAGGCAATTTTTGAGAAATTGCCGCAAAATTAAAATTAAAATAATATTTGCAGCGATTTTGACAAATCGTCGCAAAATTCATTAAAAAATTGAATTTAGCAGTGATTTTTTAGAAACTGCCGCAAAATTTAAAAAATAATTAAATAATTTAAAATTAAAATTCAATTAACATATGCAGCAATTTTTAAAAATCGTAGTAAAATTCATTAAAAATTTAAATTTAACGACAATTTTTGAGAAATTGCCGCTAAATTCAAAAGAATTTAAATAACTTAAAATTAAAATTAACATTTGGGGAGGTTTTTATAAACCGTCGCAAAATTCATTAAAAAATTAAATTTTGCTTAAGAAAATAACTAAAAATTAAATTAATAAGAAGAAATATAAAATCTTAAAAATAAATTTAAAATTTAATTTAAATTAAGCTCAAAATTCATTAAAAAGTTTAATTTAAAAAAATAAAAATAAATTAACAAAATTTTAATAATTTTTAAAAAATATATGAAATCTTCTTTTTATTTTTTTAATCAATTAAATTATTTAATTTAACTAAATTAATTTATTTTTAATTTATTCTATTATTCTTTTAAAAAATAATCAATTAATATATGTTTTTAATATTTATTAAAAAATATAAAATATAATTATGAAAAGTAGTGGTTAGATTAGTATATAATTTATATACGTGCATATATGTCAAGAAGGCTTCGCAAATTAGACGGTTCGCACGCTTGCACACGTAGAAGAGATCCTGGGTTCGAAACAAGGGGAGGGGAAGGTTGGGAATTAATTTCCAGTATCGCCACGTGGCGCGCGAACATGCGGCCACGTGGTGTGCAAGGGCTAGGCACGTGCGCAAGCGTGGGCAAACCGGCCACCCAAGCCTAAAATTAATTTTTTTTTTTAATTTTTGTTGAGATTTTTAAATCACCACTAAAATTAAAAATTTAATTTTTTTTTAAATTTTTGCAGCGATTTCGAAACCCCCGCTAAATAGTATAAAAATCGCCTCTAAATCGCTTATTTTGTGGGGGTTTAAGAACCATCACAAAAAAAATATAATTAGCGACGGTTACTCTGGCAGTTGCTGAAAATTACCGCTAAATGCGAAAAAAATTGCTGTTAAATGCCAATTTTTTTGTAGTACACAATTCCAAGATATAATACTAGAACTGGAAGCCCATGCCGCCCATCGCAATTGCCTCCCTTGTTGAAGGATGTGAACAAACTTTAGATAATCTGATCAAATCAAACAAGTGATTGGAGATGTGGGTTTGAGATAAAAATGCAAAAGAACATAAACAATAGCTAAAAACATAAATAACTAGATATTAGAAAACATAAACAACTAGATATTAGAAAACATATATACTTATAAATGGGTGGGGGAAAAGCCGATGGCGAAGGCAAGGTGAAGGTTAGTCAGTGACATATGGTTCGATGCTTCGACGAGTGTGTGGTGACTTTCGGGCTATCGGGTGTAGGAGGGCTGGGTGTTGGGTGGGGGAGAAGTCGACGATGAGGTGAAGATTGACAATAGGTAAAGGGGTGAGACAGTCTCAGCTTGAGCTATTGGGTGTGTTGCGCAAGAAGAAGAAAGCAATGAATGGACAGGACTTGGGTTTAGGTAGCGCGAGTCATTAAGTTCGGTTTTGCGATTATTTTTTTCCAAATATCCGAACCGAACCAACTAATTGAAATATTTGCAAAATGCTAATCTGTAAGAACCCATATTTTTGTAAGGTTGCCATGTAATTTAGGCAAGTTTAGAATACCGAAAAATTGATTTGATAGCAATTATAAGTACCGAATTGACTGCAGGGAATGTCTCGAAATGAAATTGTCTAAGAAAAATGATATGGTCTTGATGAGCATCCTGAGATAGAATTTATGGTATCAAAAGAAATCGAATCGGGAACGATTTTCGGTACAGCTAAAATACAAGTGTTATTTAGGCTGCAAAATCGAATTATCGTAGGGAACTTCCGAGAAATCAACAGAAACCTGAGGGGGCTCCGGTTTTTCGTAATGAGCAACCCTTCAGTGATTTTGGAATGAAACGATAGCCCGGTGAGGACACTGGGGTAAATTTGTCCAAATCGAGTAACCTTAAAGTTATTAATTTTGAATTTTCAGTATTGAAATGTAATTTAATTCAAGGTTTGAGGCATAGTTACAATTAAGGAATTGTACAAGTGTAATAGGAATGAAATTTGGGGTTTAATGTGTAATTTTCCTTAGTTTAAAGTGTAATATATAGTTTATATATATATATATATGCATACGCGTGCTGTGTGTGCCATACCTTGCAAAACTCACCATGGCCTGCAATCTCCATGCTCTGGAAACATGGTGGCTATAATTTAAGTGTGCTATACGCAAAGAAGGTATGGGCAAGATAAGCGTGAGGCATTGGAAATGGCTATAAAAGGGGGAGGAGATGGAAGCACATGGAAGTGAAGAAGAGAGCAAGCAGTGGCTTCTCTCTGGAAATCAAATGGCTGAGAAAGAGGTAGAAAGAGAGCTCGTGAGATCGAGGAAAAGAGAGAGGGAAAAGAGATTGAGAGAGAGAGCTTAGGCCGGAGTCGGCCAAAGCTAGCTGCAACAACTCGCGGCAGCCATGGCCGCGAGCTTTCAGCAATTCGAGCGAAGCGACAGCGAGCTGGGCATCCGGATGTGATGGAGACCGGTCAAGGCAGCAACTCGGTGGCTCGAGGAGGCGCGAGGGTATGGCACGGATGGTTGGTAAAGCTGGTGGCGACCAGAACCAACGAAGTTACGGCCATGGTAGCCATGGCCACTAGCTGAGTAACTGGACGTGAGGAGCTGCAGCGACAGACGGCGACTCCTCATGGTGTAGTGCGGCGGTGCGTGGCACAGGTGCTGGGCGAATGGTGGCGAGGCTCACGATGGCCGGCCACGCAAGGTGCATCGGCTGGCCATGCGTAGGTCGCGAAGAAGAAAAAGAAAGAAAAGAAAAAGAAGAAAAGGAAAAAGAAAAAAGAAGAAGAAGCATGGCTATGCACACAAGAGCACAGGCAGGAGGAAGAAGAAGAACAAAAGAAAAAGAAAAAAGAAAAAAAAAGAAAAAAAATAGAGAAAAATGTCCAAAAATCCTAGAAAATTTTAGAAAAAAATAAGATTTAGAGATTTATTAATATTTCAGAGATTCTGAGATAGAAAATGGTCCGGGCACGCTTTTCAAGGATACGACATGCATATCAAAGAAGTTTAAGAGGCTAAGTTAAGGTAAATAAAACTTTTTTAGAAAATTTTAGAAATTCAGGAATATTATTTTATGAATTGTCATAGTGAAATATTTGAGAAATATTTAATTTGGATTTATTGAGGAAAAATAGGCAAAAATAGAGAAAAAAATAAAGAAAATGTAAGAAATTATGAAAAAATAGGTTTTAATACTTATTTAAATAAATATGGTGATTAGGATGTTTTGAAACTTAAATTGAAGTGACTTGGGCGAATTTTGAGGTTGGCACACAAATCGAAGTGATGCACGAATTTCGAGGCAAGACGTGAATATCAAGGTAGCTCGATAAGCTTGAAAAGGTAAGTGGTACGTGCGAACTGGATTTAGTTTTATGGAAAATACTTGGTTTGTAGGTGATTTATATTTCAAACCCCGATCCTCGAGAATGT
This sequence comes from Diospyros lotus, assembly GCF_014633365.1. Lineage (NCBI taxonomy): Eukaryota > Viridiplantae > Streptophyta > Magnoliopsida > Ericales > Ebenaceae > Diospyros > Diospyros lotus. The sequence continues at coordinate 21,308,861 of NC_068352.1, forward strand.
TTTCATCATATTGACATGCCCTGATATGTATCCATCACGTAGACTACATACATGACATGACTATAAAATGTATATGTACACGTTGAAATCATTGATCACATGCATGTTGTCCATTTGGGACTACGAACTGGCACCGCTACTTTACCAAGGATGCCTCCATACACCCCAGTTTCGAAAGAGGTGGCCGTAAAAATGGGAGTAGTAGGAAGGGCGCAGTTAACCCTTACGATGAAATAAGATATTGCATACATACATGATAAAATATTTTTGTACCCTTACTTAGATGATTCATCATCTAACTTAGGTTTTGCCACTAGAATATTCAAACGTTCTAGATAGAGATTGTAGCAGACACGAGGATGAATGAGACATGAAATGACACTTAGCAACGTGCATGATGAATTAAATGAAGAATGAAGAATGGAATATATGTAATGTAGCCCATGTATTTAAGTTCTGCTACTTTGAATTCTGAACGTTTTGAGGAGTGATGATGTATATCCTTATTTATGGTTAATGAAGATGTAAGGATTGATTTATGATCAATGTTAAGATGTCAGATTCGATCTTTATTTCTGTATTTGATGTGTATAATGATTCTCTTTCGAGAAAATGTATGAAAATTTTGTAGTAGATATGAGGAATGATATGATTTAGCTTTAAGTTTGAAAGAAAAAAAAATAGTATCCCAAAATTGTCCAAATTTATAACACGCCCGAAAAAATGAGACGTTACATAATCGAACCTGAACTGCTCACCATGAATAACTGAACCAAACCGATCGAATCGGTCGATTCAATTTGGTTAAATCGATTAGACCAATTTTATGCACACCCCTAATTAGGGTAGTGTTAACTATTACTTTAAAAATAATTTACCAAAAATTAAAAATGTTTTTAATTGTTCAAATTATAAATACTTTTATATAGCAACAACTGTGTATTTTTAAAATCTATAAGCACTTTTTATACATAACAAAAATATTTATAATTTTTCAAAAGTAATTATAAAAAGTGTTATTAATTCTTTCAAGATATAATTACAATCTTATATATATCCTACTAGCTAGCTAGCTCTGGAATTTGGTGCCCGATGTTGGGAAGATAGGGACCTGAGCTGTTCATTTCTTGGAAACATCCTATATATAAATGCACGTGTTGAACGGAAATTAAAAAAAAAAAAACCTTGAAAATGTTATATGATGCCATGAATGGCGGATGGTCAGCATGAATGGCGGATGGTCAGCTTGCCCTACGGACTTTCCCTCTCTCACTTGGGACTCCTCTTTTTTTCCCAAGTCAAAGATGCTGAAACAGACTTTAAGAAAACTCAAATCCTTCGTGTTACCAATCAAAGGATCTAACCAATAAGTGGAAAGAATATATAACCGGCAACATCAACTGACTAAAAACAAAATCAATAAGAAAGATAAATGAATGAAAAGATCTCGAACCAAACAAACACCCAAATTGGACTACAAAATTCTTTACTTGATCTAGATAATATTTTGATGATGTATATCTTAACACACATTTTTAATAAAGTATTGATGATATTAAACTTAAAAGATTTTTGATATTATTACAGTAATAAAATTACTGTAATAATATTATTATAGTAATATTTTGTTCTTTCTACTTGCAATTTTTTTTAATTTGAATTTTTTACATAAGTGTTTTATGTTCTTTTGTATGTTTAATAATTTCATTGTGCTTTGTTTTATATCCTAAATTCTTATAGGACTTTCTTGTGCGTCTTCACTTACTCTCTCTCTCTCTCTCTCTCTCTCTCTCTCTCTCTCTCTCGTGCGCGTTCACAACCATTGAATTAGTATCAAACATTCTTTCTAATAGAGATTTATTTCAGAATTTAGAAAATCAATAAATCAGTTCAAAGTTTTGTACTGAAAATAATTATTCTAAGAATTAAGCTGAATCGCTATTATCAATGAAGCAAAAAGTAAATCACAAATTTGGAGCAATTTATATGCCTAATGGATGAAATATATTTCCTGCAAGAATTATAAATTAAGATTGGTGTATTTAGAACAAGCAACTAACGTCAATTTTCCTTGGTATGCGTTACGTGTATCATTTTTTCATCTAAGGTATAATTGTAGTCATTATTATTGTTGTTTTTAACTTCTTATTGGTTAAGCCAATTGTATATTCTATTAAAACCTATATAAAGGACAAATTAGACAACAACAAAAAAAAAAAAAAATGATCCTGCTCATTGTCAATCTCGTGTAGATGTACACAATCATGCAGGTGTAGGATTTGGACAAAAACACATTTATAATTATGCAAATATATTGGTCATAATGTAGGGCTCCCCATTCCCAATCTTATTTAGTACAAATCCATGACATGATCAAGAGTTACATATAAATAGACCTTAAAACATTTGCCTATTTAGTGAAACAACTCTATATGTTGACTTCATCAAGGGCATGCCTCAATGATCATCAAACTTAGATGAATGAACTATAACAAGCTTTTACACTTATTTAACGTGAATAGTAAATAGAAAGTGTTGATTTATTAAGGGTATGCCTCAATGAGCGACCTTAATCCTAAAATGGGATGGATTTTGTAGTCACTAAAACCAGCTTTGCAGAACAGCTCTGCCCATTCTTTCTTATTTCTCTCTTTTCCTGCAACATTAATCATCATTAGCATGTCAAAGAAGAACTGTGGCTGGACCGACTCTTCGGCTCCTTTGGAGATCCCCGTCACCATGTCTATGATAATCACCCTTCCTCCATTTTCTTTGCTTGGGATTGCCTGCTTGCACTTCTTCAATAATGTGATGCAGTCTTCGTCGCCCAAGAAGTGCAAGATCCACTGTTTTGCCAATTTTAGGTTATATAAGTAAGAGTTCAGCAGTAAAAGTAAAGATATATATATATACATATGTATTTTTCTTCGAGATTTACATTATTGCAGAAAATAAAAGTAAAGAATCTCTTTTTGACAAGATGGTAACAAATGTTTAAATATAGGGCACTTCAGAGAGAAAAAATTATATTCTAATATAAAAAATTGTCAAAATAATTAAGCTTTTTAATAACTGATTTTGGGATTTTACTACGTGCAGTAGATATTTATACATTAATTTTTCAATTAATAATTATCTTAAAAGTGATAATCTTAAAAGCTTTTTGCTGAGATATACAATTTTATTTAACCTATTTTATACTATAATAGATTTTCTTTAATATATCTTCAGTGTTACTTGGACTATTTGACTTGATAGGCCTGTAATCAAAGAAGTTTCAAAAGTTGAAAATTCCACGTGGGCTTCTTTGGAGCTGAATTTAAGAATATTTTCAAGTCAAGAATTAGATTTTCTTTTGCTCTCTTTCTTTTTCTCTACTATTTTGTTATAGTGATCTCTTTCCAATGATCATAATAAAAGCCTGACCTGATGATATACATAATAAGAGCCGTTTATATATATATATATATATATATGTAAATACCTTGAGTAGAATTATAATAACAACCCTATATATTGAAATGGATCAATTAAAGGGGTTTATAATTATAAAAATTTCACCACAATGTCAACGGCACCCGGTGTAAAATTTACCTCGACTAAAGCGAAGATAATAAAGAAATATTAAGGTATATATATAATGAGATATATATATAAAGGTATGTATATATATATATATGTAAAGGTATTTTAAGGTATATATCTTAAAATACCTTGAGTAGAATTGCATCCGCAGCTGGGAAGACATCAAATATGTTCCCTCCAACGAAGCTCAAGTTCTTACGCCCCTGCAAATTAGCAATTACATGTGGCTGATCAAACACTGTGCACTTCAAGTGCGGGAAGGCGTCGACAATGGCGGTGGCCATTGTTCCGTTGCCGCCGCCAACATCCACCACCGAACCTAGCCCCTCAAACACTTCCTTACACTCCTTAATCATCACACTTGCTACCAATCTCGAATCAGCCGACATTCCGTCGTTAAACTGGAAGTTCAGAGTCGGCTTATGGCCGGCGTAATCCCAAAACGACGACCCATTGGCTGTGTTAAACGCCGTCGGATCGTCATTCTGAAGCCAAGCCGTCAGGTGTTGCCACGAGTTTATCAAACACGGGTCGAGCATGGCCAGCAAGAACGGCGAAAGAGTGAAGGGATTGTCGGTTAAGAGAAGCCGGCAAGTGGGGGTGAGAGTGTACACAGTTTCTAGGAGTTCATTTTCTCGGGCTATTTTCTCGAGAAAGAAGCCGGAAAGAGCCAGGCTGCGCATGAGGCGGCCGATGCAGTGGGCTTTTGATGGGTTGATGGGAAGGGCAGCGACGAGGTCGGAAACTTTCATGGGCTTGCCGTGGTTGTGGATGATGTCAGGAATTCCCAGTTCAACTGCGGTTTTCAAGTTGAAAGAGTTCATGAAACCGAACATTTGGTTCCAAATGTAGGCTTCGGCTCCGAGGAGATCGCCATTGTTAACACCACAGACTCCATTGTCGTAAGGCATTACTAATTCCTGATATTTTAATTTGTTGGCTTTGTGATCGAAGCTGATCTCTACTTGTGGGTGAGATGTTGGAGTGGGCATGCATTTACGTGTATATATATATGATTTGGGGAGGAGAATCATTCCCTCAGCCAAAAGCTCACCAGAACGGTATAAACTGTTATTTTACAGAGAAGGCTTTGATTTCGTCATGGCATTCGCCTAAGAAGGATCCATACATGGTTCCTTTCAAAGAAATTCACAGAAACAAAAAACCATAATTAACCCTTCCACTTGAGACAAAAGATAAAGTGGAACTAATTACGATTCACAAAAAAATGTTAGTTGATTAGTCCCAGGCTGCAAGAGTATGAGCATACCAAATTGACCATAAAGCTATTGTATTTTAATGTCATTATTATATTTCCCCACTGACTTACTAGCACCCACCTGAGAAATTCTGTTGCTAGGTATCCAAAATTCATATCTTTCCTTTATTTAATAGAAAGCAATTACAACTGGTCACAAATTTATTCCGAAGCAGTGACGTCTTGATACTATCAGGAATAGGAAATACAAATTTTAAATATGACTAAATGATAGATTTAGATTTTTTGTAATTTATTAAAAAAATCATGCTTAGTACGTATAATCTATTATAATCGAATAATTTACATAACACCAAGCGAAACGAAAAGTCCTAAATCTATTATAAGTACATGTATATATACTATTCCTAAATAAGCATATGCCCTTAGTAGTATTATAGCGAAGATAATGAATGATTTAGCCAACCAAACGAAAAGTCTATTTTTGAAGTTTTGTCCATTGGATAGCTAGCTGTTGGAGTAATCTATATTATATGTATAAGCCATTGCTTAAGTTTTGTTCATGGGAAAATGATTTTTCTTTTTACTAAACGGAATCAAAAGACTTCAGTCAATTTCTCTCTCTGTCTCTCTTATCAATCCCTGCGTAGTCACTACGGCTTTTTCAAACATCTCTTTCTTTCTGAGCACGTGCCAAATTAATTAAGAAAAATCTAGAAGAATATCTTCATAATTTTCGGGAAGTGAAAATCTGTTGGATCCAACACCCCCTTATTAGATAACTAATATACAAAGCTTATGAATTACCATAGGGTTATTCGCACAAAAAATTTAAATTTTTGCATTTTTAAGATTTTATTTAAAAATTTCAATTTTAACAATAAGATCCTGATTTGATCAATTGGTTACAATTTTATCTACACCCGGATTCGAATTGAGAGGCGTCCAAGAACTGTTGACGTGGCATGCCATATGACATTTTAAAACAATTTAAGTGGACCCTACATGCACACATGAAAAAAAATAAAAAAATTAAAATAATATTAAATATATGTTATATGTGTGTTATAGATATATTTACAAAGGTAAGTAGGCGGAGGACGGGGACGACGATGACGGAAGACGACAATGGCGACAGGCAATGATATTGGGCTGGAGGCGACGGCTGATCTAGAAGCTGAAGGTGGTGATGGAGGCTGATCTGGAAGAAGGCCGAATCTAAAAGTTTGATAGTCGATGAGACCGGCTTAAGTGATTGACAACGAGGGTGAGGCAGCGAACAAAGGACATCATTTGTCGACAAGAGCAAAAAAGTTGTCGGTCACTTTCTATGAGGTACCCTTAAGCAAAAGGAAGCCTAGATCAATGGTCAAACTAGTTTCTAGATCGGTCGTTGTCGCCACCGTGAGCAGGAGGAAGCCCAGATCAATCGTCGCCTTCAGTTTCCAGATCAATTGTCACTGTCACCGTTCGTCATCGTAATTGTTGCCATCACTATTCTTCTTCTTCACCATCACCATTCTCCACTCGTCTACTTCCTTCTCTATGTGCATATATATATTTAATATTATTTTATTTTTTAGTTTTTTATACATATACATGTAGAGCTCACTTAAAATGTTTTAAAATGTCAGGTAACATGCTACGTCAGCGAGTCATGAACACCTCTTGAATCGGATCTGGATTGTAGATAAAGTTGTAACCAATTGATCAAATCAGAGACCTTAGGATCAAAATTAAAATTTTTAGATAAAATCATAAAAACGAAAAAAGATTTGAATTGTTCGTACGTGCTCCTTTACTTCATAGATTAAGGAAGATAATATATATATATATATATGCCATCAAATTTGACTCTAAAACAACTCAGTTGGACCTGTAAGCATGACTATCACATGGGGTAACCATTGTCCTTGTATCAAAAATTTAGACTGGCTGTTAATTATTTTTATGTTTTATTTTTTATTTTTTAAAGCACAAGGTCGACAAGATGGCATTAATTAGGGCACCCACATAATGCTAATGCAAAGTAACGGTCAGTGATTGAGAGTTTTAATTCAAATTCATTCCATTTGCATGAGAGACTTATTAAATTGCATTTAATGAACTATATTTGTCTAAAAAATTAACTCTTAGATGCATTAAATGGTTTATAAGGACTATATTTTTAAATTTTAACATATAAATAGTTGAGTATATTTTGACATTATTTAAGTAATTTTAACAAATACTCGATTATGATTGAATGATAGTCGATTAAGCCCATTCATTAATTGACTATAAGATTTTTTTAGTCGATTAATATTTTAAATACAGAAACTCACTTTCTATCTAATAAATTTTACTAAACTGAGTTCATTTGTTACTCGATTATGTAATAGCATTACTCGAGTATAGAATATCTAATAATCAATTAACATTTTGACTAATGATTAAATACTTGATTAAGCACATTTGTTACTCGATTACACAATAATATTACTCGAGTGCAAAATGCATCTTTTTTAGTTAACATCTTAACTTTATATTTGATATTTGATTAAACATTCTTGACACTCGATTATAATGTCATTACTTGAGTACAAGATACATCTTAGTCTATTAATAAAATAGTTATAGAAACTCGGTATTTGTTTAAGAGGCGTTTGTTAAAATGAGGAAGATAAGAGGTATCAAGATAAGGTTGGAATGCATTCCGGATCAAAATATGGAATGATTAAAATAAGGTTGGAAAGCATTCCAAAATTTTTATCAAGCTATTTGTTAAATTTTTTAAAATGCACTAAATGACACAAATATCTTTTTTTTCTTATCTATAAAGATCAAGATATGCTTATCTTGAGGCAGGGGAGAGATAAGTATATCTTGAAAGATCAAGATAAGAGGTCATTAATGATTTTTTCAATAATTTTTAGATAAACTTAACAAACATATTAGAAATGATAAAAGTTCGTGATGCATCTCATATCTTGACTTTTTCATCTTGATTAACAAACGCCCCCTTAGCATATTATACTCAACCAAGGCATAAATTTACCTGACTAAGCTAAGAGTTACTCGATTAAGCCTAACTCTTTAGTCTATTAATGTCCAAATATAGAGATATAACATTTTTCACCTGATTATTTACTCGAGTAATAAATTTGATTACTCGACTAAAAAAATGGAATACTCGATTACTATTTTCTTTTAGTCAATTAACAACACACGTCCAGTAACTTGTCAATTTAACATTAATTCTTACTCGATTATATTGAATGCGATTACTCGAGTAATATCACAGTTATACCGATACTAATAGAAACACAATTAAATTAATATTGATTTTGGTTAAAATGGGGAAAATATTGAAAAATCACGTTTGTCTAAGCTGAAAATTATTCAGGAAAATTTAGAAATTAAACAACTTTGAGTAGTTTTCTAACTTCAGTTCATATTTGGAAAATTTAAAACCCAAATTTTCTGTATTCAATTTAGGAGATTTTTGAATTTTAACATCTTTTTTCTAAGTTTTTTTTTTTTATTTTCTATATATTAGTTTTCTTAAAAAAAATTAAGACTGCTTTCCACAATTGAATACACAAAAAGAAACTAGATACAGTCTAAATAGATGAGTCATCACTAGATATTTTTATTTTCAATCCCATGGAATAATTTATTCTTCATTATCTTTGAATAAGAATTTAACCCTTTAATATAGAACTACCATATAGAATCCACCTAAATAAAAAATTGTCAAATTGAGAAAAAAAAATCAAATAAGATTGTTTACATTCTAAAGGTCAGTAGAAAGTTAAAAATTATAAGGCCAATTTCAGGCTTTATTTTGTAAAGTCTCTATGTCTTAGTTTAGTAATCAAACCCCAAAGATGATTGACAAGCACCTCTTCTTTCTGGTCTTTTTCGTCGTTTTATAAGTATTTGATGTTTGAAATGAAGGATAAAAAATTACTCTTTTATGCCCTACCGGCAACAATGCCGTCCATATTAATCTTCAATAGAAATAATGAATAATTTAGCAAAATAATATATAAAAATTATGAAAAGAAAGTTTAAAACTGATCAAATTGAGTTCTTATCCTTATTCTTATGTAATAACATGCACGTTTGTTTTTATGTGTATTTAATGTTATCTTAGATTTCCGTGTGTCTATTTTTCCTGTTAATGATTTTTCTGTTCAAACAGATGAATTTGTGTTCAAATTCAAATATTTTCAACAAAAATATATCGAAATATTAAGTTTAATTAACTATTAAATTTGAACATAATCTTTGAACAATCGCAATACCCTAAATAAATGCTTTTTATTACCAACCCACAGCCGCATGGTTGGCTTGGCTGAATATAGATGACTGAAGACTTATTGTGAAGAAAGCAGTTTAGCTGCGCTTGCTACTTCACGTGCCTGACTGGCTCCAGTACTTCAATGGTCTCTCCTTCTTTTATGTTTTTTTTATGTATAAATGTCACTTTTAGTGCATAATATTTTATTGTTTGAATGATTTGATACATCCCGGCCCGTTGCATGATGGATTGTCTCTCCCTCTCTGGTGTTGAATGCATCTCAGTTTTTCGTCATGTGGCGGTGGCGGTGGCGGAAATTAGATTGTGGGAAGGATAGGGGCGGAGCTAGAAATTTTGAGGGTGGATAAAAAGAAAATAATATAAAAAAAGATTAAAAGAAATTAAATTATTTAAATTTATTTTTTAATAATTAAATTATTTTCTAAATCTTATGACAATATTTCAAAAATTATCGTAAATTTTATTTTTTAATTATTAAATTAATTAAATTTGCAATCGTTGTTAATAGTTATAAATATTAATTTTATTTTATTTTTCACCCATTTAAATTATTTTATATATTTATAATTTAAATAAATATATTTGATTAATGAAAACAACATCTTGGAAAAGGCCTTCATTTTTCTCAACTCATTTCTCATTATTACAACTTAATAAATCATACAAATAGTAAAATATATATATATATATATATAATTCACCCACGCTAATAGATTTAGATTTCACCAATACTCAATGCTGATAATGTCTGCGGAACATGATTAATCCAAGTTCATCAACATTTTCTTCTAGGATATGAATAAAATCACCGATGAAACTCGAATCCAATTTTGGAATAAGGTTGGTTTTTGGGTGAAATCGATTTTGAACATTTTGAGAGTTTGCACAAGAGTTTGCAAACTCCTTTAAAAATGTTAGATAAATTTGCAGATTGTTAACCTAAAAATCACACATAATTAGCAAATTAAGTCTAGAAACTCAAAAAGATTAAGAATTTAGGGTTCATCATACCTGTTATTAGAGGGCAAAAATTCCGAATACATAATCATACATCGGATGTTGAAGCCTACCTTGAACTTCATAAAAGATTGTAGCGACAATCTCATAACAGTCTTTTATTGGAAGGTGGGTCAAGAGATTAGAGGCATTTCTGACACCAAAAACTTTGTGAATAACTTCAAAATCAGTAGGCCTTTCTTCATGGCAGAAATAAGAGGCAAATATACACCATTGGATATATTTTCTTCTCAAGAATCTATAGGCACTGCATTGAGAACCATATGTTAGAGTTATGGTTAGAGCTGCAATTGGGGCAACAAAGGAGGTTAAAGGAGCATTATCGACAGCAATAGCGTCAGTGGCCAGATTTTCAAGTTTCCTACCATGTTTTGGTTGAAATGTCGAGGCCCTATAAATGGGTTTTCGAGGTCACATGTCACATCCAGCATTTTCTAGCGATCCAAGACCACTACTTGACTCCCTTACCCCCTTCCTTCGTCTAACATACCCAAAAATTAGTAAGATCTAATGGTTGAAACTCTGTAGATCTAAGTTTAAAATTTGGTCCAAATCGAATAACACATATATACATAAACACCTCATGAATCTATGCTAAAAGTAAAGCTAATAAAACTAAAAAGCTTACCTTGTTGTAGATTAGGATTGATTTCACGTGATAATGTGGTCGGATTCAAGATCCAATGATCGGATTTTGCAAAATAAGTGATTTATAGAGTTTTCATAGAAGAGATAGAAAATGAGGAAAACAAACGAAAGAGAAAAAGAAGAAGAGGCTACCCGTCATGGAGACAAACACTTTGCTAAACCAGCCACGATATTTGCAGAAAGTCTATGAGTCATGCTGGAGAGAAATACGGTGGCGCGCTAGGACCGCGACAGCATCTGGACAACCATGATATATATATTTATATATTCTTTTTGATTCTTTATATTTTAAATAAATTTTTAACAAAATATATATTAATTTATAATATGACATATATTTTACAATCCCTTGTGTGGTAATATTGTGACAAAATAGATAACGATAATAATATTTAGATTGATTTTAACTTCCTGAAGATTATGAAAGCATTAGACGAAACCATCTGGCAAGCTACCAAACACAAATGCTAAAATAATTATGAAAAAAAAAAGGCATTTGTGGCCCTGGCGAAAGTAGCATAGTAAAAAATATTAAAAAATTATATGGTAGCCTGGGAAAGTAACATTTCTCAAGTTTTAAAATTGAAGGGTGGGCAATTACAGTCCCGGGTGACTAGGTGCTTAGAAAAAAATTAAAAAAAAAATTATATATACACAGTAACAATTTTTCAAATTGAAGGCAATTGCATAGCTCCGCCCTGGGAAGGATGGTGAAGATTAGATTCTAAGCTTTCTTGAGTTATTTTAACTTCTAGACTTCAATTCCAGTTGGTTTAGTTGCAAGCAAATATGATCTTTGTAGTTCAATTGCAGCTTTTTGGACGGAATCTGTTAAGCAAATAAGATGCAAATATGATAAAAAAAAAGAAAAAGGAAATTGACAAAAAGAAAAAAAAAAATGTATTAAACTGACCAAATAACGTAAGTTTATCTACTGAATGTGACTTTTTTTTAATTTTTTATTTTATAAATAAATTTTATTAAAAATAAAATTTAAATCAAAATAAGAACAATTAGACATATCAATTGCACCTAAATTTTGACGATTTTAAACTGCAGAAAAATAGATTCTGCAAAAAATGTAAAAAAGAATTAGAAAGTATAGAAGTATACTGAAACTAGGCAACAAGGTTGCCCATTATTGAGGGGGGATTGGGCTGCAATCCGTATGGACATAATGGCGATAAAAAGTAGGCCAAACCGAAGGGCTATTCTCTTGTCAATGATTTTCAGGTCTATGAGGGCAACAAAAAATCATGGGCTGATTTGGTTGATGATCGTGGTACTCGTCAGTTGAAAAAATTAGGATGTTATCCTTCTATAGATTTTTCAGTTGAAGGCCCAGTTGTGAAATTTTCTGAAAAGGTGATTGATCAAGGGCTGAAACATTGGCATAATACTTTGATCGGCTATTTTATTGAGAATCGTTTTGCCTTTCCCGATGGTGCAATCAATCGCTAGGAGACTATGGCACCGATTTGGTTTCATTAAGGTACTCTCCAATAATTCTGGTAGTTTTTTATTTCGTTTAGTGATGAGGTGAATATGTTAAAAGTTTTTGATGGAGGGTCGTGGCATTTTGCTCATCATCCATTATTGTTAAAAATTTGGGACTTGGGTATGGATATTTCTCTTGAGACCCACGCGACTCTTCCATTACTGGCTAAGATTTTTAATATTCCGTTGAAAAGGTGGAATGAGGAGGGCATTGCCACAGTGGCTAGTACGCTTGGAAGGCTTATTCATGCGGATTTTACTACTGAGGATAGGTCGAGAGTAGGGTTTGTCCGGGTCTGTGTTGAGATGGATGTGTTTTGCTCCTTTTCCTATAAATATTCTTTTATATAAAGGTATTAATAAATCTATTAGTGAGCCCAACTTGTTACGGCTGCCTGTGGAATACCAATGGGTTTTATTTGTTTGTTCTCATTGTTGAGTGTTTGGTCACTTTTTGTCCTGATGCCCAAATTAGCCCCAGGAAGCAGTTTAAAATCCTTCATCAATTAAGGATCAGGCTCAAAATCGTAAGCGTAAGGGGAATTCTCAAAGTGTTCCTCTCTCTGTGCCGTTGAAGGGGAGTGCAAAGTGTGCTTCTATGGTTCATCCTGCCCTAGAGCGTGATATGAGGAATTTGTTGGCCAATCACTTTTGTCTGCTTTCAGAGGTAGATAGGGATGTTCCTTCGCCTAGGGGGGTGCCGGTTTAGGATAAGATGGGATGCCTGGGGGTGATCGATATGGCTATTGAAGATAAAGGTTAGAAGAAAGGCTCTGAGGAGGAGGAGGAGGACGCTTTGTTATCAAGGACTAGAAGCTTGGAATCTGATTATGTCCCTGTGAAGACCAAGTTGCAAAGGAAGCATGAGAGGAAAAAGAAGAATGCATTAGCCATAGCTTATTAGGAGACTCAGGAGGATCGTCCAGTGATCAGAAATCCGACATGAGGCGTTTCTTCTGCTTTATCTGTTTTCAGTTTGGATTTGTGTTCATCCTCGTGTTGAGGAGTAGGTTTTCTTATGTTTTTTGTGGTTTTAGGGTTCTTTTTCTTGGTCTGGGGATGCCCCAGCATGGCTTGTAGACTTTTTTTTTTTTTTTTCTCATTTTTCTGTTAATATATCATTCTTATAGAAAAAAAGGTTGCCCATTATTTAGGTTAATGGGGTTCGCAATTGTCGAATTGTTACGTTTGGCATGACTATTTTTCCCTTAATATTTTTAATGGTTGTGTCTTTGGACGTTTTATGCTAATTTCAGTAAATCAAAGTTCTAATTCATAAAATAAAAACAGTAGTGTGTAAATATTTAAATATTTTACTATTATATATAATATATTTTATATTTAATTTAATATAATATTATCTATTTAATCTATTATCTATAACCAAACTATTTATGAGATATGTAATTAGATTTGGATCTTGGTTTGGGTAATTTGATCTATGTTTAATACCAAACCCTATTAAACAGATAGAATTTTAGTTTATGTTAATTACTTGTGAAAAAATAAACAAAATATAAAAAATAGATAAAAATTTAGCATTAAATAATTAAAATTTTTGTATAAGTAAAAAATTAAATAAATTGAACTTAGACCCCCTATAATTTGGATCATTTGCATGGAGTTCCCTTGTGGTTAAGAAACACTTCTAAAGATTCCCATGGTTTATATTTTTTGTTCAAATACCCTTTCCATTAGAAATGACTTTAACTAAAACAAATTAAGTTAATTAATCATAATTAAATTAAAATATTTATATATAAAATCAAAAAAAAATATAAAAAATATGCCGGCAATGAACTATAGCTAAAGTTTGGCAAAATTTTCCAATCATTGTCATTTCTAGAACTAAAAATAGAAAAAGCGTTGGGTTCAATAATTTTTGAACTAGAGATAAAGGAGAAGAAAGAGGAAAAAAAAGAGAAGGAGAACCAAAGATAAAATGAAGAAAAATAAGAAAGAGAATAAAAAAAATCAAACCCTATTTTCATTCCACTGATAGTCAAAATATGTTATTTTGTCACCGTCTTCTTCTTTTTCTCAAAATCATGCAATGATAGGTTTAAATTGCAAATAATCAAAACCCAATAATTGACAAATTGAACTATTTCTTCAAATCTCCTTCATGTTATGGTTCTCCTTATCCTTCTTGTTCTTTTTCTCATTTCTTGTTCTTCTACTTTCTATTGTTCCAATTCTGAAACCCACGGTTGGAAACGATTATGGAAATTACTTTAATGGGTTTTGGAATCACTAAATGAGTCATAGCTAAAAATGATGGAACCCATCATTGTTTCCATTATTTCCATCCCATAATCTTGAAAATAAATAGGTCATTGAATTGATTGTGGCCAAACTAAGCTCGTTATTGCTAGGTGGATGAAAATGATGGAACCTGGACTATACTGATTTCATTGGGCTCGCCTCAAATAGTAGGCTTATAAAAAACATGCCAACAATGAACTATAGCTAAAGTTTGGCAAAATTTTCCATTCATTGTCATTTCTAGAATTAAAAATAGAAAAAGCGTTGGGTTCAACAATTTTTGAACTAGAGATGGAGAAGAAGAAGAAGGAGAACCAAAGATAAAAGGAAGAAAAGTAAGAAAGAGAATAAAAAAATCAAACCCTATTTTTGTTCTGTTGTTACAAAAAATACAACAATTAAAATTTATGATGTGGGGTTCGCTCGAACTCGGTGTCTGGTGAAGTAAGGTTGCAATGAGAGAAGTTGCCGCAAATGAGTTTGCCACAAGGATGCTTGTTGTAAGAGTGTTTTCCACAAGGATCTGTCTCGCCACAAAGATCTTGCCTGAAGCTCATTTTCCTTATGACTCTCGTAGTAAGGATTTTACCTTTGCCACAAGATCTCGCCGTGAGGATTTGACTTTGTCGCAAGGATTTTACCTTCGCCACAAGATCTCGTCGCAAGGATTTGACTTCGCCACAAGGATTTACCTTCGTCACAAGGTCTCATCATAAGAATTTACCTTCGCCGTAAGGATTTACCTTTTCTATAAGGAGTTGACTTCGCTACAAGGATTTATCTTCGCTACAAGGTCTCACCGCAAGGATTTAAATTCGCCGCAAGGATTTACCTTCGCCACAAGGAGTTGACTTTTCCATAAGGATTTACCTTCGCTACAAGAATTTGACTTCGTCGCAAGGATTTTCCTTCGCCACAAGATCTCGCCGTAAGGATTTGACTTCGCCGCAATGATTTGATTTCGCCGTAAGGATTTATCTTCGCCACAAGGTCTCGCTGCAAGGATTTGTCGCCACAAGGATTTGATTTTGCTACAAGGATTTGACTTTGCTGCAAGGATTTATCTTCACCACAAGGTCTGGCTGCAAGGATTTGATTTCGCCACAAGAATTTATCTTCGCCACAAGATCTCGCCGTAAGGATTTAACTTTGCTACAAGGATTTACCTGTTGGTCCCTTAGGGTATGGTCACTCAAAAATGGGGGGTGAGTTGAGTGATTAAATGTTTTCTCAATTTTAATAAATATTTTTTTGAAAAATATATTTGATAAATATAATAAATTATATTTGAGATTAAAAATAAATGTAAGCCACAAGATATAACAAAAATAAATACAATGAGGCACAAGACAATTTACAATGGTTCAGTGTCTTCACATACACCTAGTCCATTCTTCCAAGGTCTAACCACCCTTGGGGTTCCACTAAAATAATTTTACCAAAGTTTTAATACTAACTCACATTGGAAACTAAATACACACCTAGATTACAACGGGTTCTAGGCAACCACTACACCAAGGTTTTCTCCCTAGCTTACCTTGGAAACTAGATTCACCTAGATTTTAACGAATCTAAGAAACCTATACAATCCTTAATAATAATTTAAATGTTTACAAATAATTTATCCACACTTAAACACAAATAAGCAATTAAGAGCAAATTATACAAGGTAATAATATTTAAATAAATAAATAAATTTATAACCTCAAATAGAGAAGTTCGGATTTGTCGTAGAAGGCTTGAAGAACTTTTCTCTTCTTGCCTTGTGACTCTTTAGTGGATGTGCAATAATGTTTCGAGAGTCTCGGATTGTTTGGATGTTTTGCTTGAGAGCGTTTGGAGTTTTGGATATGCAATGGAAGTACTTGGAAACTCAAAAAATAAGTTTGGGGGGGTATTTATAAGTATTTTAGCCATTAAAGAAAGGATTAATATGAAGATTGAAATTCAAAAAATATTTAGGTTTTTTCAAACAATAAGAAAACATGTTTCACCTTTAATTCAAAATAAATTTACTTTTTACATGAGAAATCAAGATTTGAAAATTCAAATATAAGTTTTTGAGACATAAATGATTAAAACAAGAAAATATGTATAAAAGCAATCTCCTTTAATTTAAAATAAATTTACTTTTTGTGTGAGTAATAGAAAACATGTCTAAAACTAATTCTCTTTTCATTCAAAATTTGAAAATTCAAATATAAGCTTTTGAGACATAAATAATTAAAATAATAAAACATGTCTAAAAACAATTCTCTTTTAATTCAAAATAAATTTACTTTTTGTATGAGTAAAAGAAAACATTTATATCATAAAAATATTTTTATTAATCATCAAAACTTAATTAATATGAGCAAGTTGGCTCAACATTACCTTCGCTACAAAGTCTTGCCACAAGGATTTAACTTCGCCGTAAGGATTTACCTTCGCTACAAGATCTCGTCGCAAGAATTTGTTGTCACAAGGATTTGACTTTGCTGCAAGGATTTACCTTCGCCATAAGGTCTCGCTGCATGGATTTGACTTCGCCATAAGGTCTCGCTGCATGGATTTGACTTCGCCATAATGATTTACCTTCGCTATAAGGAGTTGACTTCGCCATAAAGATTTACCTTTACCACAAGGTCTCGTCGCAAGGATTTGACTTCGCCACAAGGATTTTCCTTTACCACAAGGTCTTGTCGCAAGGATTTGACTTCGCAACAAGAATTTACCTTCGCTACAAGGTCTCGCCGCAAGGATTTACCTTTGCCGCATGGATTTAACTTAGCCGCAAGGATTTACCTTCATCACAAGGTCTCGCTGTAAGGATTTGACTTTGCCACAATGATCTTGCCGCAAGGATATGACCCTGTTGATGCTCAAAAATGGATTAGAAGGCTCGCGGGAATCCTTGCCTGCGATGACCCTCCGATGCCTAAGTCAGTGCTGGATTAAGATAGCTATTCACAAAAAATCGTAAAAATGCAATCAATATGTCAAAATTTTACCGAAATCGGTTGTGCTTTTCTTTTACACCCCACCTCGCTGGGCGTGCCACTATAAGGGAATTCCTAGGGATTTTTTTCCATGATTATCACGCGCGGTGCAGCAAGAACAACTTTCAACATGCCTGACACATACAACCATCCAACGAACAATCTCACATGCTTACACAGGCCGGCCGCGATGATTTCAAGAATAATCTTCACATGCAAATGAAATCCCAGAAACCCTAGTCTTGCCCGTTTAGCTAACAAGATCCATAGTCTCAAACTAGATGAGTCATAATATTACGCAGCGAGAAATAATATCATAACATCAAATATCGTGGCCTACCACGGGGTTCATACATAGTAAGATACGTATTACAACACTACAAAATGATAATAACGCTAACATGCACCTGTCCATACATATATCAAAATAAATACTACCGCCCCAAAATGATACAACATCTATCACACTAAACTCCGTTGGCCCTAAACTGGCCACGTCATTGCCCTTGCAACAGTCCTTGATTGAAACGTTTAATATTCCAGGGGTATAACCTATATTAGATGATAAAACATCTAAGTGATGGCATGATACAGTTTACTGAATGTATGAATAACACATGAACATGACATATATAGACAAATACCACATGCAACACATCAAACTTGAGAAATCTCCCTGGCATATCAACCTCCAGTAGAAATCCATTCCACACACCTTTGGGGTTAACCTTATCGCGTCATACTTAATCCCCGGATACACATTTGTGTCACCCGATCACTGGGATTAACTTTGCCCCATTCTCAAGAAGACCCCATCCCAATAATAAAGACACAAAATCAAGACCTCGATGATATGAGAAAAAAAACGTACCATGCACCAACTTTTCATAAGTAAAACAGTTGATACAATATTCCACATGAACAATATGCATACGATGCCACAAATACATAAGTAAAACACCTATACGATATATCTCAAGTTCTGGAGGGTATAACCACTCATTGGAACTGGTCTAAGCACATGCAATCCTAAGCCCGGGAGGGTAGAACCACTCACCTGAACTCACTACACACACATCAAGACACTTTCAAAACAAAGGTAAGACTGGAATTGAACCACTCACCTTAATTCAAAAAGAGCTGATTTTCGCCTCAAAAAGCATGTCAGACCTCAAAAGTCGTGCAATCTTTTTCTCTAACAGTCAAATCGTCTCTTGTTTACCATTATGTTTATAGAAATCAATATTCCTATTTCTCCCATAATTTCCTCAATTTTCCTTATTTTTTTCAAACCTTTCTTTCCTTCGAAAATCCATAATAAATACTAAACACCTAGTTTCTCCAAATATTTTTGCATAAATGCCCCTAAAATAGTTTTACAAAAATAATAAAATTAATTTTGGAGCTAGAGTGTACCTCACGCGCCAAGCGAGTGGGCTGCGTCTGAAGTTCGCGCGTGCACACGCGCGGTTGTCTTCTCCGACAACGGCCACCGGCTACGACCTCTAACGGCCAAGCAAGCTACAGGGTCTTGAAGTACTTGAAGAGGCGATCCTAGGGACATCCTCAATCGTTGGAAAAAGCCACCGAAAAAGCCTCAAATGGCCATTTACAAGGTCGGCTCTAGCGAAGCCCGATTTTCTGGCCAAGCCATTGAAACCCCTTAAAACCCACACCAAAACCTCCCAAATCTCCAGAAATCCTCCCTAGCACCCAAGGAACAAAAGCCTTCTATTCTTGAGGCTTGATTCTTGCTAAAACATGGCTAATCTACTTCCATTTTTTTTTAAACCCTCGGCCTTAAGAGCCTTATTTTTACCCGTTTTCGACCATTAAGAAGTTTTCCTGGTTGCAAAGCTTCGAACCTCATCATATCAAGCCTCAAATCAAGCCAAATGGCAACCAAATTGCCTCAAAATTTTTGGCCAGATTCTGATTTTCTTTAAAAATTAATTCACGCCATTACACCGTTGATCTCGGCCAATGGCTTTGTTCATTCGAACCATCATGGGTTGGAGCACATCCTGGTGCCCTTTGGTAGTTCCAACGACGGCCGTCGCAAAGTTAGCCGGTGGTTTGTAGGTTTCACACCTGATTTTCAGTAATTACACTTTTACCCCCCAAACTTTGATATTTTAAGATTCTACCTCTTTCACTCAAACCCTAGGTTTTTCATTAATACCATTAAACCCCTCAAGTTTAGGATGTGTCACTACACCCTTGAAATTTTAGAAAAACCCTCATTTCAACCGCCCTCCATCAATTTCTAGATTCTGCACTTTGGCCCGAATGCCCCTAATCGCGTAATTTTGACCCAACACCTTTGTAAATCTCTTGTTTTTGACATCCCATGACTCTTTGAACATTTTTACCCTCCAAGTTTCATCTTGGTTTGGTCACTTACCTTTTTGTTCAAGTTTTGAATATTACACATTGGCCCGACACCTTAATAAATTCCATTTTGACCCCATAATTTCCAAAAATACATTTGATATTAAATACTGGGTATTACATCCCCCCCCCCCTCTAAAAAGGAATTTCATCCTAGAAATCACTCATTCTCACAATTAAACAAATGTGGATAAGAAGTTTTCATTTCTTCCTCGCGTTCCCAGGTGGCTTCTTCTTTATCATGGTTTCTTCATAGCACTTTTACCAATGGGATATCCTTGTTTCTTAAGACCTGATCCCTCTTATCTAAGATTCGGACTGGCTCTTCAAGATAAGTTAGATCTTTTCGTATCTCTATGGTCCTTGGCACAAAGTCATGATACATCAAGGGACTCAAATATGGACCAAAAACCAATAAGAACAACAAACTCAAAAACACAAAAAATGTTGGAATTGGAAGAGGCCCTTAAACAATCTGAAGCAGAATGGGACCAATTGAAGGAACAATTGAACACTACTATGGCAAAGTTAGAGCAACATGATCTCTTTTTTAAGAGGTTACTTGGATCTGATTTTGACTCTACCGAATAATTTTTCATGGTAAGTGATTTGAATTCTATCTTATTCCTTTTCCTCTTTTTCACATTGTTAATTCTTCAATTGTGTATCGTATATGTTGGAATTAATGGTGTTGTGAATATTGGTAGTTGAGATAAATAATGTAAAACAGAAGAAGCACAAAAGATGTTTAATCCTGAAATCTTGGTTGAGATAAATAATGTAAAACAAAAGAAGCACAAAAGATGTTTAATCTTGAAATCTTGGTTGAGATAAATAATGTAAAGTGATTTGATGGTGTATTGTATTCATTTATTTACCCATTCTTTTAATTGTTTAATCCTAAAATTTTGAATAAATTAGTTTTGGTTTGGTTGGATCCAAATCTTCCATTTGGATTGAGTTATTTACTTAGTTGGTTAATATTTCTATTGTTGTGGAGTTGGGGATTGAAACTTGAATTATTTAGTGGTAGTTGAGATGTTAGATGAGTGTGATTAGGTGTCTTTAGTTGTGTTGTGAATGTGGTGTCCCTTTACAGGTTGGCTAAGTCCAATTTACAGGGGAGACTCTGTCGAAATTTCTATAGAACTTTAGGTAATATAAAAGAGATCTAGGTTTAGGACTTCTAAACTTAGGGTGTTATTCATTTTTGGAATTTCTAAACACAGATTGTGTTCTTGCTTTCTTCTTCTTTTTTGTTTTTTTTTTTTCGTTTTATCTCCTTTTTTAGGCTACTTAACCATATTGAACTTGAAACTCTCCATAGCCTAAACTGCTGGTTCAAGTAATAACATAGATGAAGTTATTTTTGGCTTTTACTTCTGATCTACAACTCTAAAATATTTTGGACTAAAATTTTTCAAGTTTCCAACTTTGGGATCTTAATTCTATTAGAATTATCAGAGTAATCCTCTCAGTATGTATGCACGACCCTTTTTTTTTCCATCAAAGAGTTGAGTTCAAAAAGCATTTTATTTATTTCTTTTTTTAATTTGTGTTGACTTTTGTTTTCCAGGTTCTTTCCGTGCATAAGTAGTATAAGAAGAAAGCGTAAGCAGCAAAAAAAAAAAACAAGAAAAACGCTTCGAGATACATTTTCATAGTGTCAAATTTTTAACTAGTTTTATTTTAGAATTTAATGTTGCTATCAATATTACACGTATTGGTTTTATGTACTATCCACATTCAAAACAGTTGAAGATTGTGGCAGACATTAATTTTATTTTATGTGATTAATTGAAAGATTTTGAAATTATGTATTGTGTTTTAAATTTCATCTAAATTGTAAGAGTTGGTGTAGGTTTAGAGAAAAATATTATTCCCAAAAAAGGGGATTTTATTTTTTATTTTTTGCTACAAAATTGAATTTAGTGATATCGTAGTAGTTTGTTAGTTGTATATAGAATTAACTATGAAAATTTAACTTTTGATTACAAAAATATTAGTAGAGAAAATTAATTTGCTACGAAAATTGGCATGTGAATATCAATTTGCTATGAAAATTGGTATGTGAAAATTAATTTGCTATGAAAATTTATAACGAGAATTAGTATATGAAAATCAATTGCTACGAAAATTGGTACGATTCGCTACGATTTGTTGTAGTTAAAAATAAGTGTTTTCTCTACAATTTGACATTCGTAGTAAAAGCTATGTTATTTGCTACGAAAATTAACATCATCAACTATGAAAATTAGCATCATCACCTTTGAAAATCAGTATAATTAGCTACGATATATGTCGTAGTATAAAACCAATGCTTTCTCTACGTTTACCGGATTGTAGCGAATAATATATTATTCTCTACGAAACCGTAAATCGTAACTTAATACTATTTAGCTACGAGGCTTTGGCTACAATTCACGCTATGAATAAAATTTCATAGCTGATTGGTTTTTGCTACGAAAATTAGATTTTTAACTACAAAAAAATTCGTAGAGAAAACCAAAATTTGTTGTTGTGTCATCCTCGTTTCTGTTACAATTTCCATTTGAAACGTTTGAATATTCCATGGGCAAAGCCCAAATTAGATGATGAATCATCTAAGTAAGGGAACAATAAATATATTTCATACATGAATATAAAATGGAACATAGCATCATTCTTTTCATTTGAGTCAATCACACTCAACTGCTACTCTCTATTTTAATAGCCTCCTTACCAGGCCGATGTGTATGGGTGCACCCTTGGTAGAGTAGCGGCGCCAGTCCCTAATCCCAAACCTTTATGCGTTGCATGATTAATAATATCGTCGTGAATATATGCATAATTCATTATCAATACATGTAAATACACTTTACATATTGTTGAGGAATTCAAAAGTAAGAACCCGACCAAGAAGAACATCACGAGTGGCAAAGGAAGTAGAGTACCTTTCTAAATTTCTAGAAATATGAACTAACCGCTGAACATCGGTGGGTTCGGTGGATTGGACGTTGGCCACGGCTTGTGGTCGCTTGGTTCTAGCCATTGGAACTGAAAATTGATGAAGAAATAAGAGAATATTGGAGAAATCGAGTGAGTAGGAAGATAGGGAGTAGAGAGAGTCGAAGACCAGAGAGAGAGAGAGAGAAAGAGGATGAGAAGATCGATGGTTGCGGGTTTTTAAAAAACCCTCGACAGAAACTGTCGACAGTATTATTGAGGATGTCGACAGTTTTTGAAAATCGATCAACAGTTTTTATATAACTGTCGACAGTTTTCCTATAGTTCACACGATTTAGATTTTTGCCTTGATGATAGGTCGACAGCTTTAAACATACTATCGACATCTTGTTAGAAATATGTCGACATTATGAGGCAACATGTCAACAGTTTCTTAAGAAGGCTTTTAAATAAAATCAATAACTAAAGAAAATAATATACATTTCATATTAAATATCATGCCACAAAAATTATCATTCCTAGTTCATTGCGAAAAATTTCAAATTTATTTTTGTCCAAAGGTTTAGTAAAGATGTTAGCTATTTGATGGTTTGTATCAACGAACTCTAACTTTATATCTTCTCTTTGAACATGATCTCTTATAAAGTGATGTTTGACTTCAATGTGCTTAGTTCGAGCATGAAACACGAGATTTTTTGTCAAAGCTATTGCACTTGTGTTGTCACATTTTATTGGTATATTTTTAAGTTTTATGCCATAATCTTCTAATTGATGTTTCATCCACAAGATTTGAGCACAACAACTTCCAGCTGCTACATATTCAACTTCGGTGGAAGAGAGTGCGACGGTATTTTGTTTTCTACTAGACCAAGATACTAATGAGTTTCCTAGAAATTGGCATGAGCTACTAGTGCTTTTTCTATCAATTTTGCACCCATCATAGTCAGCATCAGTATAGGCTCAAGGATATAGCCAAGAAGAAGGAATACTTAAGTATCTAAAAATCCGTTTTACTACTTTTAGGTGAGACTCTTTAGGATCAGATTGAAACCTAGCACATAGGTAAACACTAAACATAATATCCGGCCTACTTGTTGTTAGATATAATAATGATCTAATCATGCTTCTAAACAGTTTATTGTCTACCTTTTGTCCTATCTCATCTTGGTCCAAATATAATGAATTACTCATAGGAGTAGCTATGGGTTTGCTATCTTGAACATTGAATATCTTAAGAAGATCCTTAATGTATTTTTGTTGAGATATATAGATCCCTTCATCTTCTTGTCTTATTTGTAATCCTAGAAAAAATTTCAATTCGCCCATCATACTCATTTCGAACTCCTCTTGCATTATATTTGCAAATTCATCACATAGGGATTTATTTGTTGATCTAAAAATAATATCATCAACATATATTTGAACTAATAGAATGTATTTACCTTGAGTTTTTATAAATAATGTTGTATCTATTTGTCCTCTTTTGAACTCTTTTTCTATAAGAAATTTGCTAAGTCTTTCATACCAAGCCCTAAGGGCTTGTTTTAAACCATATAAAGCTTTAGAAAGTTTGAATACATGATCTTCAAATTTTGGATCCAGAAAATCCGAGGGTTGTTCTACATATACTTCCTCATTTATGTAACCATTTAGGAATGCACTTTTTACATCCATTTGAAATAATTTAAAATCTTTGTAGCATGCGAATGATAATAGCATTCTTATGGCTTCAAGTCTAGCTACGGTAGCATAAGTTTCATCATAATCTATTCCTTCTTCTTGACTATATCCTTGAGCCACTAATCTAGCTTTATTTCTTGTAACAATACCATTTTCATCCATTTTGTTCCTAAAAACCCATTTGGTTCCTATGGTTGGGTGATCTTTAGGTCGTGGAACCAATTTCCACACTTCATTTCTTTCAAATTGATTCAATTCTTCTTGCATAGCCACGATCCAATTTTCATCATTTAAGGCATCTTTAATGTTTTTAGTTTATATTTGAGATACAAAGGCAGCATATTGACATTCATTTCTAATAGATGCTCTTGTCCTAATTCCTTTAGAAAGATCACATATAATATCATTATCTTCTACATACTTTCTTTCTCTTGGGAATGATGGTTTTTTTTCCTTCTTGAGGAACAATTTCTTCATTTGGACTTTTGTTGCTAGAGAATTGATTATTTTGATGTTTTAATGAAAGTTTTCTTAATTCATCTTCATCTTCTTCTTGGGATTGTTAAACAATAGAGTTTGTATCATCAACTTGTAACACCCCACCTTACACGGGCGCTTCACTATAAGGGAATCCTCAAGAATCTTTTTTTTTCCAAGTCTATCACACGTCGTGCCATGGGAACAATCTTCACATGCAGATGAAACACTCGTCGCATACAATGACCGACGCCCATGGTGATTTCAAGAACAATCTTCACATGCAGATAAAAGTCCCGAGAACCCTAGTCTTACTCGTTTAATTAACAAGATCAATAGACTAATTAAGACTAAACGAGACATAATACAACACAGCGGAATAATTAACACCAAAATGTCATGGCCTACCACGAGTTTCGTACAAGATATTCCCATACCGAAATATGTATTACAAGCTATCAAACAATACAGCGTTGTCATTCAATCATTCATACATATTCCAAAATAAATACTAACACTTCCAAAACAGTACAACGACAATCAACTAAACACCTTTGGCCCCATCAGCCATGTCCTCGATCTCGCAGCTGTCCCTGGCTGGAACGTTGAATGTTCCAGGGGTATAACCCAGATTAGATGATAAGACATCTAAGTGATGGCATGAAACAGTTTACACAATGCATGAACAACATACGAGCATGGCATATACAAAAAAACGACAACATGCGAAAACGTCTACCTTGAGAAATCTCCCTGACATACTCAACCTCCCATAGGAAAATCCATTCCACACACCGTTGGGGGTTGACCTTATCGTGACATACTTAATCCCTTGAGTGCCCTACCGTGTCACTCGTTTACCAGGATTAACCTTATCCCATTCTTAAGATGATCCCATCCCGTCCCATACGGACCCAACCACGACACGAAAAATCGACACCCCAATGACATGAAAAATACACGCCATGCACCGACTCGTTTTAAAAGTAAAACAGTTGATGCAATATATCACATGTTCAATATGCAAATGATGCCACAATGTACATAAGTGAAAACGCTTTTGTAAACAACCCAAGTTCAGGAGGGTATAACTACTCGCTAGAACTGGTCCGATAATGTGTATCCTAAGCTCGGGAGGGTAAAACCGCTCACCAGAACCCACTACACACACTCCAAAACACATTCAAGACAAGATAAACTAGAATCAAACCACTCACCTTATTTCAGAAAAGTCTGATTTTTGCCTCAAAAAACGTGCCACACCTCGAAATTCATGTAATCCTTCTTCCAACAACCCAATTGGCTTCTATTTCACCATTAAGACCTTAGGAATCAATATTTCCATTTTTCCTCAATTTTCTCTATTTTTCTTTATTTTTCAAACATTTCTACCTCTCGAAAAATCATAATGAATGCCAAACACCTAGTTTTCCCAAATATTTTTACATAAACCATCCTAAAATAATTTTATAAAAATTATAAACTTAAAATCAGGGAAAACTTGGGCTTCACGCACCCTCACGCGCTGGCACGTGGGTGCGGCTGGGGTCCGCGCATGCACACGCGCTACTGCCTCCTCTGGTCTTCTTCTCCGACCACGATAGCTTTCCAGCGATCTCCTTTAGCCAAAACAACAATGGGGCCTTGAAGATCTCGATGAGGCGACTTCAATGGACCCCTCACTCATTGGAAAAAGTCACCGAAAAGGGGTTTAAAACCCAGTTGCAGGTCTCAGTCCAACGGCTCTCACTTTTCCGGCTAACTCACTGAAACTCCACCAAATGTACACGAAACTCTTCAAAAATCTCCAAAAATGATCCTTATGACTCGAAGAACAAAAGCCCTCTAATCCCTTTGCTCAATTCTTTCCAAAATGAGAGAAATTTCGCTCGATTTTAAATTTGAACCCTCGGCCAAGAACCCCTTTTATACTTATTTTTTACCCGATTCCCCATCATATCTTGCTTGTCCTTATCCCTTAAGCCCAGATCTAGCCTTTAATCCCATCAACTAGCCCTATTTCACGAGCTAAATCACTCAAAAAATTCGGCCGAATTCTTGGTCCCATCCGCCATTAATTCTGGTCATGTCGCTGTCGTGCTCAGCCAATGGCCACCCCCAGAAGCTTCATCATCACCTGAAGACAATCCTAGCACCTCTAGGCGAGCTTCCCGACGTCCAGAGGCAGCTTCCGGTGACCATGTGCGGCAGTCGCATTCACACCATGTATTTTGGAAATTTGCAGTTTTGCCCCCATGAATTTTCTAATTGCATTTTCTTCCTACCCATGGCACCCCTAGACTTTTCGTTAATTCCTCAACTACCCCTAGGTTCTAAACTATTCATTTCCCTTAGGATTTCCTAAAAAATTCCTTGTTTCAACCTCTCACGGGCAGTTTATGAAATCTGCACTTTTGCTCGGATGTCCCTAATCACGCATTTTCGTCCTCAAGCCTTTGAAAATCTCTTGATTTTGTCGAATATTGCTTATTTGGACAATTTTACCTTCATTGGCTTACTTGACATAGTCCCTAACCTTTCGTTTATGTTTTGAGTATTACATTTTGGCCCAAAACTATTGTAAATTCCATTTTGACCCCGTAATTTTTGAAAATGCTCTTAATATTAAGTACTGGGTATTACAAACTTTTACTTGAATGGATTCTTCTATTGCTAATGTCTTCTTATTGAATACTCTATATGCCTTACTTAGTACTGAATATCCTAAAAATATGCCATCATCATATTTTGAATCGAATTTACCTAAGGCATCTTTATTATTTAGAATAAAGCATTTACTACCAAAAATGTGAAAGTATGAAATATCAGGTTTTCTTCCTTTATATAGTTCATATAGAGTTTTCTTTAAGATTGGTCTTATGGATACTCTATTTAGAATATAACAAATTGTATTTACTGCTTCAGCCCAAAGATTTTTAGGAAGATTTTTGTCGCACAATATGGTTCTAGCTATTTCTTGTAAAGATCTATTTTTCCTTTCAACTACTCCATTTTGTTGAGGGGTTCTAGCACAAGAAAAATTATTTTCAATACCATTATCTTCAAAAAAATATTTAAAGTGTTCATTTTCAAATTCTCCCCCATGATCACTCCTAATCTTTGAAATGCATATTCCTTTGTCTTTTTGAACTCTTTCGCAGAAAATTTTGAATTGTTTCAAAGTTTCATTTTTAGAAGTAAGAAATATTACCCATGTAAACCTAGAGAAGTCATCTACAATGACAAGAGTATAATGTTTTCCTCCTAGGGTTTGGGTTCTCATAGGTCCAAAAAGATCTAAGTGAAGCAACATTAAAGGTCTAGAAGTTGAGACTACATTTGAAGGTTTAAAGGATATACTTTTTTGCTTGCCTTTCATACATGCATCACAAATGTGATCTCTTTCATATTTTAACTTAGGTAACCCTTTAACAAGATCATGTTTAGATAATTTGTTTACAAGATTCATACTAGCATGACCTAGTCTATTATGCCATAACCAAGCATTTTGAGATATGGTGCTTACTAGACATCTTTCTATACTAGATAGAGATAAGTCTAGGTAAATTTTGTATACATTATCAATTCTATTTTCTATAATTTTTATATCATTTGTTTTCAAACATGACACCTCACATGCAAAGGTATTAAAGCACACTTTATTTCCACTGTCACGCAATTGACTTATACTAATTAAATTGTGTTCAAGACCATCTACCAAAGCAACTTTTTCAAGAACAAAATTTGGAAAACATATAGAACCAATACCACGAATTTTACCTTTTGAGTTGTCACCATAGACAACGTTACCTCCTTGCTTATAGGTGATGTTGTTGAAGAGTCGTTCATCTCCGGTCATGTGTTTTGAACAACCACTATCAAGAAACCACTTGCTTCTCACAACATTTGTAGCAAGAGAAACCTGTCATACAGATAATCAAGTTGCTTCCTTTGGTACCCAACCCTTTTTGGGTCCATCCATGTTAGCATATAATTCTCTTTTTGGTACCCAAATTTGCTTATATCTATGTGGGTTGTTTCTTATGAAACATTTGTTGATAGAGTGATTATGTCTCCCACAATAATAGCATGTGTTCTTTTTCTTTGAAAAGTATTGTTTACGAAAATGATCTTTCAGTTTTTGATAGGAAGCTTTTACAAAAATGGTTTTGTTTTGATTATCTAGACACGGATCAAAACCTAATCCTTGTTTATCTCCAAAGTTTCTTTGAGCTCCTAGGATCATTTCAAGTTTCTTTTTCCCTTCAACAAGTTTTTCTAAGGATTCCTTTAAGTCAATATTTTGTTTGGAGAGAATTTCATTTTTACTTACTAGGTCATTTTTCTCAACCATCCAAGAGTCTTTTTCTTCTTGCAATATTTTTACTTCACTAACTAATGATATTGATTTCTTTCTGAGAACATTGTATTTGAAACTAACTTCCTCAAACTCATTCATGATTTCATTTAATGCATCTTGTAATTCTTCATGAGAAAAATTCAAGGATTTAGAAGAACTTACCTCTTCAATATTGGCCATAAGACAAAGGTTGGCAACTTCTTCATTTTTATCTTCATCTTTCGAGGAGAAGTTATTCTCACTCCATGTGGCTAAGGCTTTCTTCTTCCCTTTCCATTCATTTCTCTTCAAAGAAGGATATGCGGATCTTACATGACCTGTTTTCTTGCACTCATAATATTTAATTTCTTTAGTACCTTCTTCTTTTTGCTCATTATCTTTCTTAAAGCGTCTTCTTTGAGTAAATTTTTGATTTTTCATGAATCTATTAAATCTCCTAGTAAACATTGCAAAGTGTTCGTCCTCACTATCTTGTGAATCTTGGTTGTCGGTTTCTATCTTAAAAGCTACATTTTTGTTTTTCTTTGAATCATCTTCATCATTTCTTTTCATCAAAATTTCATGAGTCATTAGTGATCCTAACAAGGTATCAAAGGTTAGGGTATCTAGGTCTTTGGCTTTTGTTATGGCGGTGACTTTTCGATCCCAAATTCTAGGAAGACTCCTTAACACTTTTCTAACTCTTTCTGCATTTGGATATGTTTTTCCTAGAGATTCTAAACCTGAAACTATATCATTGAATCTAGTAAACATATCTTTTATAGACTCATCTTCTTTCATGGAAAATAATTTATAATCATGAACAAGTAAACTAATTTTTGTTTCTTTTACCTGTTTTGTACCTTCATGTGTTACCTCTAGCTTGTCCCATATTTCTTTGGCAATCTTGCAAGTTGATATACGGTTGAATTCTTCTGCACTTAGGGCACATATCAATGCATTCATTGCTTTTGCATTGATCTTCATGTTTCTCCTTTCTTTTTCCATCCAAGTTTCCATTTTTTCTATATCGACCAATCTAATATCCTTCTTGATGACTTGCATAAGAGTAGAATCCTGCAAAAGATAAATTTGCATTCTTGCTTTCCAATAATTATAGTTAATACCATCAAATAAAGGTGGATGAGCTGTACTTTTACCCTCGGCATGGGATGAACTAGCAAAATGAGCCATAGATGGATCTTATCCTTAGGTTGTCAGACCTATTTAAAGAAATGAGAATTGGCTCTGATACCAATTGATAGAATAGAAATGCTAAGGCACACACCAAGAGAGGGGTGAATTGGTATATTAAAAATTCTTTTGGTAAATAGATATGTTGTCTGAGAAAACCACGGCTTCGATTAAAACTCAAGACCTTAAAATAGAACAATCAGGGATATAAATATATGAAACAAGAGAAAAAAAATGCTTGAAAAGATAATATGAAAAGACCACAAGCAAACCTAGCTTTTAAGCTAGGAAGATACAAACTTCTTGCATAAGCAAGCCCTCTAGCAAACCTAGGTAACAAAACCCCTTACTTTGACAAGTAGGTCCTTTAGCTATACGAGCTAGGAACATAAGAAATGATACAAGAGATTAGTTTGCCTACTTGGTTACAATGTAATCAAGAATAAATACAAGGCTACAAATTATGCTTTAAAACAAATAAAATACAAGCCTTGAGAGCAAGAGACTTAGGGCACAATTGAAGCACGATTGATGAGCACTTGGGAGCTAGTTGATAGATTGCTTCAGTAGATCAAATTCTTCTTCTTGACTTGCATTTATAGAGGTTTGAAAGACAGAACTTGAAATCATCTCGTTGCAAGTGGAGACACCATCATAGAGGAAGGAATTTTGGCCGTTAAAAGCTGTCTGCTATAGAGACTGTCGACATCTTATTTACAAGTTGTCGACAGATTAATTCAAATTTAAACAACTGTCGATAATTAAACAAATACTGTCGACATTTTGACAAAACTATCGACATCTTATTTACAAGCTGTCGACAGATTAATTCAAATTTAAACAACTGTCGATAATTAAACAAATACTATCGACATTTTGGCAAAATTGTCGACATCTTATTTACAAGCTGTCGACAGATTAATTCAAATTTAAACAACTATCGATAATTAAACAAATACTGTCGACATTTTGACAAAACTGTCGACAGTGTTGATGCAGTGACTGTCGACATTTAGAAAATGAGAGCATGCAATTATCATGTCGACAGTTTAATTAAGACTGTCGACAGTTTGGGCTGAAAATTAAAGAACCGGTCGACAGTTTATGATATACTATCGACATTTTCTCCCAAACAATAGATACTGTCGACATGTTCTCTCAGAACTGTTAACATTTTCTAAAAAGAACTCTTTGAATTATAAGACTACCTTTCTTCTTTTTGATTTATTAATATTGAAAATAATATCAAGTAAAAGGATTTTTTTTCGGAAAACATATTTCAATAAAGATTTTGATTTAGATAACATTTTGATTGAAACCAAAACAAGTGTAAATATATTTCACCAAGCAAACCATTCGAATTGATTATCATCAAAACTTAAAGCAAAGAAGAAAATTATCATATACCTACCCTAGATCAACCTTCTAGTGGCCTCAACTAACCAAAAATCCCACTTGCAGGCGTGCGACAAACCGGCCAGTTTTCTGGTCAAATTTTTCTTGAAATTCGGCCACCCCGATGGCTGTTATCAGCCATGACTTGACCCAAAGGGATCCCCGACCATTACTCGTGATTTCCCCATGGCCAATTTGGTGAATGGAATGGGTTGGTAGGCCATTGTTGTTTACAGGTTTTCTTGAAATTACAGTTTGGCCCCTCAAACTTTGGTTTTTCTCACTTTGGCCCTGTTCACTTAGCCCCTTAACTTTTCATAATTTCACTTAAGACCCTCAAGCCCTAAAACATCCATTTGACCCCAGAAGATTATGAAAAACATTATTTCGACCTCCCTTCGGCAATTTCAGAAAACTGCACTTAGGCCCGAATCTTCGTTTTGGCCTCAAACTCTTCTGTTTCTTCCTAAAACAATTGAAGGGTTGTTCCTTACGAAAAAATGAAGCCCCCTCAAGCTTCCGTTGACTTCCTAACAGTTTCCTATAACATTTCAATTTTTTAGCCTAAATCGCAGCTGCATTTTAGCTGTACCGAAAATCGTTCTTGATCAAATTTCTTCTGATACCATAAATTATATCTCGAAATACTCGTCAAAATCGTATCATTTTCCTTAGATATCTTGGCTCCAGGGTACTCCCTACTGACAATTAGGTACTTATAACTACTATCAAGCCAATTTTTCGGTATTCTTAACTTACTTAAATTACGTGGTAACTTCGTGAAAATATGGGTTCTTACACATTCCTCGAAGTAAAAATAGGGCAAACAAACCCCAATGAAACACCAACAAAACCATCCAATTTACAAGAAAAATATACGATACTTATAACCAATGGAAAGAAACCATTTTATCAAAAGAGATTTCAACAAAATGGAGAAGATCAAATCTTGCGTGAAATGGAGAAAAAGATAGTCAAAGAAATCTTGCACAACCAAATAAAAGAAGGTGCAAGAAGAACTTGCCTTAAATGGTGCAACTCCAAGAGATGAAAAACACTCCCAAAAATCTACAAATCTTCACTTGTGTAACGCCTCGCTTTTCTGAGCGTTAAATAACTTAGGAATTTCAGAAACATTTTTTTTTTTCAATATAAACCATTTTCCCGACAATCCCGTTTTACCTTCCCAGCATACTAAACAAGAATCGATAAGCCAAGACGGGTAATCATCATAAATGCAAAAGCTTAAAATCGAAACCTGATATGGTACATAACTGAATTCACTTAATCATAATATAAGAATCTGTACCATCATATCATCAAATACTTAAATATATGGAGACTTATCTGTACAATTTGACGATTCCTCAGAAATACATAACAATTATACATGATCTTCAATATAGTATAATCTTCTAACCATGATTAAAGACGTATCATGAATCCTCACGAATGAGCATATACCGGAACAACTCACCGAACCCATCGGCCACGTCATCAATCATCTCCTTGCCATAGCTGAAAATCCTAACTGGAACATTTGAATGTTCGAGGGGTATAACCCGATTAAAAGATGAATCTTCTAGTGAGGGTTTAAAAACATGATACATGAATACATTATGCAATAACATAAACAATCATATGCCCTAGTGTAACTTCCCTGGCCCACCAGCCTGGCGCAAGAACCCTTGGCAGAATCCCGACCTGCTTTCAGGATAATTCTAACGTTGTTCCATCATTTGCCCTTGGGGAAATTCGGGTACACTATCGAGGCGACATCCCAATCCCATGCACGAGTATCAATATACCAATAATATCGTGCCATGCAAAAATCACGACTTCCCATGCAATATGACAAAATGATCATAATTTCAATAAATATCATGCATAATGAAGCAATCATGTCATATATAGGTTCTCGAGATAAAACTACTCACCTTAGCATGAAGTTTTAAATACTTCAAAAAATGTGTATCACCTCGGTTTGCGTGCGAATCTCAAAATAACGCAAATCATCAAGATCCTTGGCCAAATCACTTCCTAGCCAATCATTTCCAAGGAAAAACCAATAATATCATTTTTCCATACTTTTTCTTATTTTTCCTCTATTTTTCATAGTCATAACTTCTTCCAAAATTTAAAATAAATAACTAATCAAGAAATTTCTTGAATTTGTCTTCATGAAAATTCCTAAAATAACATTTCTAACCTCCATAATGTTCTGAGAATTTTTTGAAACCTCTTCTTATTTTTTTTCTAATTAACTTTCCTTTCCAAAATTCAAAATAATTGTTTTCTCATGCAATTTCCTAACTTAAAATTCATAAAAACAAACTATTCCTTTTTCCTATAGTTTTGGACATTTTTAAAGAATTTTATCCATCTTATTTCTATTTTTACTCTATTTTTCTTTATTTTTAACATTTAAAAATAATAAAAAATACTTCCAGTCATCTTCTCCGACGCCGGCACATCAGAAAATTAAGCTGACTATACCATAAGATAGCCTACCTTGATTCGATCATTCTGGCCAAATTTGAGTTTGAAACAACACTCGAAAAACCTCTCTCCGAGCAAAAATCAGTCCGATTTCGGCGAGATTCGATTTTTTCGGCGAAGCTCCGATCACCCATCAGATGAACTCCAAAATTTCTTAAAATTTTCAGAAATGATCCTCACCTCATGGGCAAAAAAATCCCTATAGTTTGGTTCCTTAATTTGTTCAATAACGAGGTCGATTTGAAGCTCAAATCTTGCAAAACCCTCAACCACCATATCCTCTATTTGTAGCCTAATTTGGTCCCCAAAATGACAAATCTCGAGCAACCCAAGGTCTCTGATGTCTCCTCTTTCCCTTAATGAACCCAAAACCCACTGAAAGTTGCCTCAAAAATCAATTTATAGTGGGTAAAAATCTAGTTTCTTTTGGCCAAAAGTTCGGCTGTTTTCGACCAAGCCAAGGCCGATTGTTGGCCTAGGCTCAACCCAAGAGCATCCTAGGCTACTTTCCTTGAGTATTTCGCCACCAAATTTGGTGATGGGAGGTGGTGGAGGAAGCTTGATCGGCCATGGCAGAATTGCTCTTTGTGCAATTTTGTAAAATTGCACTTTGACCCCAATTTTTTTCCATTTTGAACTTTTGGTCCTTTCCTTGAAGCCCCTGAGCTTCCCAATAGTGCTATTGCGACCTACAAGTTCTATACTTTCTATTGCATCCCTGAAGATTCTGAAAAAATGTCATTTCGATCTCCCTCCAACAATTTCAGAAAACTGCACTTAGGCTCGAATCTTCGTTTTGGCCGTAAACCTTTTCGTTTTTTCCTAAAACTATTGAAGGGTTGTCCTACATACCGAATATGAGCCCTCTCAATATTTTGTTGACTTCCTGGAAGTCTCCTATGATAATTCAATTTTGCAGCCTAAATCGCAGCTGCATTTTAGCTGTATCGAAAATCGTTCCTGATTTGATTTCTTTTGAGGCCATAAATCATGTCTCGAAATACTCATCACTGTCATATCATTTTCCTTTAGCATCTCGGCTCCAGGGCACTCCCTGCAGTCGATTCGGTCAATTTTCGGACTATTTAGATATCAATCTTCCCCGAAATTTTATTTTTCTAATAAAACACTTATTTTCAAATAAACCTAATTTCTTAGGTATTACAACTTGAACTCTAACCAAGAGCAATAAATGAAGAGAATAGAAGAAAAAAAATGAAGAGGAAGAAGAAGTGATGCACAAGAAAGAAAGTAAGAGAAAATGGAGAGAGATAGAAGAAGAATTGTGGAGAAAGCAATAGAGAATGGGGTGGGAGTGGGCTACTGTCCAACTCCAACCACCCCCTTATTTTTCTCTTCCCATTTTGCCCTCCACTACACACCCACATCACCTAAAATATCCATGCCCCTTATGAACATTTCTCACCACTTAACATTTCTTTTTCATTTATTTAATTCTTCCTCACATTAAATACATGGGCCAAAGCCCATCTCAAGAGTCCACTCATATTGGGCCCAAGCCCATTAGCCCACAACATTGGACTCTTCTACACATTTAAACCCTATTTATATGGGCTTATACATTTTCACATCACTTGCATTTATCATCCCACATAATTATCATTTTCATTTATTTTCCTTTTATCAACACATAAATTATTTCCCAAAATTAATTATGATAAAATTCAAATACCCAAAATAACTTACCAATAACGCCTAAACCCACTAACGGGTCATTACATTAAAGATAGATCTTAAGTCTCACAAAAAAAAAAAAAAAAAAAAGACAAAACTTGTAAAAAACAAAAATAAAATTAAACACTGAAAAGAGAATAAATTTTGAAAACTAACAATGTACCATGTTCATACAAAGAAGTCAAATGATTATCAACAAAACAACAAAGAGCCCGACGCACGAATATGAACATTTAGAAAGTTTAGAAATGGTTTTAATAATACTTCCATAAAAAATGAGATATTTCATAAATTTATTTTAAAAATAATTTCTCTCTAATAAAAATTGCATGTTCAAGTTAAATTTTAAGAATTATTATTATATGTTGAATTTACACTATTATTGTTATGATATAATAATGATTTTTTTTTTTTTATGTGAGATAATGGCTTGATCAAGATGCAAGAGAGTTATTCCTTAGGTCTCCGAGAGGCTTGCAAAGAGAAAAATAAGTTAATGGCAGAACCCATCTGATCAACACAGTGGGTTTTAGATTGCTAAATTTCATCTATAACTCAGAGAGAAAAAGAGAGAGGACAAATGATAAAGAGATGACAACATGAGGTAATTTGTTGCGACACCAACTAATAGTGTGAGGAAAGAGATGATGGTGACAACGATAAGTGATCGATAGTTGGTTGTTTACAAATAATAGTTAATGACTAACAAATAGTAGCAAAGAAGAGAGAGATATCTAGATTATAATTTTTAAATTTATATAAAAATATATTTATTTTTTTCTTGGTCAACATTAGCATTTTATACATAACACTTAAACTTCAAAAATAAAAATTAACCCCCTATAGTTTTTTTATAGTATAACTATTAAGGGGGAAAGCCATTCTATATCTTAATTCGAAAATCATTTCAGACTTATCTTGATACTCTCTTATCCTGCTCATTTTAACAAATGTTACCTAAATATATTAAATAAATATTTATTTATATTTATTTTTTTATTTTTTAACAAGAATAACACATGTCACTTCTCTAGTTGTTTAATATAAATAACTTAATTGTACATTTAATTGTGTTACAATATCTACATATTAGATAGTGACATATGATATTGTTATAAAGTATAAGACATAATGTTAGCCGTATATTATGGTTTTTAAACTTTTTAACTTAACGAAAAATCTCCTATTTATAGAGAGAAAGAGATTGACAAGATAGCTCTTAGACTCATTTCTATATAATGTAATCCCTCGATATTGTTCTATTTTTATGATTTTTAAAATTTAAAATAATAAAAATTTTAACAATATTATGGTTTAATATTATTAAAATTAAACCATTTAATAAATATTACAAATATTTATTCAATATATTTAATAAAAATTACAAATATTATACATTTATTATATTTTTTATTTTATGCACATGAAATATATTAATTATTATACACATTTAATAATTAATTATTATACATTTATTATATTTTCTATTTCATGCACATGAAATATATTAATTGATATATTTAGAATTTAACAATATTATGGTTTTTAAACTTAATATATTTATTTAAATTTTATAAATTATTTTTTTATTTTCATCTCATGTTTAAATGTATATTTATTTCTTTAAATATATATTAATATACTTATTTTTGATAAAATTTAAATACTTATATATTTAAATATTCATCACAAATTTAAATATTTATAAATTAATTGAATAAAATAAAAAATTAAAAAAATTTAAAATTAACATTTGCTGCGGATTGAATATTTCGTCGCTAAATCAGCCATGAATTTTACTAACTTTAATTTTTTATTTTTTATTTTTTGTTATTTAAACTAATATTAAATTTAAAATTTTTTATTATTAAAATTTAGCGACAGAAATAACTTTTCGTCTCTAATGTTAGCGACGGAAAGTTATTTCCATCGCTAAATTTTAATAATAAAAAATTTTAAATTCAAATTTTAGTTTTTAGTTTTTAGTGATGGAAATAATTTTGCGTCACTAAAATTAGCAACAGAATATTAAATCTGTCGCTAAAATTAATTTTTTATTTTTTTGTTATTTAAACTAATTTTTAAATTAACTTTTTTATTTTAAAATTTAGAGACTAAATTTATTTTTTGTAGCCAATATTTGTGACAGAATATAAATTCTGTCACTAAAATTAGCGACAGAAAATAAATTCAGTCGTTATATAAAAAATTAATTTCTTTATTATTAAAATTTAGCCACAAAAATAATTATCGGATTATTTTTTCCTGCACTAAAAAATTAATTTTTTTTATTTTTTATTTTTTTAGCTAATTCTCACAAAAAAAAAATTTCACAATTTGTTACTGTTCCGTTGCAAAATAATGAAGGAAATTTTCATTACTAAAAATCCATCGTTAAATCCCAAATTTTTTGTAGATGTTCTACTCATTTTGAATTTATAATAAATTAAAAATATATAAGAATAATAATAACAAATTTTGTAATAAAATAAAAATAACAATTTTTGCATAATAGATTAACAAATAGCATAACCTAACATAAACACACATAATTTAAATTAATAAAGTAATAATTGGATATATTGCACCATTAATTCTTAATTAAACTAGATACTTGGTAACAAAGTGGGCAATTTTGTTATCACATCACTAAATTTTGATTTTTTATTAAATTCTTAATAAAACTTAACAAGCGTGACGTATATTAATATAAACTCAAAATTTACTTGATGTTAAAATTATTCTAAATCTCACAATCAAGTAACTTTTGGGATTTAATTATAATAGGGGAAATTACATGTGTTACTACTGAAGTTTAGAATAATTGCAAAAATTATTCCAGACATTTGAGAAAATATAGCAAGTATCTTTTAAATTTAATGATATGTTGTAATTTTTCTTTTGTTTTTAGTTAATCGTAGTTAAACGTTAGAAAATAACAAAATATGCTCATTGTAACGTAAAATTCTCTCTTCCGAGAAGCGGATTTATGTGTGAATTGTCCTACATTGAAATCCAAGACAACCCATAATGAAATTTAAATTTTGAAGGTAATTTTTCAATCCAATTTCATTTCAGCCCACCTCAATTTTTTTAGCCTACCCTAACCTAAATTCCTAAATCCGCCCTTGTCTCTTCCTAAACTCCCATATCTTTTTTTTTCAACTCCTTTCATTTCCCTTACCCTCTCACATCCCTCTCAAAAATGTTCATTTCACTGTCGACCACCACCATCTTTTCCTTTACCATCATGGGTTAGGTTTTGATCTCCCTTCACTACCATTTTCCACTATCATTACCTTGTCCTCTACGAGTTGGGTTCTAATCGGAAACTATAGGTTCCAAATTGGTAAGTTTCCCCCTCCCCCAATTCTAAGTTCGGCGAAACCAAACAAAACCAAGATAAACTTGGAGCATCTGAAATTGAATATAGATCAACTACAATAGTGCTGGTCGTGCCTAGCAGTCTCTAGCTGTTTTTTTTTTTTTTTTCTGTTTTTTTAATTTTTCTAAAATTAGATGAAAGAAAAGAAAGAAAGAGAGAAAAGAAGAGAGAGAATGAAGTATAGAATAATTTTTTTTACCCTTTTATTTCACAGTAGAGAAAGTTAATTATTGCTATTTTCAAAACATCGGGTAGTTATTGCAATTTCTCTTTAATACGTGCTATCAGTTTGTGTTAGTAGAATTTGACAAAAAATTAAAAGAGTAACTCGATTTTAATAGAAATTAAAGATTAGTAGTTGTGCTACTAAAAATTAAAATATAGTCATAAGTTTCTTATAAAATACAAAATTTAATAACTAGGTGATGTAATTTATCCAAATAATAACACTAACTTACCCAAAAGAGAAATAATTAATAGGACTAAATGAGAGTATCCAAACTACGTACGAAAAGGTAAGGGTTTGTTCTCTTTGCTGTTTTCAACCCATTTTGAGTTTTCAATTTTTCAAAACACTGCAAACGTGTTCTCTTTGTTATTTTCAAAAATGCATTTTCAAAAACAAAGAAAAAATTTATAAAGGAAACCCAAAACAACATTTTGTTGTTTTTGGTGTTTTCATTGAAAACACACCAAAAACACAAAAACAAGAAAAACGACCCCCCCAGCAACCCTCCAATCTCATTCTCTATCTCTCTCTCTCTCTCAAGTCTCGACCAAAACACTGTGACTGCCCCAACCATCTTCTCCGTCACCACTTTCTCCCTTCCTGACTCCATCTCTTCCTTGTCGGCCATCGCAGTGCTTGCCACCATCGCCTATGTCGTTCGCCTAAGCTGTTATCCCTTCCAAATCCATCGTGCCTCTCCATCATGCCTGTTGTTCGCTTGTGCCGTTCCTCTTCCAGATCTTCCGTACACGTTGCCATCGCTACTGCTTACCATGTCCAGATTCGCCATCACTTGTTGTTTCTTCCTCCTGCCCTTCCATTTCTTCAACCATTTCTTCGTCCGCCATCGCCCTTTCTCCCTTCCCAGTTTTTTATTTTAATTTTTTTAATTATATTTTTAAAATTTTGAATAAATCAACATTTTGTTATTTTATGATTTATTATTATTTTTAATATTTATGTTATGGGTAATTTAAATCTCAAAATTAATGTCAAAAATAATTTATAATTTCAAAACAGACTATCAATTATGGTTAGATCATAATTTTAAATATAATTTATAATTTTAATATATTATATATGATTAGATTATTGTGTTATATTTTAAATTCTTTGAATTAAATTTATAATTTATTAATAAATATTTATAACTTTGAATCAAATTTATTAAATAAAATATTCTAAAATATTTATTTTTTCAAAATTTCAAAATAAATGCGTTTTTTAGTTTTCTATTTTAAGAATCAGTTTTTTCAGAATAACAAAAAGAATACGTTTTCAAAAAATCTCAAAACAGACATTCAAAATACAAAACTCAAAATGAATTCAAAACTTAAAATCGAAATACAAAGAGAATACCACATAATGGTTTTGAAAAATGCTATTGTACCTAAATTTTGCCCCCCAAAAAGATTAGGACGAAAATATTATGATAATGACAGCTTTAAAAATATAAACCACTCCCAAAGAGTGACTTCTTTTCTTGTCATTCCCTTGCTAATTGGATGACAAGACAATGCAATCCAATTAAACTCCCTATTTACAGTAAATTAATTAGCTGACAGAGTTCTAATCCAATTTTTTTTTATTTTAAAAAAAAAAGTTTTGGCAAATTTCAACAGTTACGAAAGCTTTTATTGCCTATAAATGCAACTCCAATCCTTTGCATGAAAGCCTGTCTTCTACGCCTCTCCCCTCTAATTTGAGCACTTTTCCGTTTCATGCCAGCCTTTCTTCTCCTTCCCAAATGCTTAAAAGAATCCTCAACGGTTGCAGAGAGAATCATTCAAACGGTTCCCAGAAAAACACAAAGAATAATTAAGATCAATCACATTATTCGTTCTAGCTAATTAAGCCATGGCCACAGCACTTGAAGAACAACAGCACCCCCTTCTGGAAGCTCAGCCTCAGCCCGCACCCAAGCCCAGCAAAACTTCCGGCCAGAAGGCCATTCGAAAGACCTTCAAGATCTCTGCTCATCTGTCGAATCTCCTCCCCACCGGCTCCGTCCTCGCCTTCCAGATCCTGTCGCCGGTTTTCACCCACGAAGGCCAATGCCGATCTGTCGTGAGCCAGTCGCTAACGCTAGCCCTTTTGGCGCTCTGCGGCATCTCCTCCTTCTTGCTGTGTTTCACCGACAGTTTCAGGGACGACCGGGGCAAGGTCCGGTACGGGCTGGCGACGTTCGGCGGGCTGCGGGTCATCGACGGAACGGTTACTTTACCGCCGGAAGAGGCTGCCAAGTACCGGCTTCGATTCGCCGATTTCTTCCATGGCTTCCTCTCCGTCGTTGTCTTCGCCTCTGTGGCGCTGTTCAACCAGAATGTTGTCAAGTGCTTCTATCCGTCGCCGTCGGAAGAAGCTCAGGAGCTTCTGGCGACGTTGCCTGTCGGAACTGGGGTTGTCTGCAGCCTGCTGTTCATCTGTTTCCCTTCCAACCGCCATGGAATTGGCTTCCCTCTCTCTCGGCATTAGTGTTTTATAGCTTTCTTCTTCATCTTTGCTTGCTCTTCGTTTTCTTCGCTTGTTTCGTAAAAGCTTCATTCATTCATGTTGTCGTACTTCTAATTAATCGAGACTCTGTACAATTTATGTGGCATTTGTTTAAGGGAAGTATCTATAAATAAGTGTGACAAATAAGCTTAACAAATTGATATGATACATACAAATTCATAATAATTTTACATAAATTCATAATAATTTTACTCAAAATTAACAATATACATTTGGAAAAATTAAAGCAATTATATAGTTTTTCCTCCCCTTGTTTAGTTGGAAAAATTACATACAATTTTTATGAGGTTTAGGATAATTGAAAAAATTATATTAAATACAACAAGTATGACTGAGTTTTAATGTTATATTGTAATTTTTCCTCTACCGATAGTTAACCATAGTTAAATATTAAA
The DNA here is from genome assembly GCF_014633365.1 of Diospyros lotus. Lineage (NCBI taxonomy): Eukaryota > Viridiplantae > Streptophyta > Magnoliopsida > Ericales > Ebenaceae > Diospyros > Diospyros lotus. The sequence goes on from NC_068352.1 coordinate 21,351,515, forward strand.
AAATGACTAATATCTCTATATTTAGAAATTTTCTCATCCTTTCTCATTTTTCTTTCTCTATCTTCTTAAACTTTTTTTTTTTTTTCTCTCTTTTCTCTATTTCTAGGGTTGAGATTAATGGTTATTTTATCATTTGTTTACTAGCATAGAAAGTTATTGCTATTTTAAAAATGTGAGAGATGATTTTTACAATTATGTCAAATCTTAAGGGTGGTTGTTGCAATTCTCCCTTTTTTGTTTTCTTTCCTTATGTCTGTTTTGGTAAAGATGGATAGCATTTTATGCGATGCTAAGATTTTGAGTAAAAGAAAAAAATTATAAATAAATTTTGTGATAGTACACAAAATTTTATTTTAGTTTTCCAAGTGAATTCATATATTGCAAAATGTTGGATTATAAAACATCAATATAGGCAAAATAAGAAAAATAAATTGTATTAATACTCTTTTTTAGGGGTGTTCAATCGGTTTGCACCAAAATCAAAATTGACAAAAATTTCAAGTAAGACCAAATTAGTTTGGTTCAGTTCGATTTGGTCCTATTACATGTTGGATATACATACAATATTATATACAACATGTTGTATGTAACATGTTGTATTAAAATTGGTTGAATTTTCAAATTGAAGATCAAACTGTATAAGGGTGAGACTGAATTAGTTTGGTTCAGTTTGATCCGGTCTTATATTATATGTTCAATATACATACAACATTATATATTATTGTATTGTTGTTGTATATACATTAGAAATATAGCATTATGTTTACACACTACTGTATTTATAGCAATAGTAGTGTTGAAACAATTAGCAGGACCATTTTTAAAAACTTTAAAAACAAAAGCAAAGCAAAAATACAAAACAAACAATTTAAAGTGGTTTAGTTTTAAAAGCCTAATCCACTAGCTTGCAGAGTCGGCTCGACCATGAAGCCATCTAGGCAGTCGCCTAAGGCCCCACATTTACAAATGTCTCAAAATTTTGTAATTTATATATTTTTTATTTTTTCTTTTTAATAATAAATATTTTAGTAAGAAAAATTTAAGTCCAAAATAAAATCTAACTTTCCATCCAAATTTTCACACACCTAGCCCAACAATCAATTTATAACGTTTTGTTTTCTTTATTTTCTCTTCCCAATTTTTATGTTCTCTCTTCCCATTGTTCCCAATTTTATCTTCCCAATTTCTTTTTCTAATTTTTATCGTTTCTTCCTAAATATCTCATAGACTTTAAAAATGTAAATATATTTTTGATTATAAAACTTTCAATTGCAATCCTAAAAAAAATTCCCTTGTTCCCAATTTTCTCCTCTCATTTTTTACAGTTTTTGATCTCTCGGATATTATATTTTAATTAAAAATTCACTATCATTAAGAGATTATCATATTTTGTAGTTGATTGAACTTCAATATTTTTTTTAATTTAATGAAATGATAGATTTTTTTTTTTGTAGAAAAGTGTATTATTTATTTTTTCACAAAAAAAATTAATACTTTTGAAAAGGTTCCAACAAACTTTTTCTCTTAAAGCCCCCAGGTTGGTTGAGCTGCCTTTGCTACCTCGGCTCACTAAAAGTTTTGGCAAAACAATATTACATTTGTAGTTTTTGAGCAATCTCAATTTTCAACTTGTACAAGATGGCTTTTTAAGACCTAACTCAACCGTAATCAATGTTTTTTACAAGTTCAGGCTTAACCTTTATAAATTTTACAATAAATTGTGAAAAGGATTTCTCAAGAGAAAATTAAAAATAATACAAGTTAACAAAAATTTCTCTTAAATGAAAGAGAGATACAAAATACAGAAATTTGATTCTCTCTCTTTCAAAATCTCACAAAGAATAATCTTTGAAAGCACTTGAGTTCACAAAAATGGAAGATCAAAAAGTTCTTATATGTTCTTGTGTTATAAACTTGTTAACCTTAGTCAACATGTTTAGTCTCTTATTTATAGCTTTTCTATATTGAATGTTGTTGACTAGTCATTAAACAAATAGAATATTTGTTTGTGTCACAACTTTCACTTTTGTCTCTACAAACCTCAAATAAACTATTAGAAATTCATAAAATATCCTCAAGTTGTCTAAAAATCATTTAATGCACTAACAAGTAAAGACATACTTCATTAAATGCATTGTAACAGCTATATTTTTCAAAATCTGTGAAGCATTACTCGAGTACAAACTAACCATTACTTGACTAAGTTTGATCTTTACTCGACTATATGTATTATGTAATCAATTACTTTTTATGCTTACTTGAGTACTAAGATACAATTACTCGATTATTTTTGAATCACATAAAAATGCATTATCTATTCGATTACAAAGCATTATATACTTGATTAATTATGATCCTTACTTGAGTACAAAGGTTATTACTCGATTAAATTTTAAGTCTAGATACTTGACCAATTTTCAACCTATGTTTACTCAATTACAAAGGATATCTAATCGAGTACAAAAGATATATTACTCGATTACAAAAAACAATCACTCGATTACAAAGAAGATTCACTTGACTATTAATGGATTATTACTTGATTACAAAAATACCTTACTCAATTAATTTGAAGATGATAAAGAATTATATTACATACTCAACTACAAGGATTAAGTTAGTTGAGTATTTTTTATCTTTACTCGATTATTTTTACATTTGTAATCGATTATTTTTGGAATATACTGAGCTTAACTTGATTATACAAATTGCTTACCCAATTAATGAAAAGATTACTTAAGCCTATCTAATCAGCCACATACTCGATTATTCTAAGCTCATTACTCGATTATCTATAACAAATTACTTGATTAAAATTTTATCAAACTCAAGAACTTTCCAATTTGTTTTAGTCATTATCATTGAACCAAATTTACTAATATTCTTTCTCATTAGGGGTGTGCGCGGTGCGATTTGGTTTGAATCATTTTCAGCACGCCAAATTGCTGATGCGATTTTCCAACCAAATCAGACCGCGGTCTGGTTTGGTGCAGTTTACCGCGGTTTGAAATGCTACTTAAAATCACTAAAAATAATATTTAAAAATGATAAATAAAGACACAAATATTGGTAAATAAAGACAATTAAAGGTAAGTAAATAGGAGTAAAAAATAAAGACAAAATAGTGTAAAAAATAAATAGGAGATGGTTGTTGATTATTAGATTTTTATAATAATAAATTTTTTATAATTTTTTTTATTATTTTCTTAGGCGATTTGGTTTAAAACCGAACCGCCAACTGTCCAAACTGCAAACCGCGTGGTTTGGATAGGATCCAAACCATTTTCGACCACGAAAAAAAAAAAAAAAAACAACCGGTTCGGTCTGGTCGATTTCCGCGGTGCACTGATTTTTTTGAACACCCTTATTTCTCATTAAATCAAAACACCAAATTTCTCAACAATCAACAATCTCTCTTTTTTATTTATGAGCCTATTTGATGATGACAAAACATATTTTTACTAAAAGAACTATTCTTTTCAACATATAGAGAGGTTCTCCTTGAATTATTCAGAAACTCCCCCTGAAGATATTAACTTTTTCTCCCCCTTTTTGTCATTAACAAAAGAGTCTTCCTAGACTTAGAAAAGGGGTTGTATAAGAATTCTTCCCCCGACACATTGGATTTTATCAATAGATTTTCTTTTCCTTTAAGTATTTTTTGTAATGAAGAGTGTAAGAAAATTTGTATAGACACACCACATAAAGGAACTTGAATTTTTGAATTAAACTTTTAAAAGTAGTACATTAAAATGATAAAGGATTACATAGATTAAAACTAAAAAAAAAAAAAGCTACATAGAAGCCTATTCTACTGGTAGAGGTTCTTCTCTTGTTGCTTCTTCTTTCATCACAGTTCTTGAAGTTTTTTGGGCTGTTGATTTGACTCTTCCAGTGGAGTGCATAGCTAATTTGACTTCAGCTAGCCTTTCTTCCACCTTTTATTGCCTTTGCCCTAGCCTTTCTAATCTCTCCATTATGACCTCTTGATATTGATGAGAGTTGATATTGAACTTGTGAGGAACTCACCTAAAGGCATTCTTGTTGTAAGTTATGAAGGAGTAGGAGTTTGTGGATTTTGTTGAGTTAGGTTGATAAAAAGTAGCTTATGCTAGGGGAAGAATGGACTGAGAAGTCCCAGCACCTTGAGAAGATGAAGGATTATTGCCCTCTTGAAGGTGTTTTGGTTGCTCTTCCCTTAGAAGGCATTTTCTAGACCCCATTTTCACATTTAATTCTCATTCTCTTTAGGGTGTGACTAGAATATGTATCGAACGAGGAATAAGGGATATATCTTAGATGTAATGGACCATGGATAATTTAAATAATGAGAGTAACAAACATCCCAAATGGAAGCTTTTCTGATGTTTTTGTTATGACAGAATCATTCATTCTTGAGAAAAGAAAGCAAGGAATGTTGAATTGGATATTATTAATGGCACACCACATAAGTTCTAACTTTGAATGGGTTACAAAATGAAAATACCCACCCCTAACATTTATGGATGTGGTGATAAAGTGGTGAAAGATCCTATGTTATGGGTTTAAGAATTCATGTGAGCCAGGGTGGTTTACAGCTAAAAAGGTTTCCTTTTTCCCTATAAGGCATGCCCATATTTATCATAATCTAACCCTAGGTCATCTATGACTTTGTGACAATAGGTTAGGTTTAGAAGGCTCACTAGCCTTTCATCAGTCAAAAGGTAATCAGTTCCATGGTATCTAAATTTTATGTTGTCTAGGCTAGCTATACCCTTCTTTTTATTTTCTATTGGAGGTTTTGGTAGGCTTGAGTAAAACTTAGCTAAGGCTAAGGAAAAACAGGTAGGCTTAGGGTGGACAATTTAAACCAACCCATGTTGTAATCCATTTCTTTAGTTTTTCCCCAAATTTTGTAGACTCAAATTTATTCCAATCTACATTCCTACCAGGTAAGAAACCCCTAGTTAACACTTTTGAAAATAAGGTTTTGTGATTGTCATTCCTAAAGCATTGTGAGTGTGAATGAGTGTGAGTGCTAGGTTCAGGATTTGAAGGTCTCTTGGTCCTAGTTTTCTTAAACAAAGAGGGTTGGGTAGGTGATGAAGTGGATTCCTTATGTTTGGGTACCATTTCAAAATGTTCGGACCTAATTCGAAGAATATTGAAATAAAGGGATTTTATAATATACCAATTTGAATGAGATGGAGTTGAATGAAAAATGACTAGATCTCATGCAAGAACAAACAAAATAGAAAATAATTGAAGTGAGAGTTACCTAAAATTGGAATGCAAAGAGCTAGGGTTCGAGTGAAATGTCGAGAGGTAGGGTTTAATCAAGTAGGCTTCTATTTATATTTGCATAAGGCATCAATTGGAATCCTTTTAAATAAAATGAATGATTACTCGACTATTTTTTTTTTTTTGTAATAGAGTATGGATCGAATATTTACTCGACTAATTTTTCTTTGTACTCAAGTAATGTAATGACCCAAATTTAATTATTTAATGTTGTGTCATGCTTTGAGGATTGAGTTGATTAGCCTTAATGTTTAATATGTTATTTTTAACGGTTATTAATTAAGTGTTGGGTCTAAGTTTGGAGTATCCAATAATATATAATGTCATATTCGAGTTTGGAGTCTTGTATTCGAATGGGGTGAGTCATATTCAAATGTGCCGTTGAGATTTTGAGTCTTGCATTCAAATAGATGATGTAGCATTCGAATATACTAGATTGGGAAGGTTATCCGGATGACTAGAGGCTTATATATTCAAATGATCTCTTTGAGATTTTGTGAATGCCATTCGGATGCTATAGTGATCCATCCGGATAGGGTGTGGTGCATTCGGATAGGAGCATAGTTATTCAGATGGCCCATGTTTTAGTATTGTAGTTACCACCTTTCATCCAAATTTTAACTTTTATGGATTTCGAATCTCAAAAAACTTAAAATATGAAAGTTGTAGATCTTTCTCTTGTTGTTCCATAGAATCTTGAATCGCCTCAATCGGAGCTCAAATGAGAGACTTATATTCAAAATACGAAGATGTGTCAAATCTATCCAGAATGTCCGTTTTCATTTAATTCCTCTCATTCAAAATACCTACTATAGCATCTGGATGGGTCTTTCTAAGACCAAATTTCTAGGCCATATTCTCAATTCAGAAGCTGCTTTTCAGGAGACATGTTGAGAATTTATTCTCCTTTCTTGCCATGTATTTGTACCCATTACCATTTGTCTCTTGCCTTTACCTATATATCAAAGGGAATGTTGAGGGAAGAAAATTGGTAGAGAGTTAGCCGAGAGAAGTGAGAAACAAGAAGAGAAAGAAGAAGAAGAGGTTGGGCTTAGCTTCTAAAATTAGCTTCATTCTCGTTTCAGGCAAGCATCGTACCCTTTTCATACCTTTCTTTTCCATTAGCAAGCTTCTTACCCACTTATTTCTCTAACACCCATGTTTAGTTTGAGAGAAAAGTTGCCACTTTCTTATTTTATATATTTCCTTACGGTTGTGTTGATTTACTAGAGGTTTGTAGTTGGAGTGGTCTGATAAGCCTGTTATTTGAGGATTATTCGAGGATTATATTCCTGTTATTGGAGGATTATGGACTTGATTTATTTCTTTACTGATTTGGTTTATTTTCTTACTGTGGTGTTGATTTACTAGAAATTATAATTGGAGTTTTCTGATAAGCTTATTATTTGAGGATTTATTGGAGGATTCACTCACTATGAGTTAGAGTTGGTTTTTGTTTGAGGATTATAAGCTTGTCTATTGCTAGTTTTCTCCATTTTGGTTGTACTCTTATGGTGATTTGGTCCATTTCTTTTCTATGTGTCGATTTACTAGAGGTTGTAGTAGGGGTTTTCAAATATGCTTGTTATTTGAGAATTTATTTAAGGAATATAGCCAGGCTCTGCCACTTTCTCGGTTGGTTTATTTCCTTACATGAATGGTTTAGTTTACTCACTGTTAAGATATATATGCTTTCATTTAAGGATCATAGGTATGTTCTAGTTAGTTTCTCCATCTTGGTTAGATCCTTGTCAGATGGTGCGTCTTTTCTTATGAGTTTCGAAGGGCTTGGTTCTCCCTTCTGTTTGTTGTTGGAATGAAGCACGATTGCTTCGGATAGGTTCTTGTTAGAGGTTGATGTGGCTAAGAGTATTTGCATGTGTTTTCTTTTATTTTCAATATATTGTTAGTTCAAATACATGCAAGGGTTTGGGAATATGCATTTGGGGGTCTCATGTGACTTGTGTGCTTGGCCACGGGCATATTGCATTAGATGTATCTTCCTAGTGGGGCGAGTAGGGCTTGATGCATGGTTTTATGGGGGCTATGTATCATCGCTTATGTTTATTATGCATTTGCATTATATTTAAACACGAGTACTGTATTGTAGGTGATTTCCTATATGGGTGAGCAGGGCTTGATGCATGGTTTTATGAGGGCTATGTATCAACGTTTATGCTCATTATGCAATTACATTATATTTGTACATTGCATGGTTAAAGACATTGTGTGGGTGTGTTGTAATGGGTTTACAGACGCAGCTGGCATGCCAGATTTTATGGTTAGTTATCTTGTGATGTGATTACAGATATGTTAGCATGCCACTCTGAGTTTCAGTCATGCCGGACCGAGAGAACTTTGGCTCGATAAGTTATTTATTCTACCTTTCAGGGCAGTAATAGGTTTGTGATAGGGACTTGGGTGTCGTATGTCTTATATGGGCCCCAAGAACTAGTATGTGCATATTTTATTATGCAACTTTTTTGTATATACTTGTCATGTGATTCATGGACATGGGATGTATGATTGGTTGTCATGATTTGCATGAGTTTTGCACTTGGGTGCGATTTATTCTTTAGCTTCCATACTTTTATCGGCCTTTCCTTCCTTCTATGCTTGCTGAGTCATGTGACTTACTCTTGCTTCTTTTCATTCTAGGTAAGGACAAAGCTATGTATAGGGGTGAGGCTAGCAGTCTTGAGTTATCACGATATGTGGTGTACAGGGCAATCCTAGTAGATCCTAGTTAGTGTGTTCCTTGTGATGTTATGCCATGGATGTTTAGCACTTGAGTGCTTGGCATGATTTTTTGTATGTGTATATGTATATACATCATGTAACCTGGTGACCGCTTATCTTTTGTATGCATGCCTAGGATGTGAGTTATGCTTCCGCATTTGTTTCTTATGTATGAGTATGGGTGATCCTAGTTGAGCATGCATGGCAGGTCAGGATGATTTCTATTATATTTTCTTTAACTCTCGTAGAGCTCTCGCTCAAGTTCTTTGGCTTAGCTGGGGTATCCAGGTGGTGGTCTTACAAGTAATGATTTGATATTTGCTTGATACTCAAGTACACAAGTTTTGTAATTGATTAAAGCCATTGATGCCATTGATTTAGTCGAGTAACTTTGATTTGTTATTCGAGTAAGGATTGCATCCTTTTTGCCTTAAAATTTTCTCGAATGTTGTCTATTTTTACTCGACTAAAGATTCATGATAGTTGATTACAAACTTTTTCTTACTCGATTAAAAATACTTCACAGAGATATTTTTAAAATACTTGATTACCAAAACATTTTTACTCGATTAAAAACTAAATATACTCAACTAAGAACCAAATTTACTCGATTAATCTAAGCTTTGTATTCGACTATTTTTCCTCAAATTTCGATAACACCTAATTCAATTCTGATTTTTGTGAACAAATTTCTCTCTAAGGGTTTGGTAAATATATTAGCTAATTGATTTTTTGTTGGCACATATTCTAAGACTATATCCCTATTTTGAACATGATCTCTAACGAAATGATGTCTTATTTAATAGAAATATGATTTACGTACCTTAATTTCATAATCCTCCAATTTTGTTTTAACCACAATATTTGTACACAACAACTACTAGCTAAAACATATTCAGCTTCAATAGTGGAGGTGGCCACACTGTTTTGCTTTTTAGATGACCATGAGATCAACATACTTCCTAAAAAATGACAGGTACCACTAGTGTTTTTTCTATCCACTTTGCATCTAGCAAAGGCTGCATCAGCATGGACATGAAGTTCTAAGGGAGAATTTCTAGCATACCATAGGCCTAAAGAAGAAGATCCCTTAAGATATTTGAAAATTCTCTTAACTGCTGCTAAGTGAGATTCTTTAGGATTACTTGATATCTAGCATAAATAGCAACACTAAATAGTATAGCAAGTCTTAAGGCAGTGAGATAGAGAAGGGATCATATCATTCCTTTATATTTCTTTCAATCCACAGACTTACCACCTTCACCCTTATCCATTTTCACAAATGTGGTTATTAGGGTATCCATGGATTTTACCTCAGTCATATTGAATTTCTTTAGAATATTCTTAATATACTTAGATTAATTGATAACTATTCCTTATTTTAACTGCTTTATTTGTAATCCTAGGAAGTAATTCAATTCTCCTACTATGCTTATTTCAAATTCAGTTTGCATTATGGTAGAAAATTCTTTGCATAAGCTATCATTAGTTGATCCAAAAATTATATCATCTACATAAATTTGGACTAAAAAAATATCTTTTTTATCTTTCTTAATATATAGAAAATTATTCTCGATGAGGAAATTCTTTAAAGTTTCATACCAAGCCCTAGAAGCTTGCTTAAGTCTATAAAGGACCTTGGTAAGTTTGTACACATAATCCTCATGGATTGGATCCTCAAAGCCTGGGGATTGTTTAACATAAACTTTCTCTTTAATAAACCCATTTAGGAATGCACTTTGACATCCATTTGATATAAATTGAACCCTTTGTTACAAGTATAAGCTAGCAATAACCTAATGGCTTCAAGTCTTGCTTTAGGTGCATATGTCTCATCAAAATCTATGCCTTCTTATTGGCTGTAACATTGAGCCACTAATCTAACTTTATTTTTTACTATTGTCCTATTCTCATTCATCTTATTCCTAAACACCCATTTTATTCCTATGCCTTGCTTATCCTTTAGCTTAAGTACCAAGGTCCATACCTTGTTCCTTTCAAACTGATTTAGCTCTTCTTGCACAGCCATGATCCAACTAGGGTCTTATATAGCTTCATTTATATTTTTGGGTTCTAAATTTGATGGAAATGCCACATATTCACATTGGTTTCTAAGATAGGATCTTGTTTTTACACCTTGCTTGATATCCCCTAAAATTCTAGATTCATCAACATAAGATTTTTTTCTATGGACAAATGTATATTTTGGTTCTTCTTCTTCTTTCTTTTCTATTTGAGAATTTTGATTATTTTCCTTAAAGGGTTGCTCTAAAATTTCCCTTTCATTTTTTTCATCATTTTGCTGTGATAGGGGAATGTTTTCATTATTTTCATTGAAACTGACATGGATTGACTCCTCCACAACTAGAGTTCTTTTATTGTATATTCTATAAGCTTTGGTTGATGTAGAGTAACCTAAAAATATTCTCTCATCACTTTTAGGATCAAACTACCTAAGTTATCTTTTCCATTATTTAGGACAAAACACTTACATCCAAAAGCTCTAAAGTAAGATATATTTGGTTTTCTATCTTTATAAAGTTCATAAGGGGTTTTCTTAAGAATCAACCTAATAGAAACCCTATTCAAGATATAGCATGTAGTATTTACTACTTCAACCCAAAAATACCTAGGCAAGGAATTCTCACATAACATTGTTCTTACCATCTCAATTAGCGATCTATTTTTTCTCTCCACAACTCGTTGAGGAGTCCTTGGAGTTTCAAAGTTTTGAGAGATTCCATGTTCATCACTGAAACACTTGAAAGAAATATTCTCAAATTCTTTTCCATGATCAATCCTAATGCTTGAAATTTTTAGATCTTTTTTAGTGTGAATTCTTTTACACAATTTTATGAATTCATCAAATGTGTCATCCTTATTCCTTAGAAATATTGTCCAAGTAAACCTTGAAGAGTCATCTACAACCACAACTATATAAGATTTTCCTCCTAGACTATGAGTTCTCATTGGTCCACACAAATCCATATGAAGAAGTTCAAGTGGTCTAGAGGTTGAAACTATGTTCTTAGGTTTGAAAGAAGATCTAACTTGTTTTCCAAGCATACATGCATCACATAAACTGTTTTTGTTTACATTCATTTCAGGAAGGCCATTTACCAAATCTCTTTTTATTATTTTTAAAATAAGATGCATACTAACAAGTTCTAGTCTCTTATGCCACATAACATTTTGGTTTTGATTTACAGCTACTAGGCAAGTGTCATTTCTTACTTCTCCTATGTTGATTATGTAAACATTTTCACCTCTTTTACTAGTAAAAATTTCAATTTTGGTCTTCTTATCTACTACATTACATCCATTCATGCTTATTAAAGGAAACACTATAACCTTTATTACATAATTGACTAATAGTTAAAAGATCATGCTTAAGAACATTTACATAACAAACATAAAAAATATAAGTATGAGAAGAGTTAACTATAGTGCCTATACCTTCAATTTTAGCTCTTGAATTGTCACTAAAGTTGATGTGGCTACCATGATGATCCTCCAGCTAGTTGAATATGCTCTTGCCTTTTGTCATATGTCTTGAACAACCACTATCTCTGAACAACTTGACTCTAGAGTTGTTTGCTTTAAGGCACATGAACTACATTCAAGAAAACCTAACATTGGTACCCTATGAAGTCCGTTGGATTAGACACCTATCCTTCTACCATTTTAGTTTTCTTTACTACCCAAACTTTCTTAGTGACTAATTTTACTTCTTCCTTAGGAATCCAAACCTTTTTTTTATTTTATATGGTATTCCTATTGCTATTGGATAGAAAAGACTTCTATGACCATAGTTTTTACACTTGATACATTTTGGTCCTAAATCTTTCTGTTTAGCCTTTTCTATGACTAATTTTCCAAAGGTCTTATGGTTATGATTTTCATTATACCCTAGGTTGGCCTTGTCATAAAAACCTTTTTTTGATTCTAATATTTTGTCTAATATAGTGCTACCTGCGGTGAATTTTGTTATAACCAACTTTGAGTCCTTTAGATCATTTTCTATTAAAACTAAAAATCATTAATTCAATTACTATTGTTTAATTAATTATTTCTTACTTTACCTCATCCCATAAATTACCTTTTTCTTTCATGGGTTCTTTTATAGAGCCAAAGAGAGTGATCGATGGGCTTACCGAATGGGGGCAAAAAGAGAAAATTACCCCCACTCACATTGCAAATTTGCAAGCCACTGCCCTGCCCTCTCCTTTCCCCTCCCATGGCCGATGTTGCCTTGCTACTGCCCTTGGCTCGCTGCCACACCTCGCTACCTCGCCTCTCCGACCATCGTTGCATGGCGAGGTGAGGTGGCGATGGCAGCAAGGCGATGGAGGCGAGGCAACGAGGCATGGTGGCAAGTCGAGGGCAACGGTAGCCATGAGAAGAGAGTGGAGAGAGCAGGGTAGTGGCTTGCAAATTCACAAAGTGGGCGGGGGTAATTTTGTCTTTTTGCCCCCATTCGGTAAGCCTGTCGGTCACCCTCTCTAGCTCTCAAGACTTTTTCTTCTTTCATTTAGTTATGTAAATGAAATTAAACCTTAAACCCTAAATTCTAAATAACTTTAACTTGCTTCCCCCCTCCCAACGAAAAAACTTTTCCAAAGTTCCATGCCACCTGGACGAGTGATATGTCATGGTTATGTTAACATGAGTACATTTTGTGGTAGGATGACATGGTTGTTTGCCACGTCATTTGTATTGCACGTAAAGATAATTGTTGACAACGTTTTGGGAATGGATGATATCTATTTGTTTTTTTTTTCTTTTTCCTATTTTTATCAATTAAGTACAAAGGAAATATTGATGGTTTTATTTTTTTCTAAATAAATCTTAAAGCATACAACCTAGCCAAAGACATAATAGAAAGGAAAATTCTATTTGCAGCCGAGTGGTTTGCTCTGTGAAACCACATTTTATTAAAATTTAATTTAATTAAAATAATTTAAGTAAAAACCCAAAAATAACCTTACACAAATATCCCACTTACTCCTCGTATACACCATCTGTCCCTTCCGCCTCTTACCTTTCCCAGCGACGCCTCTTCTCCTTCGGCCTCACCTACAGCACGATGGGAATTGGCATCATTAGCGACGACCGTGGCACTGCCCAGGAGCGTCGTGTCCACCATTGCCAAGTTGAATTTATATATAATGTTCTAGCCAAGTTAAACCATGCATCATCACACCCCTTACTTTTGTGGTCGCCGCCAGCCACATTCTTCGGATAAAACGACCTGAACACAGACACACACACATATATACATACATATACATAGATGGCTGGAGAAGGCGACTCGAACCCCGGTGTTCGTGTCTTCTCCGTCAGAAACCTGAACCCTTGGATTCAAGGGCTTTCAAAGCCTTTCAAACCCTGGGGTTCGGTGGGACAGCGCTGTTGGATAACAACGACGAACGACGTTGTTGACAATGACTAGAGGAACGATGCTGCTAAGTAGTGCCACGCCCGTCATTGATGATGGCGATTCCGGTCGTGTTGTAGGAGGGGCCAATGGAGAAGGGGCGTTGCTGGGCAGCGTTGTGGAAGGCAGAGGTGGAAGGGGACGATGACAGAATGGAGGGATGGTGTTAGCAAGGAGTAAGTGGGATGGTTGTGTGAGGTTATTTTTGAGTTTTTATTTAAATTATTTTAATTATATTAAATTTTAATAAAATGTAGCTGCGAAAAGAAAATCACTTAGAATTTCCCTAATAGAAAACAGATCCTAGCTAGAGGGTTGCAACCACAAGATTGAACATATAAAGGATCGAACAAAAAGGAAACAAATAAAAAGCAAGATATATAGACAACTAACCACGACTAGTACAATGAGAGTCTAACAAAACTTAGCTCTAACACTAAGCGCAATGTAGGATCAACATGGATGATAGGCTTGTAATGCTCAGTTGCATTCCATTCATCACTTAGTTCTATACTCAAAAGACATCCAACAAGAAAAAATCAACTACTTCGATCTTCAATCCTTTGAATAGCATCAGGGTCGACTCAAGGGTTGTTAGGGCCCTAGGCAGTAGTCTAACGATAGGCGGTCAGCAGCGAGTAGCTGCGTAGCAGGGACCTCCCCACCCCCTTCTCTCTCTCTCCCTTCCTCTCTCTCGCTCGTCTTGCTTCTGCGTGAATCCTGAACGACCATGGGGGCGAATGACAACGAAGGTAAGGACGAGGATGATAAGGATGAGAGCTATGGCAAAGAGGTAGAGGGCGAGGAGGGACTGTTTGTTCCAATAGGCGTCGATGAAGCTACCAAGGACACTAGGAGTATAGCGACCCGTAAATAGCAAATTAATTTAATTATTGAGTTATTGTGTTAATCTAAATTAAAAGGAATATTAAAATAATTTGTTGTTATAAATAATATTAGATTATGTGATTTTAAGGAAATAAGAAATTAGGGTAATTAATTAATTATTTTAGAATATTTCTGAAATAAGAAAAAAATTGAAATAAATTAAATTGTAAAATTTTTATAAGTTCCGGGCGTTAGTGTAATTATTATAGGGGGTGTGTGTGTGAATTTTGAAAGTTGGAGGGTGTTGGTGCGAATTCTAGAAAGGGCTGAAAAGTCACCTTAAATATAATGTAAGGTGTATATAGGTTGAAGGTGGCGTGCAGGCGCGAGGGTAGCCGTGGGCGAGGCGTGGGTTCGAATCCATGGGCAGGCGCGCGAGGCTGAGGGAATTTGGCTGATTTTAATCAGCCTTGGGCGTCGAAACGACGTCGTTTCGATTGAGGCAGTGGCCTCCCAGCGGCTAGCCCGCGCGCTGCCACGTGGCTCCCTCTCGTCCACTTCTTTTTGCACGAATTTAAGCCCAAATCGGGCGCTACTAATTGCATCAGAACAGCAAATAAATTGGGAGAAAAGCAGCGTGCGCGCGAGTGAGAAATTAGAGAATTTTGGTGGAAAAATCAGGATTAAATCCAGTTTAATCGATGATTTAAATTGCTAGATATGTAGAGAAGCTAGTAATAAGTATTCTGTACGGTCGAAATTTTGTTTAGGGTCCAATTTTATTAATTTTGGCGAATTATTAGGGTATTGCAGTGTGTATAATTTTTACCGCGTTTGGCCAAAATGAGCCTAAGGATATCTTAGTAAAGGCAAGTTCTTTATATCTTCCTCGTCGATTCTTTCATTGTCAATTTATTTGACCTCCCTTCGTTTGTTCGACTGTTAATAAATTATGAAATTTTAAACGGTTTGTTTTAAAATTTAATTTATTAAACTGGTCTAGTGGATTTTATTCGCTGGTTGCCTACGGGAGTTCGTGCCACCCCCAAGCCTGTGG
This sequence comes from Diospyros lotus, assembly GCF_014633365.1. Lineage (NCBI taxonomy): Eukaryota > Viridiplantae > Streptophyta > Magnoliopsida > Ericales > Ebenaceae > Diospyros > Diospyros lotus. The sequence goes on from NC_068352.1 coordinate 21,366,856, forward strand.
GAATGATGTCGTACTCACCCGGGGCTAGGTTCTTAGTTGTTCAGGTATTATTATGAATTTTGGTTATTTATAGGCTAGAGTAGTTGTGCAGTGGGGGTAAGGATCGGCTGTTCGGTGACGGAGTGACTGTCGTACGGTCTATCTTAGACTGCCGACTGGTCTTTCCTATCCACTGATCGTTGACCGGTGCCAAACACTGTTGACTAGCTCTGCCATTACGTGGTTATAGCATGACTGATATCATTTTATTCTTGTTGCATGTTTTGATGTGCACATGGGTACGGGCTGCATGTTAGGGTTTTCATTATCTAGTTTTGCTTAGTCACGGACATCCTAGCTTGGTTATGATGCATCCAGCACGGGCATATGCATTGCGTGTGGTTTACTATATGGGCGGAGCATGGCCTGATGTCTGGATGTATGGGCGCCATGTATCACGTTGATGTTCACTATGCCATTGTATTTTTATGTGCATTGCATGGTTACTGGTAGTATTTAGTTCTCGAACGGGAGTACCGTTCCGAGAGAGCCTTTGGCTCGGGTGTCGGGAGTACCGACATAGATACGAGTGACGGGAGTACCGACCCGGGATAGCGCGCGCAGGTTTGTTGGAGATCTATGTTGCCTTTCAGGGTAACGGCAGGTTGGTATTGGACTTGGGTGCCAGGTGTCTTATGTGGGCCCCAAGGACCGGTACGTGCTTTTATTATGCTGCACTATTATATTGTTGTGTCACATGGCTTGTGTGTACGTGCGGGACTGTTTTGGGGTGATCTTCTCTATTTACTGTATAGCCTTCATTTTCTTATAAATTGCTGAGTCTTGTGACTCACCTTACTTTCCATCATTCTAGGTAAGGGTAAAGCGAAGGCCGAAAGCCAGGATCGTTTCACCTAGCAGCCAACCGTGTCGGTAGGGTGTACATTTAGCTTGCCCCCGTTGTCTCTGATGTTTTGTAAGGAGTTATGTTTCTCATTTTTGATTGTGCCGGGTTGTTCCTTGTATCTTTTATTTGTTGGCACAGGTGTTTGTATATTTTTATATACTCCTTGACCGCTGTTCCAGCGGGGTATTTGTGGGCGTGCATGTATATCGTTTTGCTTCTGCTGTTGTATTTTTCTTATGTATGCATGCCAGGGTATTTTTGTCTTGTGTTTAATTATCTTCCCTTATGTAAGCGCTTTCGTTTGGATAGACCGGGTGGTTGGGATATCCGGGCGGGGGTGCTTACAAGGAAGATGGTGAGGCTGATGAAAATGACGGGCCACCGGAGCTAGTGGAGGCACTCGTTGTCCGATTTGGAGGCCAGCCAAATCCCAGAGACGATGATGCGGATGGAGCACACAAAAGGCTACGAAGTTTAACACCAACGTGATGTTGTTGCTCACTCCTATGGCAGTGGGGACGTTCGAGAGAGAGAGAGAGAGGGGGTGGCTGAGATGAGGACAATTGTGGGTGAGGGAAGGCTTTGGCCTGGCAATTTTTTAGGCCCCTCATTTTTGGGGGCCTGGCCTATGCCTTAAGCCGGTCCTGAATAGCATAAGAAACCCAATTAAACACCTATCTAAGAAGGGGAGAATGTTAATAATTGGTCAACTATGACGAGACATTCTATAATTTAAAAATATCTTTAAAAATCCTTGTAACTTACTATTTTTTGCTCGACATCTCATTTAGAGATATTTGTAATTCTTTGTTATTTAAAAGTATTTTTGATGGTCTTTACGGTTTAATTTTTTCACTCAAGCACTTCATCTAGAGACATTTATAAATAAGAGCTATAAAACATACAATTTTCTAGAGGTATATTTTAAACCATACTTTTTAAATTTTATAAATAAAACTAAATCATAAAGAATCCAAAGACAATTTGTCTTATTTGTTGTTTGATAGATAACTAAGTTGCCATAATTTTGTCAAGTAAGCATGCAAACTTTTGTGTCCACGGATTACACTTTCTTCTAAATAATGTAAGTTGTTAGATGGGACATCAACCCAACCCATACGCAAATCCCATTTATCCTTTTATTGTGCTCAAGATGTGGCTCAACGCACGTTCCAAATTCAACCTCACCCTGAAATTTGTTTGTTGTGAGTACGGTAGTTGGAAATATATACATAATCTTATAAAGTTAGGTACAAAATATTATTAAAGTGATACGACATTACTAACATTTTTTCTGTCATTTTATATGTATATATGTTTATGTTGCCAAAAATATTAAAAAAATTGATTAAACACGACCAATAAAAATCACTATTTCAATCTGTGTATCCGACACAATAAAAAGTTGAAAAGAATTATCCAATCTTTAAATTAAATTTATGTAGTGTTTGTTAATCAAAATATAGATCGAAAAATATAAGATATAGAAAATATATAAAAGTTTTATACTTTCTAATATGTTTGTTGAAATTATTTGACTACTTTTAGAAAAGAAGTCTGACATTTTTTAGATATGTTTATCTTTTTTTTTAAGATAAGTATATTTTGGACCTTATAAATAAAAAAAAATGACACATATGTCTTCTAGTGCATTTTAAAAAATTTAACAAATAATTTAATAAAAAATTTAGAATGTTTCATAACCTTATTTTGACCATTTTATATCTTAGTTCAAAAAATATTTTATATTTATTTTAATATAATATTACCTTACTCATTTTAACAAATACTATTTTGATCTTTAACAGAGCTGATTCGACCATGAAGCCATCTAGACCATTGTCTATGGCATTTATGAAGGCCCAAAATTTTGTAATTTATATATTTTTTATTTTTTCTTTTTAATAATAAATATTTTATTAAAAAAAAGTTAAGCCCAAAATAAAATTCACCTTTTAGTCCAAAATTTCGAGACACCTACTCTAACAATCAATTTATAACATTTTATTTTTCTTATTTTCTTTTTCTAATTTTTCTGTTCTTTCTTTTCATTATTTTCAATTTTCTCTTCTTAATTTTTACTGTTTCTTTTTAAATATCTCATAAATTTTAAAATTGTAAATTTATTTTTAATTTTAAATATTTCAATTTGAGCCCATTTTCAATTTTCTCTTCCTAATTTTTACCTTTTTTTTTATTTCTTGTAGTAGGCTGCTTGGTTTTTTTACTAACTCAGACATTATATTTTAGTTACAAATTTATTGTAATTAAGAGATTATTATATTTGGTAGTTAATTGAATTTTATTTTTTTTGATTTAATAAAATAATATATATTTTTATATAAAAGTATATTATTTATTTTTATAAAAAAATTAATACTCTTAAAAAAATTTTAACAAATTTTTTCGCCAGTTAGTTGAGCTGGCAATGGTCTTTAATATATTGTGAAGAAAAATCTCAAATTGTCGGGGGCATGCACGCGCCGCCCTTGTTGGATTTGGATGTTCCAAAATTCTGCTTCAATTCAGCTGCCTTGCCCAAACTTCCAAACTTGAAGTCTCGTATTCCCATTATGGATATAATTTACCAAAATATAACTTATACGGGTGACATTCATGCTATATTATTATATTAATTATTCTTGCACAATCCTTGATGTTTTATTTTTTATTACGTTAGAAGAGATAAATCATAAATTAGAACTTTAACTATTACGTAAGACGAAAATTGAACTCACAACCCACCGAATTGACACTAACATATTATTTATTCGGACCTATGCTAGTATTTAATAAATATAAATATAAATATACAATATATTAATTAAAAAATATAATATTAAAATATTACTTTTAAATATTTAAATATCTAACATCTTAATCGAGTCTTACTATTAAAACCTGCTGGTAACTTCTTTTTTTAATATTATATAACATATATAATTTAATTTTGTATTAAAAATTCTATTAGATTTCGTCAAAACATCGTGATATCTCAGATATATAAAAAAAAACACATAAATAATAATTATCGACAATTATTATCAATATCAGTTACTATGAATCTCGAGATAAAAAAAAAAATATATCGTTAGATTCATTTTTTCATAAATCATTGAATTTTATTCTAAATCATTTTTCTTTGAATTTCTTGAAAAAGTTTCTATAAAAATTAAAAAAATCTCTTCACCAATCAAATTTTACTACAAAGTTCATATATATAACATTTTGAATTCTTAATTTGGTAAACGCTTCTCTATAGTATTTGAATATTAGATTTAAACTAAAATATTGTCCAATTAAATTCCTATACATTAATTGCAAGCTTAATAGAAAGTGAATAATATGCTAAATCTTTTAAGTAATTTTTTGATTTTCTACAAAAGAAATAAGTTTCTACAAATTACGATTGGCACCCCCAAGGTTAAGCATAAATACAAACAGTGCACCCAACTTCCTAGAATTGCATTGTCCTCCCCTTATATATTTTAGTCTGATCACATTGTCTTTTTGTGGTTAGATATTAAATTGTTTTAGAAAGTGACATAATTGTAAATAAGGCAAAAATGGTTATAAAAGACAAAAGATGCATACACTCGTATTTTTAATATTAAATTGTTTTTTATTTCCTTTTATTTCAAGAAAATAGATGGCAATTTTAATACTGACCCAACTAATAATTATTGACAACAGTGAAGGTAATAAAGAGCAAAATTATGATATGGTCCCGTCAATTGATTTAGTTGGCAAGGAGGAGTAAAATTGTAATTTTGTTCTTGGATTTAATTAGTAAATGAGGATAGCATCGTAATTTTGCACAACTCAATTAGCTAAAACAATAAATGGTATGTAAAATTAAAATTAAAATTTTATAAGTAGAAAAGAAATTATTATTTTTTAATTTTTTAAAAAAAGTCGGGAAAATGGGCCCCAAGTCAGGAACTTGGCGGTAAGACACGCGCCAGGGATGCAGGTGGAGATGCCATTCATCGTACAGGATAGAACACCCAACAAACAAGCTGCCAAGCGCGGCCAAGTCCCTCGAAGAGTGAGAGAGATATATGTATATATATGTATATAAATATAGAGAGAGAGAGAGGAATAGAGGAGAGAGGGTGGGGAGGAAAAGTAAGTAAGAAACTGGCGACGCACAAAGGCACGAAGGGATTCGTGAATCAAAGGGCGATCCGTTCCAATAAGGCATCCGACCTGACAATTCTAACCCAAGTAGTACCCAACCCCTCTGCTCTGTGCTGTTTATTGATTGTCAATTCTCTACTTAAAACCAGGGCGTTACGTTTTCCATAAACAAAACCCAAAATCAAAATCAAAATCAAAAACAAAAATAACGACAGATAAAGCGAGAGAATGAGAAGAAGCAGTAGTAGTAGTAGGAACGTTGGATGGTCTGTTCGCTGTTTCTCCTTAAATCCTCCTCCAAAAAATTCCCAATCCCTTCTTCTCATCCTCTTCCTCTTGTTTTTCTTTTCTTTTCCTTTTTTAATTTTATTCATTCCCATTCCCCAAATCTCACCGCACATCTTTCTCCATCACGATGATGATGATGATACGATGCAACGCATCAAGTGAGCCAACAAGCGTGGAAACGACTTTTTGTTAAAGAGAGAGAAAACCTGGAGGAGGAATTCTTCTTCGTTTTCTTCTTTTGCTTCCCTTTTCGTCAATTCCAGAGACCCACAATTTTTTTCCTTCCTTTCAAGCCCTAATTGGGTTGGGTTTGGATCGCCCTTCTGACCCTTGAGGCTTGCAAGCCTGATGGAGGCTAGTAGCGGCGGAGGCGGTGGCGGCTCTGACGGGGAGAAGAAGAAGAAGGCGCCGGCGCCGGAGGGCGAGATTAAGGTCAAGCGCAAGATGAAGACTGCTTCCCAGTTGGAGATTCTCGAGAAGACTTACGCAGGTTTCTATCTCTTTTTTTTTTTCTTTTTCTTTTCCCTGTTTCTTAGGGTTTGTAGTTTAATTTTTGGTTCTTTGATCGGTTGCGAATTTGGATTCGATGCAGTGGAGACGTATCCGTCGGAGAAGCTGAGGGCGGAGCTATCGGTGAAGTTGGGGCTTTCGGATCGGCAGTTGCAGATGTGGTTCTGTCACAGGAGGTTGAAGGACAGGAAGACGCCGCCTGCGAAACGGACGAGGAAGGATGCTGCTTCGCCTGCTGCGGCTGCTGTGGCGCCGTCGTCCAGTGGGGCTGGAGAGGACATGGCGGTGGGCGAAGTGGGGAATGAGCATGGTACCGGTTCTGCTTCAGGGTCGAGTCCGTTTGGTCATGTGGAGTCCCAGCAGCGAGTTGTTCCCCGGACTGGAACTGCAATTGCGAGGATTTCAACTGATATGCCACCTATGAAGAGGTACTATGAGCCGCCTCAGGCGATATCAGAGCTTCGAGCAATTGCTTTCGTTGAAGCACAATTGGGGGAGCGGTTGAGGGAAGATGGACCTATACTTGGAATGGAGTTTGATCCCTTGCCACCGGGTGCATTTGGTGCTCCAATTGGTAAGTTTGATCCTTACGCCTCCACAATTGCTCTCTGGACTAATTTCTGAGTGTAATAGCACCAACACTCTATAGGAACAGGATTTCCTTAACAACATGATGCACATGCCACATTTGATAGACTAGTTGTAGTTCTCCTTATATGTTTTTTAATGAGATTTGGTACAATTGTTCCATAACTGAGAAAAGAGGATGAGAAAGGAATACCTAGGGTTCCTGCACACTTCAATTGGTTAGCTTGATGGTTTAGCAATTTGTGGAATGTATATGATTACCAAGGAATCTACCTGTCCAGTTTTTTTAGAAATGTTTAACTTTTGTTGTTTGAATGAATAGCCATACAACAACAAAAGCTCAAAGCTGAACCTGGTCATCTAATGTATCTAATGTAAGTTGTGTGTGATTGATGCATATTTAGAATTGGGGGGGGGGGGGGGGGGGGGGGGGGTGATATGAAGATGCTATATGAGGTCAACAGCGCACATACACGACACAGGACATAGACAAAAACAAAATGCAGCAAAGAAACTTTAACACAGTAGTTTTTCAACAAAATTAGGATAGGACAAATAGGCATACATCAATTGATATATTTATACATATATACAAAAAATAACTCATATTCTTCATAGTGGGAAGTAAGTATGACTAGTGAGTTTTAATATGTACTATAAGAAACTCTCATCATAAAAAAATTTAGGATTTAAGATTTAAAGAAAAAGTATGGGGGATGGTGAGCAAATATAAATTTGTATTGTTTTTGTTTTATAGTTTAAATTTTACTTATGTTTGGACACCAGAGTCCCTAGTGTCCACTAGTGGAAAATTGAAACTAATAGCATACATTTGGAAGAATGTTACAAGAGTAGAAAATTGAAATTAATAGCGTACATTTGGAAGATGACCATGTTGTATAAGTCGGTTTCACAATGTCAACTATGTAATAGAACATGACCATATCAATCATCTTCATTCACCGCCACTATCTCATGAAGCTTTTCCATATGAAGATGGTGTTAGAACTTTACCTCATCATTTCCTTGCTAAAGGGTTCCGTTAGGAAGGGCATCGATTATAAAGTTTTTCTACATTCTTCTTTTGCATGGATTTGTATTGTTACTCTGACTTTTAGAAATCAATTGACATTAGGAATGCTATGTTGCCAATCCTAACTTGGTTAGGATGGGATGCAGTTGATGATGATGATGAGCATACATTTAGAAGAATGTCACATTAGGGTCATCAGTGCTAGTAACACTAGGTTACAGCTACTACCATTTGTATAGTGCCTTTCCAGTTCCCTTTATGGTCGCATTATGATTGCTTTTACCACCATCATGCTACTTTGGCTTTGCGTCACTTTGGCTTTGCGTCACTTTGTTCTCCCCCCCCCCAACACACACCCACACCCATGGCACCACCACCCCATTGCTGCTTGTTACTATTGGCTCTGCAGCTGCATGTATTCGCCATGGCACTATGACATCCTTACAGCTGTTGCTACTGCCTCTGCTATAGTTGGTTGGCATAGAGTCGGTGCTAGTCTTGCTAGATATGGCTATTTCAGCACCAGATTGCTAGATTTATGAGCAGCATCTTGCTGCTAGTAAGATCTTCCAAGCAATAAAATTCTGAGAGAACTGAATAAAAATCTCTCTCCATTTTTTACTCTTGTTGTTTTGAATCATTTTGGTGGTATTGTTTGTGTTGTAGCACGACTAGTTTCACTTCCATTTCCTACTTTAAAGCACATTCTTTTTGGAAAAAATAGTTGATGTCTGTTTCACTTCCATTTCCTACCTTAAAACACATTCTTTTTGGAAGAAATGGTTACTGTTAAGGGTTTTTAAAGATGGGAAAATCACAAAGGCATAGATGGGATACATGAAAGATGTGCTCAATTACTGGGGTTTTGTTGATTTGTAAGAGCTTTTGAAATTATTGAACTTTGTTGAAGAAGAATATTGAAGGATGCCTCTCTGAGACATTTATCTTGGTGTACAAAATTTGTGTGGGGGTACGCAGGTCTTTTTCTTGTCACCCCCTTCCCCCAAAACAAAGCTTTTTGTTTGCGGGTTTTCTTTTTCTATCTTCCTTCTTCTTGAGGTAGACTTTAGCACATGCTTAAAGTTTAAACCATCTGTTCGTTTGCACAAAATCTGTGTTTATAACTTGTAATGGTTGAGCTGCTTCTGCCTTTATCCCTTCTTAAGTGAGTGGGGCATTGAAAGATTTTTTAAATTCATGCATGATTTTGTTGTCTTAGGGTTGCTTTATCCTGAGTCCTTTCTGTCTCATTATTCACTGAATGCTAGATATGCCTCACTCTTCTCTTCTGCAGTGACAGCAGGGCAGCAGAAACCAGCCACAATACCTTATGAGCCCAACATATACGAGCGATCTGATGCTAAACCAATCAAGGTAAGTCTGTAGTTGTCGTGTTTTGTTTACTCTTTTTATATCCAATGTTATAGTCATTAATAACATTTTTTTTTTTATGGTGGTTTCCATTGATTGTAAGATAGTAAACAATTACAAACATTCATCGACTTATCATGATTTTTAGATGTCCCGTCTTCTTGCAATGAAGTGCTTCCTGGAACTGCTATCTTATTTTGCTATATGCTTAAATTTTAAGTTCAGAACGTGTTATTATTGATAATAGATAGAAGCCCACCTTGAACATTGTTGAGCAAAGCAGATGCTATGTTTAAAGGTGGTCCTTTCAGTGTGTCATGTACCGTGGAGATAAGGGTAGTTTTGCAATTAAATGTAATAGAGGGACTAAATAAGAAAGGATATAGGCAGAGTTAGTTAGTTGCTGAGGGAGTAGTACAGAATTTGTTGCTGCTATAACAAGCTTGTACATTCCCTATAGCTGTAATCGGTTATAGCATGTGAGGAGGGAATCCTAGCTATATATGGATACTCTCTCTCCCTCTCGAGCATCATTGAGAAATATTATCACTATTCTATTGAATTCTCCCTCAATTCTTCCTTTCTCTCTCAATTCTTTTTGATTTCCCTCTCCCATTCTCTAAAATCCTAAGTCAGTCCCTCGGGACCTGACAATTTGGTATCAAAGCAGCATTCTTGGGCGTCGTGTGACAACCATGGCCGACGGGACAAGAATGAAGCAGATGGAATCTCAGCTACAACAAATGGCGACAGTAATAGCGAAGGTTCAGAATTGAATGGGAACGTTCGAACTATCGATTGGAGCGGGAGTCGATTCTAGAATTGACTAGGCAATGGAAAGTTGGAGGTTGGAGAGTCGCGAGCAGAGCACTCTCTTTCGGGAGTAAATGATGGAACAAATGCAAATGATCGCGCGAATGTTCACCCAACAATCACCATTATGGCTCTCTCCTGAGTTTCCTCCGAGAGATCGAACGGAGCCCATTTTTCCAGGAGTAGGGGTAGAATCTCGACCGGTGGGAACGTCGGAGTTCGAGTTTGATACGGACATAGTGGGGGAGAATGTAAGGGAAAGGAGGCCGAGAGCGTCATTGACACCACTCGAACTATCCCACGCTGAAGCTCGAGATTCCATTGTTTGAAGGAGAGAACTTGTGGTAGTGGTCGAGAAGATGCGGACGAGTATTCTCCTTATATCAAATTCTGGAACAGCTGAAGGTCACCATGGCTTCTACCTACCTAAATGGTATGGGAGATGCTTGGTATCAAGGGTGGCTTGCGGTTAAGGAGGGAAGCCCCTGGGGTGTGTTTGTAGAAGATTTGTGTGTAAGGTTTGGAGATAAATGCATGAGGGACATAATCGAAGAATTTAACAAACTCAAACGAGAGGGGATGGTCCAGATCTATCAGCAGAAATTCGAGGAGCTTAGGTCGCTGATGATGGTACATAATCCTCAGCTGTCCGAGGAGTATTACGTTTCGAGCTTCATTAGTGGCCTAGGGGATGAGATCAGACTTATGGTGAAGATGATGTAGCCTCACACGGTGAAACAGGCTGCGGAGAGCATGAGGTTACAAGAGATGATCGTTGATGCGATGGCTAAGAAACAAAGGAATCAGGCGAAATGAGTGTTCACAGGAGGCTGGCAAGCTGGGAATAGGTTGCCACCCAGAGAAGGTGGGTTCCAAGAAAGAGGTGTCCTAGCTCTACCTTCCACCAACCCTGCTCCCACCCCTAGAGGTAAACTGATGGAGCAAAGGCGAGTAGCTGGTCTATGGTACAAATGTGGAGACAAGTATTTTGTGGGCCACAAGTGTAAGAGACAACTACTGCTATTGGAAGGGGAAGATGAGGACAATGAGGAAGGAGAGGAACTCTCGAAAAATGAGAGGGAGGACCAAGGGGAGATTTCATTACATGCTTTGAAAGGGGTTAACCATAGTAAGGTTATCAAGGTAGAAGGAAGGGTAAACAACAATCTGATCATGGTTCTCATTGATAGTGGGAGTACCCATAGCTTCTTGGATGAAGTTATGGCAAGAAAATTAGGGTGTGAAGTCAGTCATTCCCTTCCTTTATCAGTAACGGTTGCCAACGGCAACAAGGTGTTGAGTCAGTCGGCCTGTAGGGATTTCTGTTAGGAGATGAATGGAGAAAATTTCTCAACTGACCTGAGGTTGCTAAAGTTGGGAGGCTGTGATGTTGTGTTGGGAGTAGATTGGATAAAGGGAGTTAGTCCAATCAGTTTTGATTTCAATAAAATGGAAGTGACCTTTGAAAAAGATAGCAGCAAGAAGGTTCTAACGGGCAACCCAGAGGTAGGAGTATGCAAAATCATCTCGAGTAAGAGCTTACAAAGGATACTCAAGAGCAAGTTATCACAGGTGGCTCAACTATTTTCTATTCATATTATGGAAGTTGCCCTCGGGGGGCAAGGAGCTGAGCATCAGCTGGCAAGGACACTTGGCAGTAACCCTCATAGCCCATGGCAGGTACACGAATTTGACTCACTTAACATACTGTTACTTGAATTTAAGGACCTCTTTTCCGAGCCAAATTCCCTACCACCCAAGATATCCTATGACCATGCTATCAACCTTAAGCCTAATGCAGAGCTTGTTAACCTAAGAGCCTATCGATACCCACCCGGACAGAAAACTGAGATGGAAAAACTCATCAAATATATGTTGAAAAGGTCCATTATTCAACCCAGCCATAGCCCATTTGCATCACCCATATTGCTTGTTAAGAAAAAGGATGGGTCATGGAGGTTTTGTGTTGACTACCGTCAACTTAATGCCATGACCATCAAAAACAAGTTTCCCATCCCAATTGTGGAAAATCTCCTTGATGAACTAAAAAATGCCTCTGTCTTTACCAAGTTAGATCTCCGATCAGGCTACCATCAAATCAAGATGCGGCTTGAAGATAATCCCTAAGACAGCTTTTACCACTCATCAAGGGCATTACGAGTTTCTTGTAATGCCCTTTGGCCTAACTAACGCTCTCGCAACTTTTCAGGCGTTAATGAACAAAATTTTCTAACCATACTTGCGTAAATTCATCCTAGTATTTGATAGGCCACTGGTGTACCGGACCTACCAAAGACCAGCAAGCATGAAGGGGAGAATAGGGAATTAGCACATGCAGGTTGTTACAACCAGCATGTGCTCATGGGGGGTAGTTTTGTAATCCATAGGCTGAGGGAATAATCTGCATGTGCAAGGGAATTCGGTTAGAGAGGGGCAGAGGAGCGGTATAAAGAGCTGAGAAGAAGAGGGAGAGGGTAGCTAGTTTTTGATAGAAGAATTGGGAGAGTAAGGGCCTCTTGAATGCCCTGGTTTGTTCTTGTTTTCTTGTTGAAAAGTATTGATAGTTTTTGATAGTTATTGATATTTGATTGTTGTTTGGATTTCTATCGGGGTTCATATCAATTTGGTATCGGGGCATCATCGATCCTAATGGTCAACTTGACAGATCGAGTAGGGGAATTGGAAGGGAGGATGGACAGCATGCAACAGGGAATGGATGCCATGAGGAGTGAGGTCCAATCGGTGGGGAAGAAGGTAGCGAGCTTGCTGGAACAGTTCGCTTGGATGAGAGCAAGGTGGGAAGAGCAGGAACGGGAGAGGAAGAATGAGGAGAGACGGGAGGAGCAAGAGAGAGAGAGAGAAAGGGGAAGCGAGATGAGGAAGACCAACCTGCGGGTTCGCCCTTGTTAAGGGAGGGAACGCTGGTAGCTAGAGGGAGAAGTGGCAAAGGGGGTGACTGGGTCGATGGTGACGGAAGGCAGCAGTACCGTGGGAGACGCCTGGAAATACCCATATTTGAGGGAGATGATCCAGATGGCTGGATCTTTAGGGCGGAGCGCTGCTTCATTGTGAACTAGCTGTCTGATGTGGAGAAGCTAGACTTAGCGGCTCTTTGTTTTGAAGGAGCTGCTCTTTCTTGGTTCCGGTGGGAGCAAAGACAACGACGGGTGAGGAGCTGGGAGGAGCTCAAGGCGATGTTGAGGAATAGGTTCAGGCTCGCGCAGGAAGGCATGGTGGAAGAAAGCGTCCTTGCGCTTCGACAGTGGGGGTCCGTCAAGGACTATTGCCTTGGCTTCGAGACTCTGACCTCACCGCTCACAGGCATGCCAAAGGCATTGCTAGAGGGCCACTTTATCAACGGAATGGAGTCAGTCATCCGAGCTGAGATGAGGGTGTCGAGGCCGATTGGGCTGGAGCAGATGATGGACCTAGCCCAACCAATTGAGGAGATAAATCTGGTGATTCGTGGAAGCATTTTTGGACCTGGCCCAAACAAAGGTCAGGCCCCTTCGTCCTCAATTTCGAATCACCAGCGGGTAGTGATATTGCCTCCTTCGATGATGGCACAAAAATGGGTGATGCCCAGCCCCGCCTCATCACATTGGCCTCCGGCCTTCGCTAAGGCGATGGGTGAGGAGTTGGGAGTTGCAGTGTTGGTTGACGAGAAGACAGACACAACAACACTGTGTTTGGAGGGTGCTGCACTTCCATGGGCCTAGTGGGAGTGAAGGAGATGAAGAGAGATTCGTGTGGGTAAGAAAGCAAACTTGAAAGATGAAACCATAGGGCACCACCATCGCATCTCTGCTCAAGCAGTGGCGAAGAAGGGGAAGGCGAAGAAGAAAAAGTCGGTGACTAGACCACCACAAGGTGACAGCAAAAGCGTCAAGAAGAAACGTAGGAAGAAGAAGAAGCTTCAGAAATACCAAGCTCCAGTCCCAACCAAAGACACCGCGATGCCAATTCAATCCGATTTGGACGCCGATGATGATTCCTCCTCCGGTGAGACCAAGCCCGAAAAGATCCAGAAACTTCTCGAGCCCTACACTAGGTACCAGCGGATTAACTTCCTTGTCGGTGCCGCCGTGCCTGACGCTTTCCTCTTCACTCGCCTTCGCGATGTCACGGATCGCGACATATCTCGTCGCAAGTTCGTCGTCTACGGCCTCGCGTGGGACACGACGCGAGAAACCTTAGTCTTTGCCTTTGAGTCATGCATCGAGACTGAGGACTGCAACGTCATCTTCGACCGGGTCATGGGCAAGACCAAGGGCTACAGCTTCGTCCAGTTCAAGACGAGACTGGAAGCAGCCGAGGAAAAAGATCAGGAATTTGATGTCAAGGACGGTAGATCTAGTAACGTCCAAGGAGGGCATCGTACCGATGATTGGGGCACCATCAAGGGTCCAGCCATCTCCTACCACTTTTGATGAGAACAATCTGGAGGACATTTATAGTCTCCTTCGTTTTTTGAGAGTGGAACCATGGGGGAAGTGGGTAGGGTGGAATAAACTTGTCCAAAGGCCTTTCGAGGAGGGTGATGAGAGAGGACTTAAGTTGGTGCAGTCAATTTTGAGGCCAATTATGTTAAGAAGAACAAAGTTTAGCATAGACCGAGATGGCAGGCCAATTATAGTTCTTCTGCCAGCAGACATTAAGGTGATTTATTGTGAACTCACAGAGGCTGAAAAAGATTTCTACGAGGCCTTGTTTAAAAGATCCAAGGTGAAATTTGACCAATTTGTTGAGCAAGGACGAGTTCTCCATAACTATGCTTTTATTCTGGAACTACTATTGCGTCTTCACCAGTGCTGCGACCACCCATTTCTTGTGATGAGCTGAGGTCTAAAATCTCTACTATTGCGTCTTCGGATCTGAATAAGCTTGCCAAGCAGTTCCTTAAGGTTGATCGGGAAGTGGCGGCCCGGGTGGGAGAAGTTTCAGTGGCCATACTGGAGGGCACATTTGTTAACCGGTTGAAGCCAAAAATTAGGACAGAAGTTAGGGTGTTACGGCCATCGGGTCTATCGCTAATCATGGAGACCGCCTAGCGAATTGAAGACAAGATTCACATATTCCAAGCCCAAGTGGGTCCTGGATCACCTGGGAGCCCTACGATTCAGCAACAATTTCCTACTTTTCACCTTGAGGGCAAGGTGAAAGTGCGGGAGGGGAGTAATGATAGGCCACTAGTGTACCGGACCTACCAAAGACCAACAAGCATGAAGGGGAGAATAGGGAATTAGCACATGTAGGTTGTTACAACCAGCATGTGTGCATGGGGGGTAGTTTTGTAATCCATAGGCTGAGGGAATAATCTGCATGTGCAAGGGAATTCGGTTAGAGAGGGGCAGAGGAGCGGTATAAAGAGCTGAGAAGAAGAGGGAGAGGGTAGTTAGTTTTTGATAGAAGAATTGGGAGAGTAAGGGCCTCTTGAATGCCCTGGTTTGTTCTTGTTTTCTTGCTGAAAAGTATTGATATTTATTGATATTTGATTGTTGTTTGGATTTCTATCGGGGTTCCTATCAGTATTCTTTGATGACATCTTAATTTACAACCCTACCTTTGCACAACACCTAAACCACAGGAAAATTACCTTTGAGGTCCTTAGAATCAATAAGCTATATGTTAAGGAGTCAAAGTGTATTTTTACTAAGCAACAGGTGGAATACCTTGGGCATATCATCTCCAGTTCAGGGGTAAGCACTGACCCAAGTAAGGTAATGGCAATGGTGTCCTGGCCCAGGCCGCACAATGTGAAAAGGTTGAGAGGATTCTTAGGGTTAACTGGATACTATCGCCGATTCGTTAAAGGGTATGGCATAATCAGTCGGCCCCTCCCCTCACTAAGTTGCTGAAGAAAGATGGGTTCAAGTGGGATGCTGAGGCCGAGAAAGCTTTCTGCAAACTTAAATAGGCTATGAGCGAAGTGCCAACTCTAGGTTTACCTGATTTTAACAAACAGTTCATCCTAGAAACCGATGCAAGCAACAATGGGATTGGAGCAGTCTTGGTTCAGGAAAGCAGTCCCATAGCCTTCCTCAGTCAAGCCCTTGCACCAAGACACCTCGGGTTGAGCATCTATGAGAAAGAACTCTTGGCTGTGCTAATGGCAGTAGAAAAGTGGCACCATTATCTCGAAGGGGGAAGTTTTGTAATCAAGACTGACCATGAGAGCCTCAAATTTTTGCTGCAACAGAAGCTACATACACAACTACAACGGAAAGGTATGACTAAATTAATGGGTTTGAACTATGTAATCCAATATAGGAAAGGTAAAGAAAATCTAGCAGCAGATGCTCTATCTAGATGTCTTGAAGAGGGAAGTGTAGCTACAATCTCAACTATTGTTCTAAATTGGTGCCAAGAGATTGCTGCTAGTTATTCCTCAAGTGAAATGACCCGAGAACTCTTACAGCAGCTGGTAGTAGATCCCTCATCTAAACCAGGCTACACTTTAAGTAATGGGATGATTAGACACCGAGGGAAGCTGGTGATTGGGGAAGAGGAAGCACTAAAAAGGAGAATTATAGAGGCATTGCACGCCTCTCCCGTCGGGGGACACTCGGGTATTGTAAACACCTATCATCGGGTCAAGCAACTCTTCCGATGGCCAGGACTCAAGAAGGATGTTATGGAGTTTGTGATCTGGTGTGATACTTGTAGGCGGTGCAAACCAGAGAATGTGGCAACACCTGGGCTACTCCAACCTCTGAATACTCCTGGGTGTCCATGGGAAGATATCTCAATGGACTTTATAGAGGGGCTACTCAAATCAGAAGGTAGAGACTGCATTATGGTAGTCGTGGACCGTTTTACCAAATATGGGCATTTTATGGGACTGATTCACCCATACATTGCCCAAGAGGGGGCCAAAATATTCCTAGACCAAGTGGTGAAACTACATGGAACACCCAAGGCTATAGTTTATGATAAAGATAAAATCTTTACTAGTCGGCTATGGAAGGAATTAATGGGATTGCTGGGAGTGAAATTGAAAATGTCCAGTGCATACCGCCCTGAATCGGGCGGGCAAACCGAAAGGGTTAATCAGTGTTTGGAAATGTATCTCAGGTGTACTTGTTTCCTTCAACCAAAGACATGGCACAAGTGGCTTTCGATGGCTCAATGGTGGTATAATTCCAGCTGCCATTCAGCCATAAAAATGTCCCCCCTTTTGAAGCCCTTTACGGTTACAATCCACCACTCCTACCAGCCCTGGCAGAATTCAACTGTGGCCTCCCTCGATGCATACCTATAGCAGAGGCAACAAGCCTTGCAGGGGATTAAGGAGGAGTTGGCTAATTCTCAAAATAGAATGAAGCAATTTGCAAACAAGACAAGGAGTGAAAGAGAATTTCAGGTTGGTGACATCGTGTATCTCAAGCTAAAACCTAGACACCTAAGGACACTACTTCCCCACCGCGGTTCTAAACTACATCCAAAGTTCTATGGGTCTTTTCCAGTTATTGCAAGAATAGGAACAATGGCATACTGATTGAAATTATCGGAGGGTTCTAATATACATCTAGTTTTTCATGTTTCACTCCTCAAGAAAGCAGTGGGGGCACAACCAGCAAGTTCCATCCTACCAAATCTTCCCCACGTTGAAGACCCTCTCCGGAAGAGTGATTTACACACAAGGCGCTCCAATTACTCAAGTTCTCATTAAATGATCTGATCAACACTTAGAAGATAACACATGGGAGTATCTTTCGGACATCTTGAACCAATTCCCGCGCATGGCCAGCCTCCTCCATATTTCTTGTGGACAAGAAAAGTTTTGAAGGGCAGGGTAATTGTCATGTACCGTGGGGATAAGGGTAGTTTTGCAATTAAATGTAATAGATGGACTAAATAAGAAAGGATATGGGCAGAGTTAGTTAGCTGAAGGAGTAGTATAGAATTTGTTGCTGCTATGACAAGCTTGTACATTCTCTATAGCTGTAATCGGTTACAGCACGTGAGGAGGGAATCCTAGCTATATATGGATACTCTCTCTCCCTCTCGAGCATCATTGAGAAATATTATCAGTGTTCTATTGAATTCTCCCTCAATTCTTCCTTTCTCTCAATTCTTTCTGATTTTCCTCTCCCATTCTCTAAAATCCTAAGTCAGTCCCTCGGGACCTGACACAGTGTTGTCCTGTGTAGGATAAACATGTCAGTTTTGACCATGCTCAAATTTAGATCCTCTGGAAATATTAGATTTTTCTCGACTGTATTTGATGAATAACGCTTAGGATACACCTGATTCCCTTTTGATGTCTAATAAATAAAATGCTTTTGTACATATTTTCCTGCATGCAAAAATAATTTGTCGGTAATCTGTTTGCACCATAAAACTGTTGGCCTAGTTTAACTATTTGATAAATAACTTTGGGGCTTGTTTATTCTTTCTATTACCCTTTTCTGTTTATCCTTTTTCCCTTTCCACTGTTTTATTCCATTTTTGCATCCCAGTTCTCTCCCTGCCTCCATTCCAAATTCTCCACCAGGACTACCAATTTTGAGCCATACTTGGACAATCAACTTCTGCTCTCCCCCCTCCTTTCGATTTTCTTCGTCTCTTTGTGGCCATACTATGAGCCAGCTTAATGATACTTGCAAGAAGTGATATTATTTTGTTATTTTCTTTTGACTCAAGTACTTGCTGAAAGTATATGTGGTGCCAATTTATTTATTGCAAACAAATGATTTCAATGGCCTTTTTTTTGTGTATTTATCCTCAGGGCCCTGCAAGGGCACTCCATGAATACCAGTTTCTGCCAGAGCAGCCATCTGTTAGAAATGATACATACGAAAGAGCTGCTTCATCTCACTACTTTGGTTCAGCAATGGACGTTCCTAGTGCCAGAGGTGCATTGTCCTCTGGCCGCTCTTTCAGTCATGGCAATGAGCCAGTGCCCCCTGCTTATGGTTTTCAAGCTCAAATGCCAAGTTTAAGTCTTTTCCCTCATCAAGCCCGGCAGGGTCATCTCGTACCAGCAACTTCAGCAGAGTATGACATTGGTCCACGAAAAATCCCCATTACAAACATTAGTACAGATACTCATTTTGGTGCTCATCCAATAACCGGACTGGAAAATCCATTTGTTCCATCTGATAGGAGGATTGCTCATGATGAGGACGGGCCTCGCATTGAGAGGAAACGCAAGGTATTCTACTTTTCACTTCATATTGTATACTATTTCAACTAAAGGAAAGATCAGTACTTTATCTGTTTAGTTTATCTGCAGAATGAAGAGGCAAGAATAGCTAGGGAAGTTGAAGCCCATGAGAAAAGGATTCGAAAGGAGCTTGAGAAGCAAGATATCTTAAGACGGAAGGTCTTTCCCTTGGAAATACATTTTTTTTTTCCCTAAAGCTTTTTGTTTGTCATCTAATTTTGCTGAACTTTTATCTAAAGAGAGAGGAGCAAATGAGAAAAGAAATGGAGAGGCAGGATCGTGAGAGGCGGAAGGAAGAAGAAAGGCTGCTGCGTGAAAAGCAGCGTGAAGAGGAGAGGTACCAGAGGGAGCAAAGACGTGAGATGGAACGGCGAGAGAAGTTCTTGCAGAAAGAATCTATCAGAGTGAGTTTGGACATAGTACTGCAAGCTTTGTCTAGTTTTTGCTTATTAGATTGTTAACAAGACTTAGTGCATGCTTTATTGAGTTGTTTTTAAATAAATCAGCCAAGCTAATCATTTCTTTTTCCTCAGGCTGAGAAAATGAGACTAAAAGAAGAACTGCGCAGGGAGAAGGAGGCAGCAAGGCAGAAAGCAGCTAATGATAGGGCTGCTGCTCGTAGAATTGCCAAAGAGTCCATGGAACTTGTTGAGGATGAACGTCTGGAGCTCATGGAATTAGCAGCTTCAAACAGGGGTTTGCCTTCAATCTTGTCTCTTGACAGCGAAACTGTGCAAAATCTTGAGTTATTTAGAGGTGCTTATGTTTAACTACCTCATGTAGTACATATTCATTTTAAATGGACTGATTCCTGAATACCATGTTTTTGCATTGCTTAGAATCACAAAAACTTTAACCCATCCAGAAGACCACCCCCCCCCCCCCCCCCCCCCCCCAAAAAAAAAAAAAAAAAAGCAATTTTCAGCTTCCATTCCTTTATATGTTCAGTTGGTTTCTGATTTTTCACTTAAGTGAACTTCTTGGACTACATATACTTTCGTGTCTACCCATCCACCAGAGTTGATAAGTGATTTCACTTTCTTGTGGATATCCTAGACTTCCAAGCAGTACATGAAATTTGTTTATGTTCGTTTTGGGATTTTTTTTACTGGCATCACAGCTAATAGACTCATTTGAATATGGTCTTCCATTCGTTTATTTATTTATACTTGGATATGTCTATCTGTAAGAATTCCTATATTGATCTTTTAGTTGTTTATTTATCTTTTGTGCTTAGTGCTAATCCAGAAATGATTGAAAATAAAAATTAGCAGTAAATCTGTGCTAAACCTAGAAATGCTGATTAACTGTTTTCTGGTTTTTGTGATGGTGGTGGATTTATTAAAAGTATTGTTTTGTGGTGGATTCTAGAAAATTGCTATATAGCAAAGGATTTGAAAGTACTTTGAAGATGTAAACAAACATGTTGAAGGACGCTTTAAGGGTCTTAAATAGTCCTTGTGTGTGATGGGCTAAGCACCAAAAGGAGCCTAAGCGTTGCATTTCAGCAATTACATACTGATATGTTGAATTTGTATTACCTGTGTGTGTGTGTGTGTGTAACATGGGGTAGTCCGACCTTTGGCCCGGCTAATCCTCATGAGCCTATGCAAACCACCCCATCCACGTGAGTAAGGCAAAGCTCCACCATCCATGCGCTATTGATTTAACACCAAAAAATTAAAAAAATAAAGGAGTGTTGCATTATTGAGGCAAACCTTTATATAAACATTTAAGGTTTATATCTTTGGTTGTTGAAACATTTAGCTGTTGCAGAATCTTAAATTGGTATCTCTGCTCTTAATTGTAATGTTTTCTACTATTTGATTATAAATTCTTCATCCTTTGAAATTTCATCGATAGTGCATAGTCTACTTGGATGCTGTATGTGATAGTAAGATTCTATTAAAACTATTTATAAGACAATTGTAAGACTAGCTTTGACACAGAATGTTGGGCGATAAAGTCTGAACATGTGAAGAACATAAGCCTAACAATGATTAGGAGCCTAACAATGATGAGGATGCTAAGATGGATGTACAACCGTATAAGAAAACAGAAAGGTAGAAGTAAGGTCATTCAAAAGTAGGTTGAAGTGGTTATTGAAGATAAAATGCGTGAAACACTATTCGGATGGTATGGTCATGTTAAAAGAAGACCAATAGAGACTCTTGTGAGGAGGGGATGAAATGGAGTAAGTATTTAACAAAAGAGGTAGATGAAGACCAAGAAAAACTTTGGGAGACACTTAGATATGATATTAGTTAAATTAGTTAAAAGGGCCATACAAAAGATAACTCTATTGATAGAAATGATTGGAGAGCTAGAATTCATGTAGCCAACCTTACATAGTGGGATAAAGACTTGTTGGATTGTTTTATTGATTTTTCTAATTTGGTCCAACACTCTTCTTATTGAGTGTTGTAATAAATATATATATATATATATATTCATATATTTATTCACTCAGTCAAGTGTGAATGGGTGGGTAGGTGATCAATCTAGGCCTTCTTGAGTTTTGTATCCCAAAAATATGTATATATACATATAGTTATTCAAGTGGGCAAGTGTGAATGTGTGTGTTGGTTACTTTTGTGTTGAGTGTAGCATTTAAATAAAAAAACAGTAAATGTGTCTCAAGAATGATGGGAGAGAGACCCAATTAAGTTTTGGGCAGATGCAATAAACACATCCTATTTTCAAGAATAAAGGAGATATTCAAAGTTGTGGACATTATACACAGATCAATATAATGAGCCACACACTATAAAACTTCGGGAGAGGGTGATTGATTAAAAGTTGAGAAGAGAAACAAAGGTGTTTGAACATCAAATTGGTTCCATGTCTTGAGATACGGAGAGACACCTTAAAAATCAAAAGCTTCAAGTTGGGCAAACTGGAAATTGAATACATGGAATGTAATTAGTACAACTAAAAGTGTAAATGATGTTAATTTAAGACTTGAAGATCAAATCATTCTACGAAAAGATCAATGAAGACATCTTGGACCAATTGTGCAAAAGGATTAAGGAGAGTATTGAGTGTTAGCACAATTCACGGAGTTTAACACAAGTGGGCTGAATTAGATTCATGAAGATTTTTAAAAAGTATAGAAATTAAAGTGAAAAATAGAAGATAATTGAGCATAAGGATAGAGAAAGCAAACACGTTCGACTTGTTCCCCATTCTACATCCACTCCTCTAGCTCCAACTAGAGATTTTAGACCACTATCTTGATACCACAATATACCATTTCGAGTTGATTGGTTTCTAATTCACTTAAACTCTCCAAAAACACTCAAAAGAATCCTTGCTAGTGTACAGTGCTAGCTCATCAACAAGAATCCCCTTAGGAATTGTCACTCACAATGACTACTTTGCTACGAAGAAAAGAAAGATATCTCTAAGATCAGATGTATAAAGGAATTTTCTCAATGAATATAAAGCAATGAAAGTCAAAATACTCTCAAATAGATGAAAAACTTGTAAGATGGTAATCCTTGGTACCAATGCTAAGTTGCTCCTTTGTAATTGGTGATTAGA
Organism: Diospyros lotus; assembly: GCF_014633365.1. Taxonomy (NCBI): domain Eukaryota; kingdom Viridiplantae; phylum Streptophyta; class Magnoliopsida; order Ericales; family Ebenaceae; genus Diospyros; species Diospyros lotus. Next base: position 21,389,197 of record NC_068352.1, read on the forward strand.
ATATTACAAGTTTGAGTTCTGGAAACAACCTCTTTACATTTACTGCTATCATTTACACAAGGCATATATGTAAATAAGGGAGTACCTCCTATATGAATTCAATAAAAAAATCCAAAATTCTTATGAATAAAGAGTCATTTTTTTAAGCCAAAAAAAAAAAAAAAAGAGTTGAAATTTGGTTCCTAATATAAATTCACAAGCTTCTTGTGATTTAGTGTCTTTTCATCTTCAAGACAAGAAATCTTATGTTTCTCAAAAGAAAATTTCATTAAAAATCATTTAATGAATCATCCCTACCAAAACCAAAAACTATCAAATTTCCTCAATTTAATTTTTTTATGCCTCCTGTTATATGGCCAATCTGCTGTACTTAACCACCATTTACACCAATTCAATGATACCATGTTCTAACCTTTTTATCGTTTGTACCCATTAACATTCATGGATATTCTTATTTATTTATATTCATTTATTCTCAATTTGTAACTGTGGACTTGGAGATCAAGTTATCCCAAAGTCCCAATAAAAGATTGATTTTGATATCTTGGATCAATTATTCAAAAAGAGGGGGGGGGGGGGGAGGATTGTGGAGAATGCTACTCACAGAATCAAAGAGGAAGGTTGCAGTGGAGAACTGCATTCACTGTTATACAATCATAAAATATTTCTAAAGCTTAAAGGGAAGTTCTGTTGAATGACCATAAGACCATCTTCTATGTACGGTTTAGAATATTGGGCAGTTAAGTGTCAACATGTGCAAAATATGAGTATAGTTGAGATGAGAATACTATGGTAGATGTGCAAACATACAAGAAAAGACAATAAGACGTGATCATATGTAATAAAGTTGAGCAGTGCCCATTGAAGATAAAAACTGAATTAAAATTAAGATGGTTTGAATATGTGAGGAGAAAACCAACTGAAGCCCTGCAAGATGAGTGGATGAGAAGTTTGTGGCAAAAGAGGTGTCAGATCCTAAGATCTGACAGAGGCTATTTAGGAAAGAATTCAAGAAGTAGAGAGAATGGGAGGGAGAGTTAGATTGACACAGGGGGAGAACAGAGGGTGAGAGAGAGAGAGAACAGAAAGTTGGAGGGAAAAGATTCAATTATCATTCACATGGATCCCTATCCTATTACAAGTAGCCATTTATAGGCATAGGCTGGCTGCTCTTCAGTTGTTGTAACTGAAGGTACAATCTAAAATAGCAGCTGCAATGGAACCTAACAGAATTACAAACAAAACAATAGTAGCTCAATTACAGTAGTGCCCCTAGGGTCGTGACAAGAGGGAGAGTAAGACCAAAGAAAACTTAGTATGGAACCTTTGCACATGACATTGGATATAATGGCCTTGCTAAAAATATGACCATGTATAGAGATTAATGGAGGTCTAAAATTTGTGTCATTGGCGATATGTTGTGGAATTAAGGCTTGTGATTGTTGTTTTATTTGTTCACTATATGTTTTGGCATATTGAAATCAGACTAGCTTCGAAATTGAGGATGTTGCTCATAAAATTAACTCATGATGACTAATGGAATAGTGTGTCTGGATTTCTATGGAATAGTAGAATCCCATTAAAGCTTAAAGAACCATTTTATTGAATTTCTCTAAGATTAGTTCTGTTGTATGGCATGGAATGTTGTGTAGTAAAGTGCCATCATATGGAAAATATGAGCATATGGAATTAAAAATAAGGTCATATGTCATAAGGTCGAACTAGCTCCTATTGAAGATAAAATGCATGTAATATGATTAAAATGATTTGGTCATTTGAGAAAAAGATCTATAGATCTTGTGAGGAGAGTGGCAGAATGGGAGAAGATTTTGGTAAAAGAGGTAGGGGGAGACCAAGAAAAACTTGGCCTGAAGCTCTTAGGCATGATATATGTTATAGTGGTTTTTCAATAGATATGGTCACATGTAGGGATAATTAAGAAGATAAAATGCATGTACCTTCCTCCACCTAGTGGAATTAAGTCTTGATATGTTGTTGTTTGCAATTGGTAGGCCCTACATTTCACTCTGATACCTTATCTTCTTGAGTATTGTCCATCTTACCTGCCTGTTATGATATATTTGTATGCTGCTCTCTAATTCTCCAATGTTCTATTTTCCTTTGCTGTTATTATTTACTTATTTTGTGCATTTATATCTACTACTGTTCTGCTAACAAATGCTTACTCCTTCAGATAAGCTCATTGAGTTCCCACCCAAGTCTGTGCACTTGAAAAGGCCTTTTGGAATTCAGCCATGGACTGATTCTGAGGAGAACATTGGGAATCTTTTAATGGTCAGATTTCTAACATCTTTCATTCTGCTGTATTCGATTTGGTTTTCTGCATGGAATGATGTTTTATTGGGATCAAAACTAGTTGGAGTTTATATTCTAGACTAGAAGCATTTATTGTGATATTAGCAATATCCTTTTCTGTTCTTTTCTCTTTATTCAATCTGTATTATGAGATGAATGTTATATAAATTACAAGCTGCAATGTCATTAGAGCCTGAATCGTGCATTGTGAATTGAATAGTTATTGCACCTTCTTTACAGTTGATAGTACTTCGATAATTAAAGTGCAAAGTGCACTTCAGAGAATGCTGTTTGGGTTGCTCAATTATTTTCCTTATTTTCCAAATCCATGTTGTTTTTGATGTTTTTTCCCCCATCATATAATACTTTATGTGGAATAGACCATTATCCAACAAAAGTCTATGTTTTCTTTGTGCATTTCTTGTTCTTTTTTTTTCTGGTCTAGATTAAAGTTTATTGCAATATGGATTCTTTATACTGATTACTGTGACCACATGAATGTAAGCTGCATAATTAAAGTTTATTGCAATATGGATTCTTTATACTGATTAGTGTGACCACATGAATGTAAGCTGTATAAACTTTCAGCATTGAGCTTAATGAAATTGGATGTGAACTATTGATTTGTATTGGAGTGATGATTATTCAAATGATAATTCCTTCTGAATCAAATTTTAGGTCTGGAGATTTTTAATAACTTTTGCTGATGTGCTGGGGCTCTGGCCATTTACTCTAGATGAGTTTATCCAAGCTTTTCATGATTATGTAAGTTATTGCTTAGTTAATTTGTTAGTCTTTTTTATTCATTCTCTCTCTTCTCCTATTAGCTTCTCCCTATATATTTTTTTAGGATCCTAGGTTGTTAGGTGAGATACATGTAGCTCTTTTGAGATCCATAATTAAAGACATTGAGGATGTAGCAAGGACGCCATCTAGTGGTCTGGCAGCAAGTCAAAATAGTGCTTCCAATCCTGGGGGTGGGCATCCACAGATTGTTGAGGGGGTAAGCTTGGTTCTGTTGTTGATCCTTGTTACTTGAAATTTCTTCCCTTAATTGTGGCCATTTGTACCCTTTCAGTTCATTTTGACTTTTGAAATATTTTCTTTACTTTGTTTCAGGCATATGCTTGGGGCTTTGATATACGCAGCTGGCAACGCCACTTAAATCCATTAACCTGGCCTGAAATATTGCGGCAATTTGCTCTAGCTGCTGGATTTGGGCCAAAACTTAAGAAAAGGAGCATTGAACAAGGATATCTTCGTGATGAAAATGAGGTTGGATCTCATTGCCATTTAGCAATCTTCATTTTCTTTTAAGGCTTGGTTTAAACAAAATACTAATTCGATCATTCATACTGGCTTTGTTGTAATTTACATCTTTTAATGGCCTGGTTCCTGATGCTTGGTTGGTTCCTGCTCTTGTTTTGTATGACATATCAAATGCTCTTGATTCATGAATGTTTTAAATTTTTCAATAGAGAGCTCCAATGTTTAGTCTTTCAGGTATGCTATCTTCCAGAAACCATACCTTCTTGTTCTTGCAAGCACAATAGAATAAGAAAGTTTTCTTCTTCAAAATGTTTCTGATTATGCATGCTACACAACAGTGATAATCCATCTGGGCCAGCTCTTATAGTTGTACCATCAAGTTTTTCTGTTTATTCACTTGTTCACTTGTGTAAGTTCAATATGAAGTGAAGGTAGCACATGCAAATTGTTGTGAAATGTATTGTATGAATGGTGGCTGGCCCAGGCAGACATGCACAGCTCAATTATCGATTGTGAGGAAAGTCTCAGATCAAGCTTACTTTTGTGTTTGTGGTCAACATCATTGTGTTGTGCTAAACACTATTTAACATAAACTAGCATTTTCATCACCATGAAAATTTCACACAGTAGATAAATTTAAATATCATTCAACACCCAAAAGTAATAAATATACATCATTTGTTTACCAAAGTAACTTATGGCTGCAGCCTGCAGGTGATGAGGCCTTAAATACAAAAGACTAAATTCAAAAGGTGGGGAAGGAAATATATAAACTAGTTAAAGCAAGAACAAGAGATTTGCATAAGAAATGAAAGCCTAAAAGTACTAGTAAATGAGGGGCAATCAAGGAGAGATGGAAGGGGTATTCTTGAAGTTATTCAATGAAGGTGGAGAAAAAAGTATTATGTTGTGACTTCTTAGTAACTCTAAAAAAATAGTAATTTCATGTTCCATAGATGTATATGTCTAGATGTAATAAATTAAGCATTGAAAATAATGTAGTAAAGGAGTTGGACTAGATAATATACCAATAGGAGGATGGAAATGCATGGGAGAAAATGTCATTTCTTGGTCAATGAAATTATTTAATGTAATCTTCAATGAAAAAGAATATCAGACAAGTGGAAAAAGAGCACTTAAGTTCCTATTTACAAGAATAAAGTATTTCAAAGTTTTGAAAATTATAGAAGGAATCAAGCTAATGGGCGATACTATGAAACTTTCAAAGAGAGTGATTGAGCAAAGATCAAGAAGAGAAACCAAGATGTCTGAAAACCAATTAAGTTTTATGCCTAGTAGGTCACAATGGAAGCTATATAATTGTTGAAGCCAAAGAGATAAACAAAAGGATTTACATATGGTGTTTATAGATTTAGAAAAACTTGTGATAAAGTTTATAGAAAAGTCTTATGGAGGGTTTCACAGAAAAAGGAGTTTAAATTGCTTATATACTAGTTATTAAAGACATGTATCATGGAGGAGAAATAAGTTTCAGAATATATGGTGGGCATACTAAAGCTTTTCCAATTACAGCGGAATTACATCAAGGATCTAAATTAAGCCCTTAGCTATTTGCCTCAGTAATGGATGAACTCATTAAACATATCCAAACAAAGGTGCTTCGGTATTTGCTATTTTTAGTGACGTGGCGTTGGTGGAGGATACAAAAGAAGGTGTGAACATTAAGTCATATGGATGAAAATTAAGCTCGAGATATGGAGGAATATTTTAGAATGTAGAGGTTTTAAGTTAGTGAAAGCCAAATATAAGGAATGTAAAGTTTTAACAAAAATATAAGTATAGATGATGATGTGGTAAATTTAGAAGATAAGTCATAAATAAAAGGTCAGTTCAAATATCTTGAATTAATCATCCATAACAATGGCCATATCAACGAGGATGTTACCGTGGAACTAAGGTAGAATGGTTAAAATGGATGAAGTGCATCCAACTTTTTATGTAATAGCTCCATTCCATTAAAACTAAAAGAGAATTTTATGACATGTATGAGGCTAACTTTGTTGTATGGCACAAAATGTTGGACAATAAAGCACCAACCTATGCAAACATGAATTGCACACAAGAAAAAAAAATAGGAATGAGGTTATATGTGATTAAAGTTAGAGTGACACCTATTAAAGATAAGATGCTTGAGACATGAATAAGATGGTTTGGTCACCTTAGAAGAAAATCATTAGTCTCCTATGAGAAGAGTGGGTGGAAGTAAGTGTCTACTAAAAAAAGTAAAGGGAGACCAAGTAGAATTTGGTAGGAGATACTTAGGCATGATGAGTTATAATGGATTTACAGAATATAAGGCCATGGCGAGCTAGATTTCATATAGCTGACCTTATATAGTGGGATTCTTGGTATGTCGTCATTCTTGATACTTTCTTCTTCTCAGTTTGTATGATTACTTGACTTAGCATCTTCTATGAACCTCTTTCGTCAATGATTTCAATCTACCATCATCTAATATTCATTGAATTTGTATGAACCTTAATCTTGTTGTATATAAAGAGAGAGAGAGAGAGAGAGAAATTAAATATGTTTGCACAAAGAGCCTCCTATACTTGAACATCTGACATCTATTCAATATTAGCATCAATTTTTCTTTTTGATGACTTTATAAATTTCATCACTGGAGACTAGTTAGATCAAGCAGAGTTGTGCAAAAAATGATTAATTACTTGAACATTGATATTTGTTCAATTTTGATATTCTAATTATTTATTTATAAAAAAAATATAATAGCTATAATTTTTAATATTCTGGTAATATTTTCAATTTTGTTTTACTGGAGCTTTATGCCCATTTAGAATCAAAGACACTTGTGCATAGTAAGAATTGATTTTCTTTAAATATCTTTTAACAGTTTGTGTTTTCATTGAATTTTAGTTTTTCAATTTATTTGTACCCTTACGCATATGTGCATGAATAAGATGTATATAATTATTTAATTGTTGAATTTCTTTGAATATTTATGCATGTTGCAGCTCTTTCTTTTCAAATAGCTTTATATGCTTCCAATATTCTATTATTATTTCAAAGCCAATAGAAACAACCAAAGAACTGCATGTGCAGTTCAAAATTTCTTAGAAGATGTCATGTCCCTATTGGATATCCATCCATTCACACTCGTTTCAGACAGGCCAAACATTTTTATTTTTTTATTTTTTTCACAGCGACACTCATTGGGTATTTGGGGTACACATCTAAGAGAAGTGGAGACCCATACGCCCTTCACCATCCACCTAAAAGAAAATGAGAAGGCTGTGATTGAAATTTCAGGTTGCTTAACCAAGAGGATTGCCAAGGTGCATCAAATATTATTTTGATAATCCCTTCAGACAAATAGTTCATATTTACTTGTGTTTAATATATCTGGGGTGTTTACGAAAGCCAATTTTTGAAAATTTCCAGGAGTATATGATGATTAGGATGTGAACCTAGTGAAATTTTTTATTGATTTCCTTTTTTATCTTAATTTATTTAATCTCTTATTTCTTTACCTCTCAATTTATGACCACAGGAAGTGGCATCAACATTCCTATACCCATTAATGTGGTTGTTTCTTATTCCTATACCTATGCTACATTTGGATTGTTTCTTTGTTGTGGTATAAATCTTTTTTTGTTGCAATATTGAAAGTGTCGCATCAATTTTTTGATTTTTTTAATAATATTATTTATCTATCCAAGTGCAGCTGTCACAAAAATTTTGGAAAGCTGCCCATTAGTTTGACATGTCCTCTTTTTAGTTCTTGGGACATTTGAATCATTTCTCAGTAAGCCTGTTGAAAACTTGCAAACTTGCAAATAAGTCTAAAGCTTATGCAGGCAAAGCTTATGCACGAAAGGGGAAAAAGAAAAAGAAAAAGAAAAACACACATACACCACCAAAAAAAAAAAGCAATATTGGTCTAAAGCTTATACATGAGGGCAAACTTTGATAGCAACAATGAGGTTGCTCCTTTGTGACCAAAAGGTGATTGGTTCAAGTTGTGGAAGTGGCCTCTTTGCTAAAAAGCAAGGGGAAGGCTGCATATAAATAGGACCCTCCCTTGCAACGGGATGCCTAGTGCATCGAGGAAACTTATGCAAATTTATTCATATTAATGCCTATTTTATGGCTATATTGCCCAAATATGGAAAATAGAAAGCAACTGATAAGCCCATGTATTTGCTTCTATATTTTATGCTGAGTATGCAGGGGAATGATGGGGAAGATATAATCTCTAATTTACGGAATGGGGCTGCTGCTGAAAATGCTCTTGCCATTATGCAAGAAAGGGGTTTCTCAAATCCAAGGAGATCTAGGCATCGATTGACTCCTGGAACTGTCAAATTTGCTGCATTTCATGTTCTGTCTCTTGAGGGAAGTAAGGGTCTAACGATATTAGAAGTTGCGGACAGGATTCAGGTAATTCAAAATAAGTATTTAATGACCCTTGCATTTTCTGTTGTTCCTTCAACTTATTTCATACTTTTTCCTCTTAATTCAGAGATCTGGTCTCCGGGATCTTACAACAAGCAAGACACCTGAAGCATCTATTGCAGCCGCTTTGTCAAGGGATTCAAAGCTTTTTGAAAGAACAGCTCCCTCAACATATTGTGTCCGCTCTCCCTATAGGAAAGACCCTGTTGATGCTGAGGCAATTCTTTCTGCTGCTAGGGAAAAAATTCAGATATTTAAAAATGGGTATCTCAATGGAGAAGATGCAGAGGATGCAGAACATGATGATGTTGAAAGAGATGAAGACTCTGAGAGCGATGTGGCCGAGGATCCAGAGGCTGATGACTTAGGTACTGAATTGAAGCCAAATTGTGAACCCCTTTCTTGTGAAACAAACAGGTTTCCAACAAAGACTCGGCAGGGAGATGGAAAGGAAACCTCCAGCACTGTTTTGACAGAAACTCCGCAAGTTGGCCTCAAGAATTTGAGTGATAGCTCCCCTTTGATGCAGTCTGAAACCTACAAGGATGTAAAACACAATGGTGCTTCTCTACAAACTGTGGAAGATGCTGGGATCTGCAATGAGCCAGCTTCTGTTGATCAAGAAGATACAGTTATTGATGAAACCAACTTTGGTGAATCATGGGTGCAAGGACTTGTCGAGGGCGAGTATTCTGATCTGAGTGTTGAGGAACGCCTAAATGCCCTTGTAGCTTTGATAGGTGTAGCTAATGAAGGAAACTCAATTCGCATTGTTTTAGAGGTAACATTTTATCTGCTCTGGATCTGAGTTCAGGAAATTGCTTCTGATTTTGCATTTGTGTTATGATATCTGAAATGTAAAATTTTCAGGAACGTCTGGAAGCTGCAAATGCTCTAAAGAAGCAATTGTGGGCAGAGGCACAACTGGATAAACGCCGCATCAAAGAGGAGTATGTGATGAAGATGCAGTATCCATCTTTTGTTACTAACAAGGGTGAACCACATGTCCAAATTTCTACCATGGAGGGCAGGCAAAGTCCACTGCCTATAGTTGATGATAAAAATGGTGTGGCATCAACAACCCCTGTTGTCCAGCATGCTTACATTAATGACCCACAAAATGGCTCAAACAATACTGCAGAACGAATTACACCAATACAAGAGTTTTCTGCTGGAACTGAAAACCTTTCGCTCCTACAAGCTGGATATGCTGCTGAGAGATCACGATCACAGTTAAAAGCTTATATAGGTCAGAAGGCAGAGGAGATGTACATATACAGATCCTTGCCACTTGGGCAAGACCGGAGACGGAACCGATACTGGCAGTTTAAAGCTTCTGCTTCTCGAAATGATCCTGGGTCTGGCAGGATTTTTGTCGAATTACGTAATGGCTATTGGAGGCTTATTGATTCCAAAGAGGTATCATCCTTATTTACTTATACACAATGTAGGTTCTTTTCTAGGTATTGTGTTATTTTAGGTCACGAAGCATGTCTTTCACATACCATCTGTATTTTTGCTTTCTAGCAGCTACTTTTGGTTTAGTGTTCCTATTACATCTGCTGCTATGTCAGATGGTTGTCCAAGGTTCTGAATAGGATTGTGAATCCTTTACCACAGGCTAATGGGACCAGTGGTTTCTATTTGGTTTTTCAACCTTTATTCTGGGGGTTCAGGTCCCCTTTTACCACCCAAAACAAGAACAAAAATTATTGCAAAATATTGATGGACGTTTTTATACTTATTGAATCTTCTTTAATATGTCCTTGAGATAAGATGAAAGTACAGTGTTCAAATTCTTCCAATAGTGTAGGCATCTTTTTGGCATCCTTTGGTTAATAAATGGCATTTTTTTCTTGGTGAATTTTATTTCCCGTGTCTTTATTCTTGGATCATGTTTTCAATAATTTACATGCAGGGTTTTGATGCTTTATTGGCATCCTTGGATGTTCGTGGCTTAAGGGAGTTCCATTTGCATTCAATGTTACAAAAAGTTGAAGTGTCTTTCAAAGACACACTGAGAAGTAACTTGGCATCTGGACTAAGAACAGATAGTGTCAAAGCAGACATTTCTGAGAGGGCTTCTAACTGTCAAGGCAGTGCCGGTGCAGATGGACCTGGTGTTATCTGTGTTCCAAATTCTGATACATCAGAACTCTCATCATCTTTTGAGATTGAACTTGGACTGAATGAAATGGAGAAACAGGATGCATTTAGGAGATATCAAGATTTTGAAAAGTGGATGTGGGCAGAATGCCTCAATTCTTTTGTATTATGTGCTGTCAAGTATGGGAAGAGCAGATGCGAACAGCTGATGACCCTTTGTGACTATTGCCATGACTTGTACCTTTTTGGGGATAACCATTGCCAATCTTGTCACAGGACTTTTGATACTTCAAACAGAGACATAAATTTTTCTGAACATGTCTCACATTGTAAAGAGAAATTTAAGGATCCTAGCTGGATTTTGCGGGACTTGGAGTCATCTCCTCCCTTGAGGATCAGATTACTGAAAGCACTAGTAGCATTGATAGAGGCAAGTCCTGTGACATCAACATTTTGCAACAATCACTGCCATTTTCTACTTTTCAAGATTTTGATATATCTGTTTCCTTGTGATATTTTGACTATTTTATTTGTTTTATTGCCATGTTCACATATTGGTCTGGCAGGTGTCGATACCTACAGAAGCTCTTCAACCTGCTTGGTCAGAGGGCTACAGAAAATCTTGGGGTATGAAGCTGTACAGAGCATCAACAGCTGAAGACCTTCTTCAGGTCTCCCTCCCTCCTTTTATTTTGTACACAATGTGGCTCTTAAACCTCAACTGTTTTTCTGCCTGAGCTTTTGCATTGATGAATTTTGCATTTATGACACATGAATATCTACTTGTAAGTATTGAAGAACGTATTTGCAACACCTGCTTACCTGCATATCTTAATTGTTTTGGAAATTAATATTGTAAGATATGCAGGTGTTGCAAATATGTTCTCCAACTGGGGTTAAGAAAGGGGTTTTGTTTGTATTTATGTGATTCATATATGGCTTAACACAATGTGATCCAGGTCATTTTAGTTTCTTTGCACATATTAGTTGCATTCAGTCCCTGCAGTAACTTTTTATTCATAAACAGTTTGGATATGTAGTCTGAATTTCTTTCTTTTTATCCTTTAGCTTGTATTTATGTGATTCATATATGGCTTAGCACAATCTGACCCAGGTCATTTTACTTTCTTTGCACATTTTAGTTGCATTTAGTCTTTGCAGTAACTTTTTATTGATAAACAGTTTGGATATGTAGTCTGAATTTCTTATCTTTTAATCCCTTAGCTGATAGCCTTAGCTGCTGTCCTCTAATAAAAAAAGTAGGTTTTGAGGTCCAGTAATAGAGAGAGACAAAGAGGGTTTCTGATCTTTTTGTTCCTTGATGGAAACCTTAGAGGCTGAAGTTGCTCATGTCAAAAAAAGACTGGACTTCAAAGATTTTCTGATCTCTCTGTTCCTCAGGGGGCACCTCTGAGGCTTAAGTTGCTTCCCTCTAATGAAAGTCTGGAGTTCTAGTCCCATTAAGTTTTGCATATGTATATATATATATATAGATATATAGAGAGAGAGAGAGAGAGAGAGAGAGAGCTCTGTTGTTTTCATCAGTTCTATTGATAAGCTGCTGAAATTCTACTGGTTCCATTTGCAATGACTACCATAAAACCACATATACAGTGTGGTCTGGACATCAAGGATGGGGTTTCCTTATAAGAAGTGCATGCAAAAAAAATGTGTGCGCGTCTGCTCACATATATGTATATATAAACATAAAAGGCAGGGGTCCAGGGGGATGAAGCATATTTTTGTCCACATGCAATATCTTCCAGTAACTTGTTCTAGGTGTACATTTTTTTAATAACAACTTTTTACCATAATTAAGGGCTTTGTTAGGTTCTCTCAGTTTCTTCCTTGTTTAACTTCTGTGTTACTGAAATTCATTGAATATCTTGGGAGTACTTAATCCACACTTAAAATTTTTCTTTTTCAGATTCTGACTTTATTAGAGGGTGTCATAAAGAAGGACTTCCTATCTTCGAATTTTGAGACAACTAGTGAGTTATTGGGTTCTCATAACCAAACAGAATCAGCTGCTAATTTATTACTCAATCATGAGATGGTTTCTGTGCTTCCTTGGGTACCTCAAACATCATCTGCTGTTGCACTAAGGCTTATGGAACTTGATGCATCCATTTCTTACACACTGCAAAAGAAAGTCGATTCTCAGAAGGACAAAGGAGTTGGGGATTTCATTGTGAGTATTATTATTTCATGCTATGAATTTTGAAGAATTTAATCTATGTTTCTTTCAGAGATGGTGATTGCCATTATGATGGTATTTTCCCTACTGGTTCTCTCCTGAAGCCTCTAGTCGTGTCTTGGCTTTTCTGGTTTTTATTATCTGTGACCTTTTCATAAATTTAGTTTAATGCATCAAGCAATGCTTAGTTGTATGGCCAGCATGGTAAGCAAATCAGTTAGTCTCTTAGTGTCCTCGCTACCAAAGACAACTTAGATTGTGGTATTGGGACTGAGTTCAACAATTAATGCTGTGTTCTTTTCTTCATATTTTTTTCTTTGGCATCTCTTCTTGTTTATCTTTGTTTTTTGGTGGCAGGCTGTGTCATATTTTGTTCTTATTTTTTAACTCTTCTTGTTCTGTTTTTCCCCCCCCCCCCCTTTTGGCGTCTCTTCTTGTTTATCTTTGCTTTTTGGTGGCAAGCTATGTGTCATATTTTGTCTCGCAAACTGTATGCTATGAAGTGTCTGATTAGTCAGGAAGTCTTCTTGTTGAGGGTGATCGGATTGTTCTGTGCTTTTTATATTTTTCTAGTTGTGTCGTGTGTAATGTTGAACTGTCCTTTTCATGTCTTCCATGTGTGCCAAGCAGATTTGAGTTAATGTTAGGTTTGAGGTTAGTGGTAGACGTGCAATTTACTAGGGTTTTTTCAATTAATTTCTTTGTGACTATTCTCTGCATTCAGATGCCCCTATCCAAATTTGCTGTCATGAAGAAAATACCAGAGGATGATCTGGCAGTAGATCATGAAGTAGAACGTCTGCAGGAAGAGCCTTGGGCTGACCATGGGGGTGTTAACTCCAGCTCAGGGCGGGGACGAGCAGCACGTGGACGAGGGCGTGGTCGGACCCGTGGAGGAAGATCTCAGAGAAAAGCCTCTAGCTCCAGATCCGAGGCTGCCCAGAGAAGTGCCACAGCAAATAATGAGAGATTTGGGCAATTGCTAGCCTGGAAAGGGCGAGCACGTGCAAGAGGAGGGCGTAAGAGGGGTCGTCGAACTGCTAGGAGCAGGCAAAAATCAGTGAAAAGGGTGGCAGAGATTAGCAGCGAGAGAGATGAACCAAAAGATGTCATCTTTGAGAACACTGTAAGAAGTTCACGTCCGCAGTGGAACAGGGAAGTAACCCCAGGGACTCAACCGGAGGTTACTGAAAATGCTAGCAGCTCTGAAAGATCGGAATTTGATGATTATCAGAGTCAACCGATGGGGGACGAATACGAGGATCTAATGGTGGATGACTATTCGGGAGTCTTCAATGGAAAACCCGAGCACCTAATTCAAGGAGTCGATTATAACATAGAAGGTGAGGAAGAAGATGATGATGACCGTGCTGAGGAGGGTGATGATGTAGACGACGAAGAGGGAGATGATAGCGAGGAAGATGGACAAGGCGACACAGACGTTGAAAGATACATCAACGGCGACTCAGACGACGATGGGGATAGAGTTGGAGAGCAAACGGATAACCACCCAGATGAAGTTACAGGGTCAACATCTTCAGATTACAGCGACTGAAAGGCGGATCTTCCAGAACTGTACTAATGCACACGAAGTATTTCATAATTAGTTTCAGATCGTTACCCGTAGAAGCTATATATGTGTATGTATGTATGTATGTAACTGGGTTTCATAAGATTGTTGTGTAGTTATTATTATAGAAAGATGAATAGTTGGAAGTAAAGGAGCACCCTTTTTTTTATGTATGTGCTAGGGTAGGGTAGGGTAGGGTAGGGTGGTTGCTTCTCCTGTCCTGTTGGGTAGTTTTCACGTTTTAGCATCAGCCAAATTGTAGAAAAGGAGGGGACGGGGGGTGGGGTTGTGTTGAGAAAAATGGCCACGCCTTGCTGCTGCTGCTGCTGCTGCTAAATAAGTACAACAGATTATTAGTCAATCCATCACCAACCCCCTTTTTCCTCTCTCTCTCTCTCTCACTCACTCTTGTTGCTGTCGGCCACTTCTATTTTCATTTTTCTGAATCTTTTGTTTTTTAAGATATAATAATTGCCAGATTTTGATCTTGCAGACCTTAAAAAGATTCCCCAATTGAGGTCGTGAATATTTAACAGATAAGATATTAAATTTGTAATTAGTACAATATGACACTGATCATATTGATTAATATCATTGTACCTTTACAACTACGTTACTGTACAAATTGATTATATTATGTACTACAAAACCAAAAATCGTATGGATGGATATTTTTTGTGAAAGATTTTGTTTACCTCATAATTATTTTAATTTTTTCTTTTCACAATTATTTATAAAATTAAATTTATTGTTAATTATTAAGTCAACAATTTAATCAAGAATTTACGAGGCGTGCAAAACAAAACTATTTTGTGCACAAAAAGAAATTAGGAACAAAATGTATTAAAAACCAAAAAGAAAATAGTATCTAAATGAACTACGAAAAAATAAAAAAATATATATACACAAATAACTAAAATATATCATCAACTAAACACCACAAACAAACCAACTAGGCCAAATATATATTTTTGTCCGTATATTTGTATTTTTTTTTATTTAGCGCTCGAACTTTTCATTATTTCAATTACATCTTTAAATTATGTAATTTTGAGTCAATTATACACCTCATCACACTGACAACCAACACTTGTATTAAGCTCGATTTAAAATATCATAATTTAACCTAGATCAAAACTTTTCGTTGTTTCGATTACACCCCTAGATTATGTATTTTTTTGGTTAATTTAACTTTGTACTTTGACATTTTTTTATGTGGCAACTTAATTTTTTTATTTTTTTGACTACCTTTGAACCATGCATTTTAGAATCAATTTATCTCATGTACTTTAATCTTTTTTCATATAGACACTCAATTTTTTTGTTGTTTCAATTACATCCTTAAATTATACATTTTCAAGTCAATTTAACTCCTCAAAATAATATTCCGTGTGATTGGTGTATCTAACACTTGTATTAATTAGACACGCAACAAAATGCATAAATATAAAATTGCTACATTAAATGTCACTTTAAAACATTCAAATATTATTTTTTTATAAATCATTGTTTTAAATATATTTTGCAAACTTATAAATTAGATAAATAATTATATAATGCTAACTTTTTTCAGACATAATTAAAGAATAAAGCGAGACATAATTAAGAATAAATGCTTTATTCCTTAATTATGTCTCGCTTTATTCTTTAATTATGTCTGAAAAAAGTTAGCATTATATAATTATTTATCTAATTTATAAGTTTGCAAAATATATTTAAAACAATGATTTATAAAAAAAAAGAAAAAAAAGATATTTGGATACTTTAAAGTGATATTTAATGTAACACTTTTGTATTTGTGTATTTTGTTATACGTTAAATCAATAAAAGTGTTAGATAGACCAATCAAACATAATATTACTTTTGAGAAGGGACTAAATTAACTAAAAAATGCATAGTTTAGTGGTATAATTAAAACAAAAAAAAAGTTTTGAGTGTGTACATGAAAAAATTATATATAGTCTATGGGTGTAATTGAAATAATAAAAAATTTAAATTTTCACACAAAAAAAAAGTCAAAGTACATAAGTTAAATTTCAAAAATGCATAATCTAGGGGTATAATCGAAACAAGGGATCAAATAAAAAAAATATCAAAGTACAAGAGTTAAGTTATGACGTTGGAAAATCCACATCAGCTGCTTGAATCGAGCTCAAACGTGTGTATTGTATGCGTCAGTTGTCACTATGGTGAAGTGTATAATTGATTCAAAATTGTATAATTCAGGTGTAATTGAAATAATAAAAAGTTCAAATATCTAAATGAAAAAATATGAACAAAAACATGTATTTAACTAACAAAAAAACTATGACTTATTTAGCCTTGAGTTGAGAAGTGGGTTGGGTATATTGGCGTGCAAAAGCAAATGATTGAATCTTTGGTAAATCAAGAAATAGCAAGTGTTTGGTTTGATTAAGTTTTGATGATAACTATATATCCTTACATTAAAGTTTAATTAGTGTTATTTAAATGATTTTGAAATAAGTATTTTGAAGTTAAAGATTTTGGACTTTAAAGTTTTGAATCATTTCAATATTGAAACTATTTACAATTTTTAATTCGTGCAAATGGTTATGATGTTGTTCTTTAAACCACTTAAATCATGGGGATTACGAAACATTGTCAAAATTCTTAAAAAACAAAGAAAGTAACTCTAAAATAGAAGAAAAGTCAATTAAATATTGAATTCAATGAAATATTGTCGACTACTTCCTAAAATAAGTTGACCAAATTTAGTGCATTCTTTCTACATCAATGTTTCATGATTAACACAGTTGACTAATTTTTAATTTTAGAAAAATTGTCGACTATTTACTAAAACCATCAACCATTTCTAGTAGGAAAAATTATTAATAACTATTTTTCTACAGTTTTAAACTTACAAATTTGACTTTCAGTAGTTATATTAAATGAAGAAAGGTCAAAAACTATAAATACCTAACTGTTTGAAGTTCAAAATAAGAGAGATCAAGAGATTTGAGAAGAAAAACGTACTAAAACTTTTATATCGTTTTCTTTGCGTTTCAATTTTTAATTTTGAATTTTAAATTCATTTTTAATTTTTTGTTTAGTAGTCTATTTTTAGAAAACTAAAAACATGTCTGATTTATTATTCTGAAAAACTATTTCTCAAAACAGAAAACTAGAAAATACGTTCTGTTTAGAATTTTGAGAATAATTTTTTTATAACATTTTATTCAATGAATTTGATTATTTAATAAATTAGAACTATTTAATACTAATATATTATTAAGAAATATATACATTTTTAAGTTGATAAATTTTATAATATTTTTTCTGTTATAAGAATAAAATATGAATAAATAAATAAATTAACTTGACAAAAAAAAATAGGAAGAGAAAGTTCAAAGCCATGTATATATACATATTATATTACATTATAATACAAACTTCTAGAAGCTTGGTTGAAAGAGGTGAAAGCCCAAAAGCCATGGAGGAAGAAGCACGAGATGACCATCATGGGAGATTGTTGATGATGACAGTAGCAAGATTGATAACAATGATCGTTGTGGGAGATTGTCGATTATGATAGTAGCAAGATTGACGGCGATGCAGACGACGATAGAGGATGAAGCAAAGCAATTGACGACCAAGACCGTCGAAGTGACGGTGTGCAGCGACGACGATGGCAGAGAGGCTATCAGCAAGCATGGCCACGACAAAAGCAAGCAACAAAGGTGGTGGTCGTTGGAGACCAATGACAACAAAATCGTGTGACCCAATGAGTCGAGGAACGCGGCAACGAGGGCATGAGGGTTGCGGGCGAAAGACAATAGTGGACTAAAAGTCTTTTTTTGTGTTTTGGGTTTTTGGGAGTGTTTTGGCTGAAAATAGTCAAAACATTTTGGATTTCATTTATAATTTTTTAAAAAAATGTTTTTTTTTTAAATATGAAAGTGAACACATTTTTATTGTTTTGAAAAACTAAAAACTCAAAATAAACTAAAAATAATAAAGAGAACAAGCTATCGATTTTCAAAAACTCACTATTTCATTAGACTTACATTGTTTACATTACTTTTCTTTCTCACAAGGCTTGGTTCATTTCCTATAAATTTTATTTTTAGCCTTGTTGTTAGTTAGATTTCGAAGAGATTTTTGTTATTGTGAGTTGATCTCTTATTTCTTTAATCCTATAATTTGAAGTTGCCTTGTGAGTGTGCTAGAAGACTAGTATGGATTGTTAAGTGTTGTATTTATTCAAATTATTTATAGTAGATTTGAAAATCGTTAGTGAAAAGATGGAGTAGTGGATATAGGTGGGAGATAATTGAACCACTCTAAAATTTTCTTGTCTTTCGTGCTTCCACATCTTCTCAAGATTTTCATTACATTGCACTTCAAATATAAAATTTTCAACATTCACAATTCACTGCTTTTCAAAATAAATTTCTTAAAAAAAACACCCAATTCACCTTCTTTTCAAGTATGTGGGTCATACAAGCAAAAATTGTCCCACACAAAGTGCATTGAATTAGGTGAATTATGCTGACCAAAATGCAACCTCACCTTAAGCCAAAGGTTGTGTTCAAGTCTCTTGGAAGGCAGAGCCAAACCCTTTTTTTTTTTTTTTTGTATTTCCATTTTATCCTTGTAAACACAATTTATACAATTTTTATTCCCTTTCACATTCCTCTCCCCATATATCATTTTTAATCATTTTATCACTTTAACTTACTCAAGTGTTAACCTAACAATAATATTTAAAACTCAACTCATCTAATTTATCAAATAGTTTTATATGATCAAAGTCGCTTCACCTAATTCAACTCACCTCAGATCAGAGGCCAAGGCCAAGTGGGCTTGCAAAAGAATCGACCATAAAAAGAGAAAACACCTAACATCCACAAAACACAAGGAACGAGGAAAAGTTATTGCCACTTAGCATACCCCGGCAAAGATAAGAAGGCACCAACAACCAAAAGACACTCCAAAATAGACCTTAAATTGCCACAAGCAGCAAGCAATCCACCTATAGATTTCACCAATGCAACAAAACTGCTCTTCGTAAGGGTAAGAGGAAAGCTAAGAGTAGGGGTGTTCAAAAAAATCATCAAATCGTAAAAATTAACCATATCGCGTTGTGCAATCTTTTTAGAGGAACAATTTGGCGCAATCTGCGATTTGAGAAAAAACTAGTTTAATTAAAAACCTAACCGCCTCACTAGTCTAATAATATAAAAATTAAAAAAGTAAATTATAAAATATATATGTATGCATGTGAAAACCCTAAATCTAATATTTCTCATCTCATTTGCTCTCTATCCAATACCTAGCCTTTGTCGCATTGAGACTGACGACAACATCCTCCCCCTGACCCTTTCTTTCAGTCTCTTCTCTAGTTCTCCATTCTCTGACATTGTCTTGGAGGCGTTCAAGCGGGTCCATTCTTTCAATCTCTTCTTTGATTCTTTGTTCTTTGACATCATCTCGGAGGTGTTCAAGGGGTCCAAGGAAATTGCCGTTATGCTAAGTCCTTGAAGCGTGTCATCCAGATCAAGATAGAGGCACTTAAACGTGTCGACTCAAGTGTTACTGGTTCTATAGTGTTATTTTCTTGGTGTTCTTTCCTATAGACCCATGTATATATCTGTTTGTGTCAGGCAACTCCTCAAATTCAAATCTAGATAGATGAAGTCTATTGGATAAACCTAATTGCAGTTTGGATAAACTACAAAAATCATACCAGACTACACTGCATTTGCAGTGCAATTTTCGTAAATCAAACTAGACCAAGCAGTTTAGAGTAACAAAAAAATCGCACATGTAATTTGACATATTAAAAATGACTTAAACCGTCTACACCATACCATGAACACCCCTACCTAAAAGTGCTCTGATATTATTTAGTAAGTTAATACTTGGTGGTTGTACCCAAGTAATACGGTGCGTTACACAAGGAAAGGCATACATACACTTGAGAGATTCCAACTCCCCAGGCATAGAGCACCAAACGAAAGCATCCCTTTGAATAAATCCATCCCCTCGTTGACAATATTTAGTAATCTCACTCTATAACAATTAATACAACATTTGTTGTGGGACAAAACGACACCCACAACAGCATCTATTATCACATGCATAACTAAAAACTGTACCTACATCGAAATTATTAAAAAAAAAAATCCTGTATCTGAAGAACGATGCTAATGCTGTGTATGTGTGTGTTTGTGTATTCACAGAAAACAGCTTCCTTCAACTGCAACAACGGGTTGCTGGAATTTGAACTTAAGAAGCCAACAGTTTCTTGATTCCGGCCTTCTGATCCACTGTCAGCTTTGTTGGAAACTTGATGTTGAATTTGATTCTCAGGTTTCCTCTCTTCATCGGATCTTTAGAAATGGGCATCCCCTCACTCGGGACAACCTCCTCATAGTTCGGATGAATCACGCTGTTTATCGGGATGGTTAAGTTCCTGCCATCTAAGGTAGTCAGATGAACGGTGCAGCCTGTCAAGGCTTCTGCCAAGGATATTGTTTGCGTCAGGACCAAGTCGTTCCCATCTCGAGTGAACACGCTGTGAGGTTTCTCATCGATGATGAAGACGAGGTCTGATGGTATGACATTCGGTTGCTCGTTCCCTTTCTCCCGGAAGGTGATTTTGGTGCCTTTCTTCCAACCAGGCTTGATGTTAATCGTTAAGATCTCCTCTACCGGCATTGTTTTGCTGCATCCACCGAAAATAAGAAATTAGAAACAAGTGGACCAGACAAAGAAAAGTTCTACCAACATAGAGGGAAGACTAAATTTATTAGGCAGGTCACAGAACACAAAGGCAATTACAATGATTAACTTTATCATCCAATAATGTAATTTATTGACAAGCATCGAACAAGATGAAACAGAAAAATACTTTGCTTGGTAGGTCCTATAATTTTGATCACCCTGGTTGAGAAACAAGAGAACCAAACTGAGATTCTTAAGTAATGATATCAACAAAACAATCAAACATTGATGGCAGGTCCCAGGAGAAGAGGAATGGGAACTTGCTTGGTTGCGTACAAAGGACTAAATAATATCAACTATCAAGTCTCTAAAAAAATCATGTCTGAGGTTTCCTAATGCATTAATTGTCGGACACCTATATATGGCAATGCATGATAGTATCTTTGGCTGTTTGTCGTTTCCTAGAAAATGTGTCAACCACAGCGACTTGTACAGTTTCCTGAAATGGCAGTTGAGTAAGAAGATATATACAAGTTCATTTCTCAGCTAGTTAAGTATAACAACCCTCCTCTCCTCCCGTGTGTAGGCAACCGACAACCATGGAAATCAGAGTTTTTAATTCTTGACTTCCTGTCTTCTTGTATAATCATATCTTTCACGTGTTCAAATCACAATACAGTCTGGGGATTCTATCTTCTTCATAGAATCAACTCTTTCACAAGTTCAAAATCATACTACAATCCCCTCAACTTCTTCTAATAGAACAAATTTATATCCAATTCATAATTTGGGGTTTTGGGTTCCCTTGGCCACTTTCACAAACTTCTGAAGTGATAACGATACATATCCAGAGATCTTCACATCACAATCCAATCTTGACTACAAGGTTTGTTCAATATAAAATCAATCTGACAACTCCAAATATGGAAAACAAATTTATGTCGAAAGAAGAAGGATAACAATCCTTGATAATTTGGGGGGAAAAAACTAAAAAAATAAACAAAAAGGTGCCAGAATATTGCAAAATGCAAAATTGGGACAAAAGAAGAGGAGTCATCACTACAACAACACAGTGCATATGAATTTAATTGCTTTAATGCTTGCAAAACCATGTAAACACACTTAGATTTACTCTCCATCCAAAGCATACTTAGATTCATCCTGTTCTATGCAAACAGCCAAATGCCATTCCATCAACACAATATGACATGAAACATTGGCATGGCATGACATGAACACACCAACACCTTATTTAAAACAACAGAACACAGCCCGACAGAATAGACAAAAGAATAATTATTCTTTGTACTTTCATACATGTATGTACATTTAGAAGCCATTCAATTTATTTAATGCCTGCCAAACCATGTAAAAATACTTAGATTTATTCTTCATCCAAAACACTCTTAGATTCATCCTGTTCTATGCAAATAGCCAAATACCATTTTATCATAGAATATGACACAAACCATTGAAACATGACATAAATGCACCAACATGTTATAAAAAACAACAGATCATGTCCCAGTAGAATAGACAAGATTTTTTTTTTTTAACTTGCATACAGGTATGTATATTTAGAAACCTCTCTTCACAACAGGCCTACAGTTTTGGGCTTCACAAATACAAAATGAAAATTGTAAAATCAATTACATAAATTTAGAAAGTTAGTCAATTTGTTTCAGTAATGACCACAAAAGACACAACACAAACAAAGGTCCTGACATAGGCTATAGAAAAGATCTAAAAATAATTAGGATAATGAAATTTTGTTTAATGGGGGCATGCCGAACAGAAGTGCCAAGGGGGTGAAATTTCAATTTCACCCTATTAAGAGCAAGCAAGGGATGAAATTGGAATTTCACCCCATCGGCACCCCTCTATTCAGCACACCCCGTCAAACAAAATATCAATATCCAAAAAATTAAGAACATACTTGAACACATGTCTAGTGCGTATAAGGAATATTGAAAATTCAATAAGACAAACTTGAACAAGTGTTTAGTACGTATATGGAATATCTAAAAATCAATAAGACAAACTTGAATGAGTGTCTAGCATGCATATGGAAGCTGAAGTAGGTTCGGTCCAATTGCAAGGCACTCGAGAGTAGACAATATAGGAAGTTTCTAACATGCAAAAGTAAATGAGAAGATGAAAAGAAAATTTACATAATACAAGAACAAGAGCTAAAAATAAGCCATGGAATTGTATAAGTAGAATCTCACAAATACAATAGATTTAAGACAATTTCAGTCATTCTAACAATAATGCAACATATGAATCCTTTTTTTTTCCTTCTCTTTTAAGAAACAATGTAGAAAATCTATACCGAGTATAGACCAAATTCAGCATGGCAAAGCCCAACTGCCAAAACAAGAATTTTTTGGGAGTTAGAAACTATACCAACAAAATATCTGAAAGAACACGGTTGTCTTACATTGAACCCAACCCAAGATCTTCTGTGATCTTATTTTGTTGTTTTAGATGAGTACCCAGTCTAAGAATTTTTTTAACCAGGCAGCGAAATAATAATTTTCTCAAAACTATAAAATTAGAAATGCAATTATTCATAATAAGATTGGAGCGATTTCTATTAAAGATAACATGCATTAGACATAACTAAAATGACTCAGTCATGTAAGAAGAAAACTAATGGAGACTCCTCTTTAGGGAGTGGATGAAATGGAGCAAGTGTCTAGCAAAAAAGATATAATAAAATCTAGGAAATTTTGGTATAATGAGTTAAATGAAGCCATAGATAGAAATAAGGGGTTGATCGAGCAAGAATTCATGTAACTGAATGGGATAAAGACTTGATATGATATGGTCGTGGAACTATACCTTTTAGCCCACTTGCCAAACACAGAGAGAAATGGATAGAACAAGAAACATGGTACTTACCCACTCATATCAGTAACTTGTCTGGAGATCTTCATCTTCTTGGTAGAGCCATAATAGAGTTCTTCAAGTGAACATCGCAGAGTCTGCTCAATCGGAGGAGCTTTCCTAGGGACTGATTGGTGGACAGACCCGCCGGCGCCACCTCCTTCGCCAAAAGAAGCAAACAAATCATCCCCAAATAGGTTCCCATACCTTGACCCTCCCCTCCTCCCACCGCCCATTCCTCCGAATGGGCTCGACGACCCGAAAAACTCTGCGAATATGTCATCGGCGTTTCTCGGGTTGAACCTGAACGATGTCGGCCCTTCTCCCGTCGAGAAGAAGGAGGCTCCGCCGGGGCCGGCAGAGCCCGGCGGCGGCACCTGCCCCTTCAGCCCCTCTTCTCCATACTGATCATACACTGCCCTTTTCTGTGGATCACTGAGAACCTGGAAATTTAGTAGAAATAACAACTGATCAAGTAAATTTCAAGATACAGATATGGAAAGATGAATCTTTCAGAAGTATACACAAACATTTACTGAAAACCTAAAACTTTCAGACATACACACACAGTTATATATATATATATATTCGCATATACGTATACACAAATTGAGGGTACCTCATACGCTTCAGAGATCTGTTTGAACTTGGCCTCGGCATCTTTCTTATTGTTCGGGTTCTTATCGGGGTGCCATTTCATGGCAAGCTTTCTGTACGCTTTCTTCAAGTCCTCGTCTTTTGCGTACCTATCGACCTGCAGAATCTTGTAGTAATCCACCCCCATCTTCTTTCCTTCTTCTTCTTCTTCTTCTTGCTGATTGGTCCTCTTTCTCTTCTTCACTTTGGCTGCTGTAACGATCGAGCTTTCTGGTGGATTTGGCTATGGTGCGGCGTGGTTAGATCAGGGCTTTTGCATTGCTTCCTCGGGAAGGACTTTGAATCCAGAGAGAGAGAGAGAGAAAGAGAGAAATGACGACGAGAAGGCAGATGTCTGCAAGCTTGATCAGTGGAAGGTTCCAGAATCAGGCTTCGGTATTCATCGCACCCAAGCATAGCCTGAATTTTTATTACAGTCGGTTTTCCGGAAATTCTAGAGGAACTAGGATGTCGATCCCTTGCAGGCCTCATGTCAGCTTAGCCCACGGGCTCACTTAGCCTTGCCACTCAGTCCATAGAATGAATTTTGCTCGGTCTTGCCACTTTGTCAAAAAATTTTAGGCCCACGGGATGCCAGGCTGGATGATCGAATTAAAGTTTGTTGATGATTAAATTCAATCATCAAGCCACCATAAATGGGAGAAGCTTGGGCTTGTTTCATGAAACCTGATCAAGTTTCATTGGTGTCACAGACAAGGAGAAACTTGAGCTTTCATCCGAGATGAAGCCCGACCCAAGGCAATGATAGCAAGACGACAAGATGGTGCAACGATGATCAGCGCAAGGCGTTGCGGTGAGGCAACGACAGGATGCAGCGACAGTCGTGCAAGGCGACAAAATAATGCATCGACGGCCGACAGTCAATGAGGCGAAGGTGGCGAGGCAACGAAGGGCAATGATGAGGCAAAGCGAGATGGAGCTTGCTAGAGGCGGTCATGGCAGAGGAGAAATGAGGCGACCAAGGGCAGAGGTGGTTAATTTGCAAATTAGATGAGGGCATTTTTATCATTTGGCGCCTTTGATCATTCTCTCAATCATCCTTGTTTGGGCAAAATAGCATCTTCCAAAATCTTTTATGACTTAATCGAATAGGTTTTTGTAGACACAAAACAAGTCGATCTTGCTCGAGGTTGGATTGTTATAATTTAGTGATTTAGTTAAAATTCAATAAATTTAAGATAAATTTTATTTCTTAAACCTTGGTGAGATGGTCTACAAATGGAATTACAATCCTTCTAACTTCTTTAAGAAGAACAACTCCTAGATATTATCAAACAAGAAGACCTAATGTAATACCTGAGAAATTCTTGAGATTATAAATGAGATTTTACGAAAGGTATATGTGGAATTTTTAAAATAATGGGGTTATAAGATATACTATCACAGTTTTAAGTGATTGAATCGACCATAGGGAGTGTCCCAGACCCTAGATGTTTAAGGAAAATAGAATAGTATTGACGAGTTATTTGAGGCATGATTTTAGGTGTCAAAAGAAATTGGACCGGGAACGATTTTCGGTACAGCTATGGATTAGGCTGAAAATTGAATCAACATAGAAAACTTTCAAAAAGTCAACGGAGTATTTTGAGGACCAATATTTTATATGTAGAACAACCCTTGAGCGATTTCGAGTTGAAATGAAATGACTTAGGGTCAAAATGATCAACCGGGCCAAAGAATAATTTATTAATTTTGCTCGAGGAAGGTCAAAAAGATAGTTTTTCAAAAATTTTGAGGATGAAGTGAAAAGTATAAAACTTGTGAACTTTAGTGGAATTATTGGAAAGTGTAGGGGTATCAAGAAAAGGGGCAAAATGGCATTTGGAAGAAACAAGGGGGCTGAAGTGTAATAAACCAAAATGCAATGTGAGCACAACTAAAAATCTGATGCCGTACTTCCACCACACGTGGAGCCATTTTTCGACAATGGGATGGTCGAGGGAAGGCTAGCAAAGGTTGTATATGGTGTGGGGAGGCTTTGGGGCCAAGCCTTAGGCTTTGATTGGTTGAAAAATGGTCAGATTTCGCATATAAATAGCTAGGTTTTCGGTCGAGAATGAGAACACAAATTACTCACATTTGAGAGTGTTTCAAAGGAAAGGGATAAAGGGCTTTTATTCTCGAGGGATCAAGGATAAATTTTGGAGAATTTGGTGCATTTTGAAGCACGTTTGAAATTGTTTCAAGCTCGGCTAGAAAGAGCGAAGCGAACCCAGAGCTGCGCCTGTAACTGGCCTTTTGAGGGATTTTTCAGTGGTTTTTCGGGCATCCAAATGTGCCATTAGGATCAACAAGGGCTTTTAGAGGGTGTGATCAGATTGGCCATTGGATCAGTCGTTAGCGATCAGAATTGAGGAAGAAGATCGGTGTGTGGGCTCCACGCGCCATTTTTCACTGGCAAACACGTGCTTGGCCCGTGAGGGCTTATGGGCCAAGGGTAATTTCAGTAATTTGTTTCAATATTTTTCTAAAATTATTTTAGAAATTATCATGTCGAAAAATTTGGGAAAATGTTTGAGTAAATAATTATTTTGGAATTATTGAGGTGAAAATTAGGAGAAAAATAGAGAAAATTGTGAAAAATTAAGGAAAAATGGTTTTTGATGTTCCTTTAAATAAATATGATGTTTAGGGAGTATCGTGGCTCGATGTTAAGTATAAGTGCGCGTGTTGGAGATTTGGCACACAAATCGAGGTCTTACACTAGAATCGAGGCTTTCTGAATACGTTCGAGGTGAGTGTTTGCCCTCAAAACTTGATTTATTGTGAGTAGTTCTATCTTGAAAACTAGGTTTGTGCTACCTAAACGTGTTATGATTTCATGCAAAATGGATTCATTGCATGTGAATGGTAACCAGTGACGGTTGGTTTCATATGGGAGGTTCATCCCAAAATGTTTTATACATGTGCATTGTATTTTATAAATGTTGTTTATATGATGCATTGAGTTGTGATTTGTAGTATTGTCATGCGTTTGGTGTTGTTCATATGGGATGTCAGTTTGGAATGTTGTCTGGATAGTATAGTCGTAATTCTCTAAGGGTGTTGCCGAAATAATGTATAGGGGTATCTTAAAAACTTGAATGTCGGAGTGATCACAGGGGAATGAGTCCCTGACTCTATTTTACAGATACTTGGTCCGAGACAAGAGAGGGTGATCGGATTTGTATCATCAGTGGCCTAAACATCTCTCTCCTAAGGCTTCTTCTAGATCTAGACAACTAGGTTGTTGATTATTATCTCATCCTTTATATTTTTAACCAAGGCCAAGATCCTAGTTTCAATTGTCTTAGAGGTGACCTCTTCTATCCAACCCTACACCCATATCTTTGTGGACTCCTCAACCAAGCTCTAGGCTTGGGAAGCACGAACCAATGACACCTTATATTCTTTAACCTCTTCCTTAATGTCCAAGGCCACTTGTTATTGTTATGTTTTTTTTTTTTTTTAAGGTAATTTTGGTGATGAAAAACTTGGTGATTTTAGATTTTGAAAATGATATAATTGATCTATGTTTAAAATTTCCAAATGAAAAATTCTTAGGACAAATGTGTTATTTTCTTCTAAAAGTAATTTTGATGACGAAAAACTTGAAGATTTTAGATTTTGAAAATGATATAATTGATCTATATTTAAAATTTCCAAATGAAAAGTTCTTAGGACAAAAGTGTTATTTTCTTCTAAAAATTTATCAAGCCTTACAAAATTTATTATTAAGGCACATTCTATGAAAAATGTCTTTGTCTCTTGAGAAATATGTTGTTAAGAGTGTGTGTTCAAATTTTGTTTACTTTTCAAATCTTACCTCTTTTAAAAAGATCTAAGTCAAAAGTGTCGACTTTTTTTCCTTCAAAATGTTAACTTTTTCATGTCTTTGTTTTGTAAGGATTTATGAAGTTAAATTCCGTCGACTTTCTAAAGAAATTAGTCGACTTCTATAACACCTCGTCTTCTCAAGGCGTGCCACTATGCTAGGGCTCAACATATAAATACATATTCTCTTTAAAAATTACATTTCTTAAACCTCAAATATTGTATTATAGAGAAAAATTCCCAACATATCATTCACAAATGCAGAAGCTAAAATCGAAACTTGATATGGTACGTAACATAAATCACTTTATTCATAACATAGGAAAATCGTACCAAAGTATGACATCATATCTTCAAACAAAATACATGGAGACTCATTCCTCAGAAACAACAACGAAGTACCTCAACATAATTAAATGATACCTCAATGGAACATAAGTTTCTCAACATGACTAAAAATACCTATCCAAATCTTCATTAAGAAGTAATATACCAGAACAACCTATCAAACTCATCAAACATGTCATCCCGTGCTGTCACATCTTAATCACTTCCTTGCCTTAGCTGCAAGTCCTAACTAGAACGTTTGAATATTCTATGGATATAGTCCAATTAGAAGATGAACCTTCTAGTGAGTGGATAAAAGCAATTTTCATGAAACGCATGAATAATCATGTGCATGGCATAAATCAGACTCAATATGTCAACCTTGGGACATCACCTTAGCATACTTAGTCCCTAGAAATTAATTTGGCGCTTATGGGAACCACCATTCCCACTTTTTTCGTAGGAACGAACATCGCCTCATCCACAAGGAGACCGCAAATCCCGACCCACCAGTCATAATAATGACATGATCCAAATATGACAATAACATATAAATCATGTGTTGTGCATATCAAAATATCATGTCCAGTTAATGCATCATATAATGATCAATATGCATAAAATAATATGAATTTGGAAACAATTAAGCCTCTCACAAGCTAAAGCATTTGAAATGGAAGTATCGTGAATATAAACAGGTCAATCACTAGACAATGTAGTACCACTCACATGCAACAAAACCAATTTTCTTGGGATATAACCATTCATCTTAACTTAGCCTCTTAGCTTCCTTGGTATACGTGTCATGATCTCAAAATGTGTGCCCGAATAATTTTTTTGGCTTCGGAATGCTCCTTTTAGCCCCAAATTAATTTCTAAAATTTTGCCAAAATTTTTAGAACATTTTTCCTATTTTTCCATATTTTTTCTTCTTTTTCCTTTTTCTTTTCTTTTTCTTTTTCTTCTTTTCTTTTCTTTCTTCTTCCTCTCCTACTCTTCCCATGCGCGAACCAGCTTCTCGGCCAGCCCTCTGCGTGCACCAGCCACCGGTTGCTACCATCATCGTCGGCCACCATCGGCCTCGCCGACCTTCCCCAACCTTGCTAGTCTTGCCCCACTTTCTAGTAACCATCATTGCGGCTGCTTCGGCTGCCATGGATGCTGCCCAGTCATAGCAAGCTCGCGGCTTGCTGTTGTGACATGCTTCGGCCATTATCTCAATTGCCATCTATCTCTCTCGATCTCCTTCAACCTCATTTCCTTCTCTCGACCAAGCTCCCTACATTTGCATAGTAACTCGTGGCCTGCTTGCTTCTATTTTTGATCGACCAAGCTCCTTACTTCTTGCTCTCTTTCTCCTTCCATTCTCCTCCCAATTGCTCCCCTATTTATAACCGATGCACCTACTCTTGCAACCTTGGCCATCACGCACTTGAATTTCCAGGAAACTTCATCTGGCTTGCTCACCACTCCATTCACGCACACATGTGCATATATACATATATATATAATATATATACTACACCAATATATGAAAAAATACTCATTTGAACCCTATTTTTTCCTCTCAATTTCGCTTGGGCAATTATCTAATTGTAATTATACCCTTAAACATCAAATTAATTTGTATTGTGATACCGAAATGAAAAATTAATAACTTCAAGATTACTCGATAATGACGATTTCATCGCAAGGCCTTCACGGGACTTTTGTTTTATCCGAAAACACTTTAGGGTTGATCCTTACGAAAAACTGGAGCTTTTTTAGGGTTCTGTTGGCTTCCCGAAGGTTCTTTACAATCATTCGATTTTTCAGCTTAAATCATAGCAGTATTTTAGCTGTATCGAAAATCGTTTCTGATCTAATTTCTTTCGATGTCATAAATCATGCCTCGAAATACTTGTCAATACCATATTAATTTCCTTAGATATATTGGCTCCAGGGTACTTCCTGTAGTCGATTCGATTATTTGTAACGGTAAGAAATTACATTTTAACCTCAATTTATTTGTAAATTCCATTTTTGCCCCAAGATAATTTACTCTTGGATCCTTTAGAAATTCTCGGATATTACAACTTCTTTTGTTCTTTGAGAAAAATCAGTCAACAAGCAAATTTCATGCTCTTGGCCCAAGTGTTTTTAGTTCAAATATAGTTGACAATGGCTGTATAGTGTTGACTTTCTTCCCAAAAATATCGACTTTATATGTTAAAATGTTGAATTCTTTTTATATCAAGTCAACTTCTTTTTTTTTAAACAATTAAATGTTATTTTAAGTTTTATTTGAATTTTCAAATGCTTCAAAAGAAACAGTTGACTTATTTTTACATCTATCAATAGTTTCTATTTTGACATTCTTAAAACAACTAGTTTTTAGGCATTTAATGCAAGGCAATAGTCATTAAATTGAATTTTAAGTGCTTTGCCAACTAGAAAGTTATAAATAGAGCATGAAAGAGCTTGTGGGAGAGCTAATGAAAAAGTGCAAATGCTCAAACTGATCTTTCATCTTACATCTCTGTAAGCTTTCAAATTTTTGTATTCAAAGGAAAAGTGTATTTCTTGTTAACATTTGTTGTAGCCTTTGATTCAAATATTTGTGTTTCATTGTAACTAAGAGAGTTATCTTTTAGATCATTATTTGATTATGAGATAACTGTAGTATTGCCTAACTTGTGAGTTAGAGGACCTACCAAGTGTTGGTAAGAGGATTTGTATATACTTAGTTAGTTCCTATAAGGCATACTTGGGTTCAAGTAAGAGGCATTAGTGGATTTGGAGATCCTTAATGAGTAGTTAAGATAGTGGATTAGGCTAGTTGAGCCAAACTACCATAAATATGAGAAGCTAAGATAATCGATTAGGCTAATTAAGCTGAACCACTATAAATCTCTTAAGTTATTTATTTTATTCCTGCTTCATTTTCTTTCACACTTTGCAAATTACACTCACTATTGTGTAGCATTTCTTCCTCATTTCAAGCAAAGATTTTTATATTTCAAGTAAATTTTTAAAACACTCAATTCATCCCCCCACTTGGGTGTGTGGTGAAATATTTGTGCAAATTTAACACTTGCCTTTGGGGTACCTTCTCTTGCTAGACAACCTCTTCATGACCTTAGGCTACAACAAACATTCAAGGGTTAACTTTGGAAACTCACTTTCTTTTTAACCTTTTCAAAGAGCTCCTTGAAAGGCCAACCTTGACACTTTTCTCACAATGAGACCAACCGTCAACACTAGCATTGACCACCATTCTCCTACCATCTTTTTCTTGGAGCTTGGGTAGAGATAGACCTTTTGAATTGAGGAAGTCAAGAACCTTCCCTGAGATATCAATGATTAAGACCACATGTACAAAGTCTTCAATTGAGAAAGAAAACCAAACAATGAAAAAATAAGGGAACAAGAAATGTAGAAAGAAAAAATTCAACTGAGAAAGAAAAGATGAAACTTATGATGCTTACCCAGTAGTACGTAATTCATAAGGAAAGATCTAGAAAAGATGTCCTTGAAATCATTGAAAGAACTTCTAGCAATCAAAAGATGCATCACCTCCTCTTTAACCTCCTTGTTAAAGGAAGCCTTGTGTCTTTGCGAGACGGTCCATGCATTACGAACAACCACACCTCATCTGAAAGGTTGTCAACTAGAGGGTGAATAAAGATGGAGTCTTTCTAGTTATCTTAATACTTGGAGCCTTCATTGGGATCAAGTCCTCAACCTCGCACTACAAAAAAATGGTATTTAGTGATGAAAAAATCAGTTGCTAAATTAAAATTCGTCACTAATTAGAGACGAAAAAATTCATCACTAAAGCAAAAATTCCCATTGCTAAATTGATCAAAGAATCAATCACATTTTGGTTTTAGAGGGAAAAAAAGCCTCAAGGATAGAAAAATTCATTATGTTGCTAAAAAGAGGTACAATAGAATGGGATGACTTGCATGCAATGACTCAGCCACGTCACACGCGAGCGTGTCGCCCAACCACACATGCATAGCATCCCTATTTTTTCAAAAATTCATGCTTTCCTTGTGACTCGAACCTAAAACCTTATCTGATTGAAGACCCTAACATGGCTTGCTTGGCCACAAGGCTATAAGCCTAGTTAATTACATATTCGCCCCAAATTATATTTAAGCTAACTTTTCCTACTCTTTATAATAAAATCCAATTTTCTATTTAACTTTTGGTTCTACCAACAACTAATCAAATTATTATTAAATTATCATATGTAAAAAATATCAATTATTTTATTATTTCATTATAAAATAAAAAACTCGTAATATAGAGTTTAAAGACGTTCTATCTCTGTACTTAGACGTTTCCACATAAGCTAGAATATAAATATTGTTTATATTTATATTTTAAAATATAAATACCAGTTATTTTATATTCTAAAAAATCAATTATTATATTCTAAAATGTCAATTATTTTAACAAAGCATCATACCAATTATTATTGAGCGCATGCTTTTACTTTTGATTATTTTTATTTTGTACAAAATATTAATTTAATTTGATTTTATGTTCTAAGGGCAAATTTTGTCTTTACTCAAAGAAAAAAATACAGAAATCTTAGAGATGAAAAATTTTAGTCTCTGAGTAGAAAAAATTAAAGACGAAAATAATTTATTTTCGATTCAGTCTCTAAATCAAAGACAATTATTTTTCGTCTCTAAATCCATCTCTAAAATCATTTCTATTAGAGATAGAAAAATATTCGCTCCTTAAAATTCAATTTTTTTTGTTTTGTTTTGTGGTGTTGTGTTTCGGGAGCCACAAGTGGTGGCACTTTTTCGAGAAAAGGTAAATCAAACACCCTAAATCTCTCACCAGGCTGAACCAATATCAGAAAAGACAAGTTGAACCAATACCAGAAAAGACAAGGCATAACTTCAACTTTAGCAACTAGCAGACCATTAAGAAGGTTGTGGGATACCCCCAAGTGACCAACTCTAAGTTTTCAACATTCGATGCACCAAATGAAGCCATTATGATGAATTGGAAGGGTGTAAACCAGAGTACTGAGGGTATAAAAGCAGCAGAAGGATGCAGAGACCAAGCTATATTGTGGATGAAGTTGAAATAGGAAAAGAAGATTTAATATCTCAGGAGAGATTTATATGGGAACAAGAGGGTGACAATGTGAATTCCTAGCTAGGGGAGAGCAGGCTAATGATGGACACGATTCTCTTTGAGAGTGAAAGACTGTGTGTAGCTATCATGACCTTACCGGGAGAACGCATGCTTGTCACACCTATTTGGTGGAAAGTTGGATGCAGCGACTGGGTTGTTAATGACATGACATGACTTATCACTATTTTCTTGTGACTTTTAGGATTCTAAACCAAAAATTTCAAACAACATTTAAAAGGCCAACCTCGGCTTCAACGTTTAAAAGGACAGCCTCAACCTTATTGTTCAAAAAACTAACCTCAGTCTTGGCATTCATGGGTCAACCTTGGCCTCAACATTGAAGGGCCTCATTTCATGGAAACCACCTCTAGTTTCTAACGATGATATTACTCCTACTTCCTTAATTCAATACTTCCTTACTTCAATGACATTGAATTAAGGAAGTGCAGAATTTCTAATGATACTTAGAGTCAACTCATTAGTTAGACCTCTTGTTACCCTAACCCACAAGCTAGGCCTCTCTTAGCCTCGTCCCTAGCACGGACCTTGCTTGGCTTTGGTACTCCACAAAAGGTCTTTTATGACACGGTCAAAAAGGCTTTAGCATATTTACAAGTAAGCCAATCTTACTTGGGATTAG
The DNA here is from genome assembly GCF_014633365.1 of Diospyros lotus. Lineage (NCBI taxonomy): Eukaryota > Viridiplantae > Streptophyta > Magnoliopsida > Ericales > Ebenaceae > Diospyros > Diospyros lotus. The sequence continues at coordinate 21,423,247 of NC_068352.1, forward strand.
ATTCCTGTAATCTAGTACTCAACTCAAATCAATCTAGTACTCAACTCAAATCTTGATAGATTTGAGATAAACCTTATCTTGTAAACCTTAAGGAGATGGTTTGCAAGGGTAATCACAATCCCTTTGACTTCTCTTGGGATAACGACTTGTAGTTGTTGTGGGACAAGAAGACCTAATCCTAAGCTAGTGATTATCTTTGTATGGTTTTAGAAAAGAAAAATCTTTCCATGAGGTTAACCATTCTTAATACCAGTTCTAAGCTACCTCTAGTTCTTTAGCTTCCTATCTATTGCTCCATGCTTTATTTAAGTATTGAAGTGATTTTTTCGACCAATCTCAGTTCAATCTCACCATTTTTGTTTCACAATTTGCCAACACCTATGAAGTTTAATCGAGGTTCTTTATCATCTGGGACATTTTCTTCATGTAAATATATTAGTGGTCAAATTTTTACAACATCAGTAATGTATAATATAAAAAGTAAAATATATATACAAGGCATGTTATGTAATTATTATGTAATTTTTTTTTTGTACATAATACATAATTTTTATTATATGATATGTTTTGTATTATACCTTTATATTGTATAAGATATTAGAAAAATGAATTTTCACAAGGGCAATGCTATGCAATCTAGATTTGAGAAGAGAATGGATTAAATGGGCAAAATTTTTATTTTATCCTTACCTAAACCTTAAACACTAACACGTAAAGGTAACTTTTATAATAGAATGTTACCTAAATAAGTTTTATTATAAACTTTGATGGGTTATCTTTCTTAAACTTTGTAATTATTGTTAACGTTTTGTGTCGGCTTTGAATTTGTTTAAAAAGCAATTTAAATTGTAATTACAACTTAATTTTAATTAAAAATATAAGGTTAAATATAAATGAATTGGGTCTCACTTACTCAATTATTGTCATCTCCTTTAATTATATATTATCCTAATCTAGTTAGTTAGAGTAAGTGACATGTCTTTTTATGTTAATTAATTTTTAATAATAAATAAGATAATTAATATGATCGTGTTTATGATAATTACTCGTATTGCCCAGTTAATGTTTGGACAAGAAATTATTTCTGAAATTAAAGCTTACGATGACACAAAAATAACCATAGATAATGAGCCTACAATTTTATAATTATGAATTAAATTAGAATTAGTCGACCATAAACATAAAAGAGTATTTAGTAGATTGGGATATACACAACTCTGGTCTCTGGGCAGTTGGCAGGCTGGGCCTGGGCCTCGCCATTGTTGAGTTCCAGTAGTTTTTTTATTTGTTAAATTCGTAAGACGTGGCCCAGACCAATTTGAAAAAGCCGTTATCTTGTGTTGTTAGTTTGGGTCCGGCCCATGTAGGAAGCCCAAACTCGTAGGCCTGGGCTCAACATTGGCCCAACTGGCCGAAGGAACAGACGGGCTACACTAAAGCAGCGGAAGCCATGATGCCCCTAAATTAGCCACGATTTTGGCCCTTTGAAGGGTATTATGGTTAGTTCTGCAAAGTATAAGAATTGATGTTTAGGCGAATGTTCAAATAGTAGTGTACAGTCAATTTATCCTAATTCATATAAAACTAAAAATTCCATAAGTTATGTTTTTTTAGTGATTTTTACTTCACATTTAAATTGAAATTCAAATAATTTATTCCGTACTTTTATTTTTGTGTCTTCAGGAGGTTCTTGTTCTCAAAAGTCAATGGTAATGAAATAGTTTTGAACTAGTTTACACGAAACGAATACTAAAAATAGATACGATATAAAATGTAAATAGAAAAATGATAGTTTTAAAAATAATAGAAAACAAAAATGCAAGGGTAATGCGTAAATAAAAAAATATAAGAATTTTTTATATAAATATAATTTTTAATAAAAAATTATTAAAAATTGTTATTCAATTTAAAAATAAATAAAAATTTCATAATGAATTCAAACAAATTTCGAGAAAAATCAAAATTTTATGTTAAAGACGAAAAAAATTCTCTCTCTAACCTCTTCGTGGACGGAAATGTATTTTCAAATCAAAAATGCGTTTTTGATATTTTTTAATATTATAAAACAGCCCTAAAGAGTTTTTAAATTTACAAAAATAGCCCTGAAAACATTTTTTTAGAGTTTTGAAAATGGAAATATTTCAGAAACGTAAAAATGACACTCTAGAGAAACTTTTGTATATCTTAGGTTTTAAATGCTCTATCTCCCATGAGTGAGGGAAATAGACGAAATGAAAATTGAAAAAAAAAATTAATAATAATTTCTCACAACATTAATCTTAGTAGTTTTCCAAACGTTTAATTTTGTTTTTTTATTATATAATACTATATAATTTCACTAACAGGTATGATATTTATTTATTTATTGTTTAATATCTTTTAATTCCATCAATTTTTTCTATTACTTTTCATTTCTAATCGGGTTAATTACACTAATAATCACTTAATTTTGTATTTTGTTATTATTTAATTACTGAATTTTAAAATATTATCCATTAGTCACTGATATTTCAAATATGTTACTATTTAGTCACTGAACTTTAAAATGTTACTTGATATTCACTAATATTTCAAAACTGTTTCTTATCCATTACTAGTGAACTTAAAGTTCAGTGACTAACAAATGACATGTAAGAAATAATTTTAAAATATTAATAACTAACAGCTAACATTTTAAAGTCCACTAACTAAACAGTGACAATTTTAAAATATTAGTGACTAACAAGTAACATTTCAAAGTTCAGTGATTAAATAGTAATAGAATACAAAGTTAAGTGATTATTGGTCTAATTAATCCTCTTTACTCTCCCTAAACTTTAAAAAAATATGTAACATTTTGTATCACTTATTTTGGGTATGAAATCTCTCTATTCCCAAACAAAGCCTTAATATTAAAAATGTATCTCTTGAGCCTTAATCGACTTAATGAGATTTTTTCTTATTATATTTTTCAATTATAAAAATATTACTATCACATTATTTTTATTTAAATTGTTCATAAAAATTGTGAAGTAAAACAATGAGTTTTTTTTTAAAAGAAAAGAATTATAAAGAATCATATCATTTTTTTTTTTTTTTTATAAATTTTAGTAAAATAGAATGAACTCCCTAAACTCAAGAACAGAAAAGGTTGGTTGAATGTCACATTAATTGATGTATAAATAGCGATTACTATTGAAATATTGAGTCTCTAACAAAATGGTACAAGAGCGAGGTCTAATCCGTCACCCTCTATAAATGGCATCCAATTGAAGACATTAATGTGATATAAGTTTGGGAGAATTAGGCGATCGAGTTACTTTATTTTCAGGCTAAATGAGAGTGAGTGTGATATAAAACTAAACATTAGAAAGAATATCACATTCTAAATCAGTTAACTCAGAGTCTGAGAATCCTACTATTTTGCCAAAATTGAAGGTTGAGTTTGTCTTTGCTGTGCAAAATTATCACGGGGAGAAGTTTAACCACTGAATAAAGGAAGAGTAAAAGTTTGGTTTATTTGAACTAACTAAACCAAGCCGATTTGATTTCGATTTGATTTTTCAATTTTCGATTTGATTTTTTGATTGAAAAAACCAAACTAACTGAACCAAACCGATTAAATTTGTTGGTTCGGTTCAGTTTTTTTTTTTCTTGCATTGGTTTGATTCGATTAATTTTTTTCAAAAGTTCAGTTTTCAGTTTTCGATTTGATTTTTTGATTGAAAAAATCAATCTAACTGAACCGATTGAATTTTAAAACGATATTATATAGATGTTTATAAAAAAACTTCGTTTTCTTCGGTTTTGTGTATTTTTTATTGATTATTTTATTTATTTAATTTTTTTTTTACTTTTCTTCAATTTAATTAGTTCGATTCAGTTTATACAATTTGGTTCAATTTATTCGATTATCGGTTAGTTCGATTTTTCGGATTAATTAATCTGTTCAATTCGATTTTGTTACTCAATTCAGTTTAATCGATTAGTGAATTTCAATTGAACACCGATTGCACACCCCTGCACTGAACCCTAATTTTAGCTTCACATTTTGAGAAAAAATTCATTATTCTACCTTAAATCAAATTTTCAAGTTAACTTTGCTCAATAGTCTTTAATCTTAACACCAAATTATAGCTAATAATTGCAACAACAATTAAAAGCTCATTGTGAACACATGGTGAGAGTGTAATATCTCAAAAATTTTCACAACTTTTTGATTTTTGGAAATATATACAAAAAAATTACTGAAATAATGACACCCTTTGTTATCAACACAGGGTGTTGTAAAACACAAGGTGTTTTATAGGGCACACCCCTTCGTTTTACGCTTACAGTTGTTTGGTACCTATGAATGGCCTTAATGGATTGATATGGTATTAGTTGATTAGTGAAGGAGTATCTTACGAATCAAAGGCACTTAAAAGAAAGTTTTGACCAACATGATACAAGTAATACTTAAGTAGAGTTGGTTGAAATTAGTTGTCGATAAATCTTGGGATTATCGTCTTTGCACGATTCCCTGTTGCTCGTATTCTCAATTTCGATAGAAAAGATAAATAACATGTAGAAGTTTTACCTCACTACACAGAATAAGGAGTTGAATTGACCTATTAATATGAATCTCAATTTATTATATGTCTCAATAACTTGACCTGTGTCTTAGAGGTAGCTGTTGAAAAATCTTGTAATGGGAGAAGCAAGCCTATGAAGTATTGTGTGAGTTGAGATGTTCAAGAATGAACAAAGACTAGGGAAATATGGACTATAGGCAATATTGTTATGAGATTTTATTGTAGAATCAAATGAAGGTCAAATCGTAAACTTAGATAGTAAAATTATAAGATTTTAGAAATAATTAAAAATACGTTTTTAATATATGTAAATATATGTTTATAATGATATGATTTTATAAAAAAAATAAATTAATATTATTTAATAAAATAATTATTACAACTTATTCTTTATGAACGAAATACATTATGTAAACATGTACCTATTTAGTATTTTTAAAATTGATAGATAAAATTATTTTAAAATAAATAATTCAGTTATATTTTACTCTATTTTACTATAAAGATAGTCAAATTCAGTTATATTTTACTTTGAAGGTAAAGGGGTAATTTTAGAAAAAAATAAAAATAAAAGTAGATTATCAAAGATCAAGTGTTGTGATTTAAAGCAACAATCGAGCTTCTAAAAAGGAATATAAAACGAGGCGGGACAGGAACAAAATGCAGAATGAAGGCAAACGAAATAGGAAATTGAGACAAGGGGCAAGAGAACAGTTGACATCGGAGACGAAAGGGTCTTCGATGGTCTTGCGTCGAAGGTGATCTTTGACAGTCTTGTAACGAGCAGAACATAATAGAAATAGAGGTGAGAGAACTTTAACGATTGAAGAGGATAACTTTGACGGTTGAGGAGGATTTCGCTGAACGAGGATTTTCGAGTTTACCTATATACTAAACTCGTTGTTGACTTGCGACTCAACTTTGATTCAATATAGTTTTGATTTTATATGTACAATGACTAGTTTAGAGCTTCTTGACAAGTTAACTTATAAAGTTGTATGAGTCTATTTGCGAGTTTAACAATAATGATTATAAGAATGATAGTGACATAACAATTGTACCTCATTAGAAAAAAAAAAGATTTAATAAATGATACCCTGAAAAAATAAATGAGGATAAGACATGTGGGGCTTGGAGGGAGGGATAGGTGGAAAGTTACACTTGGTGCAATCAAATAAATCTAAATTAAGTTTAGAGATGTATGTAGGTATTTTATATCGAAATGTTTTGGAAGGGAAATAAAATGCGCCTTATATGATAGAGCAATACCAATTTATTTGATTGCACTTGGATGATAGATGTAGTTCATTTCATCTAAATAGACTACAAACTTGAAGACAAATTGGTTGAGTAATAATTGAGTCGAGTTGAACTTAGGCCAAATAATGTTTATTTAAAGATTGAAAAATAAATGTATTTTTGGTTTGGAGTTATGTGTTGTTTCCAATAAGTCGTGTGATTTTTTTAATCAATAAAAGTCATTTGGTGGTTTATGATTTATATAGTTTGACAATGTGAGCTTAAAATGATGGTTATCTAGACGATTAAATAAAAATTTGATAAATTCCTTTAAAATGAGATTTTTTCGTGGATAACAGGTATAAATAAGTCATCCTTATAAGGGATTTGAGAAAAATGATCTAAAAACAGGACATATGAACGTGCCACTTACAAAAAACTATTGTGGAACCACTTAAGGCGAAGGAAAACTATCGTGGAATCACTTAGGGTGAAGGACTTGATAAAAATTAAGGTTGCGTTCTCTTTACTGTTTTCAAGTCATTTTTAGTTTTCAATTTTCTAAAATAATGAAAACGCGTTCTCTTTACTATTTTTAAAAATGTATTTTTGAAAACAAAAAAAAAATTTGTAAAGAAAATTCAAAACAACAAAAAGTTGTTTTGAGTGTTTTCATCCAAAACAAACTCAAAATTCAAAATATATTTATTTATTTATTTATTCATATTTTATTATTGTAATGGAAAAAAATATTATAAAATACATTAATTTTAAAATATATATATTTTTTAATAATATATTAACATTAAATATTTATAATTTACTTAATAATCAAATTTATTGAATAAAATATCATTAAAAAAATATTTTCAAAATTTCAAAAAGAACGCATTTTCTAATTTTCTGTTTTGAAAAATAGTTTTTCAAAATGACAAATAGAACGCGTTTTTAATTTTCTAAAAATATACTGCTAAAACAGAAAACTGAAAATGAATTCATAACTCAAAACTAAAAATTGAAAAGTAAAGAGAACGCACCCTAAGGAGTTGAAATGAACTCCTTCTTTTTGTGGGACAAAAATGAAATGTGAAAGGGACTAAGAAATTGATGATTTTTCATGTACTCCTATCTAAGTGAGTACAACTAGATAGGGGTTAATTATTCAATGATAATTTTGCATGCCTTGAATAGTTGAATGGAGAGTAAATCTGAAATTTATATGTGGTGGCACTAAGTTCAAGATATGTACAAGTTATGTGAAATGGGTATATATAGCATGAGAAACTAGTTTGAACAACCTTATACATCATAAGAAGTTAATGTGAAAAATGAGTTGTAACTAGATACATATCACCCAAGGTGGGTAACATGTGGGGTTCAGTTCAAATTGGGTTGATATTATTCAAGATGGTCAAAGTGGCTAGGGACCAAGTAAAAATTGGATGAGTATTACCCATGGTGGCTAACGTTGGGTGAGTCCAAGGTGATAAGACATGGGTATGTACAAGTTGAGTTCAAACTAGATTGATGTTACCCCAAGAATCATTGAAGTTTATAAGATAACAAGAACAAATTGTGTGAATATCCCTTAAGGCAGCCTAGTGATCGAGTAGAAACCAAGTTGATATTACACAAGACAATAAGTACGAAGTCGAGATTGAGTTCTTAATTGAGTAAAATATTACCTAAAGTAGCCAGCAAGGGCTAAGTCTAGATCAGAATGATCTTACTAAATATAGTAAATGGGGATTAAAAGATCGAGCTTGGAATTGAACAAGCACTACTTGATGTGGCATTACCTAAAATTACAAGAATACCCCTACGCGCTAGTAGTCTTGCTCACCACGTGGATTGCCCGAGAGACCGACACGTGGCAAGTCAACAATCTGGTGTGGAGTCCGAAAAATCTGGACTGAACCGCGAGAATCGTTCCAACTTGACTGGAGTCCTCGGGAGTCGTGTCCGCCCATCTTGGGTACCCCATAACGGGCCGGCCCGCCTATAAAAAATAGAGGTCCTCATCAGGTATGGACAAGCTCTCCAGCTTTTACATTTTCTACTACATACATTTACTCTACTGATTCAAGCGTCGAAGTCTACTCTGGGGGACCCTAGCCCCGTCACTCCGTTGTCTTATAGGTTACATTATCGAGGTCCGACATTGCCAAGTCTGAGGTTCTATTCCGAAGGTCCATTTGCAGAGATGACACATGGTGGTCGGTCCCAAAAATCATGATCACTACAAAATGAAGCCAATATAATGACTGAATTGAAATCGAGTAAGTGTAGTCCAAGGCTGTCCAAAGAGGTAATGTGATCAGATGTGAGTTAAAAAAATGCAAGTTGAGGACTCAAAGGGGTTAATCTTGAGTTTTTCATTATAGGTCTAAGAAAATTTTGAGGATAAAAATTTCTTTAATGGGTATTTCATGTAATATTTGAAAATTTTAAAGATTTTGCATATTGAAGAATTAAGGTTGAACTAATTGGAATTAGACCCAAAAAGTCGCTTAGTGATAATTTAAAAATTTATTGTCTTTGGGAGGAATTTGGGAAAAATAAAATGTAAATTCATGAAATGGGCTTAAGTGTAATTTTTAGAAAATGGTAAATAGGCTAAACATCACTAAGTTTGGATGCTAAATTTGGGTACAAAATTTGAGCAAACTAGATCAAATTAGGACGAGCCCAATATTGGATTTCGTAGACGACATAGAGTTAAACTTGTATGACCCATTGTTTTTGAAAATTAAAAAATAAATTAAAAGTTATTCGTACTTAAAGTTGGTAGAAATACATGATGGATTGGTCGGATAGTCTACTTTCAACCTACATAAAATTCAATCACCGTTGGATTGAGATGAACCAAAAAATATGTATCAAAATAGATATAACCAAAAACATGGTAATGGGGTCGAATCCTAATATCGATGGTCAAATCAGAAAAAATTAAGCTTGGATGATTGTAGAAAATAAATGTTTTGACACAACTAATGGTTCGGGAAGGCGACTTTGCACTCAATTTTTGTGGAAACAAATTTAAAATGGGCCAAACCGTTGGGTGGGCTTTAACAGATGACATGTAGAAGGCAAAATTAGATTCAACATGCATTTTCAACTCTTTACAGGAAAGACACTGAGGCAGAAGAATTGGAAAAAAAAGAAAAAAATCTAAAATGGAATAAAAAAGTTGGATGCGAATTCAAATCGATTCCAGAAATCTTTTGAGATTGGTTGAGTTTACCAAATTTGGGATCAAGATTGAAAATCAATCAGGGACAAGAAATTGGAAGGTGTTCCTTTTGTGGGGGGCAATCGGAGGTGAGGTCACAATGGCAAGGCGCGGGCTCCAGTGACGGGTCCATTCGAGGGGCGGCTAGTACTTGAAAGCACTCCGATACTCGAGTGAGTAAGAGTGAGAAAATGACAGTATATTAGTAAGTCAGTGGGCAAAACATATATTGACTCTGAAAAGGGCTGGTTGATATAGAAAAATGAGACGTCTTCCTAGATGCATGCGCCGTGCATCTGCAGGTGATAAGACTGGCTATTCAATGCTGGTGGAGATTCTCAAATGGTAGCATAGTGGCGACGAGAGCCTCATTAATGTGGATGAGATCCGTCATTAATGAGGATGGGATCTGAAGCGACCGGGCGAATACCTAATGGGGGTTGCAATATTGTTGCGGCAGGCTGGCACAAGGCCAAGAGATGGGTTAAGATTGGGCCGAGAAAGAGGGCCAAGATTAGGCACAGAGACAAGCTGAGAGAAAGAAGGCCAAGATTGGGTTGAGATTGGGCCTAGAGACAGGCAGAGAGAGAGAGAGAGAGAGAGCCAAGATTGGGCTGAGAGACGAGCCCAAAGAAAGGGCCAAGATTGGGTTAGATGGTCTAGAAGGATTGATTTGTAGAAAACAATGCAATTTCTAGCAAGAAATTGATGAAAATGAGTTTCAGGTAAGGAAGACAAAATTGGAAGATTTTGACTATAAAAAGCTCATTTTTTTAGCATCCTAAAGGGACAGACACGTGAGAAGGTGAAAAAATGAGAGATTCCGGTGAGCTTGGTAGTCAGAGAAGCAAATTTCAGTGGTAAGGGGCGGAACTAGTTGTCGACAGACTGACGCAATGAGGGCTGGGATGACTTGTGACCAGGGGCGGAGTTAGAAAATATTTTTAGTGAGGGTGAAATTTATTAAAATAATAATAATAATATAAATATATTAAAAATTAATATAATTTATTTAATTTTTTCCTATTAAAATCTAACAAAGATTTTAATTTTAAAAATCTCTCCATAACTACTTCAAATTTAATATAACAAATGATAATTAAATTTAATATAACAAGTGATAATTACTATAGCCATGGACCTATCCAACCTCCAATCTAGGGTTCCGCCCCACCCTCGTTCACTCCACCATCATCTCCTGCCCAAACCCTTGTCCTTCACCTACCACCGCGACAAACGCCTCATCGTCGATGCCTTCCTCCTCGCCATTCCCTTCCTCTTCTACCTCCTATCCATCGCCTTCGGACTCTTCTGCTCCCCCAGATTCGTTCGACACTAACCCAAACCCAACCTATTCGGAATCGTCATCGATGATGCGAAGAGGCAGTCAGGCAGGCGACAGCGAGCGACGAAAGGCCGAAACCCAGAAGAGGGGCGAGCCGACAAGCAACAAAGCGAGGATGCTAGAGAGCTCAGAGAGGCAGCAGCAAGCGAGAGCTTGAGCGAGATTGCGAAAGACCAAGGTCTGAATGAGAGCTGGTGAGGGTGAGCGAAGAGACAATCGAGGCGGTGAGAACGAGGCCGAGGAGGCGCCGGTGAGCAATGGAGCCACCGAGCCAAACAGAGGCAGGAGCAAAGGGCAGGGCGCAGAGGGGTGGGCGACGGCTGAGGACTAGTGCTTGAGCGAAAGAGAAAATGAAGGTAGGGCATAGGAGGGTTTGCAAACTTTGGGCAGCCTCAATGCGGGCTAAATTAATGGCGGGCCAAGGCCCAGTAAGGGCCATGGCCTGTACTGGGCTATTCTGGCTCCGCCCTTGCTTGTGACAGTTCCAACGACTTCTAGAGGTGTAGTAGCGGTTGAAGACGAAGTCAAGGGGTCCGTGATAGCCTTTGGCAATGGAAGGCAGCTGGGAAGCGGCTGGAGCTCGCCAACGGAGAAAAGGAAAAGAGCGGTACTAATGTGAAAGTTGGAACTTTGCCAGGTGACACTTCTACTCTAAACTTCTGGTTTATTGCACTTGGACATCATAGTTTCTGTCATTTATGCATTCAACCTCTGATTTTGCTCAAATTTTATGAGTACCCTTATTTTTATTGCAATTATGCCCATTATTATTGCATAAATCACACGGATGACATAAAATTTATGCATATTATTGTATGATGTAAAAAGTATGGTTTATTGCATGAAAATTTGTATTGATACGCATTCTTATAGGACCATATCATTGCCTTTATGACATGATGGATAATAAAGAGAAGAAATGTTTATTTAGAGAGTGATTGACATGAATTGTTTATCAAAAGAGTGATTGACATTTCTCCTTGAGTAAAAAAACTTAGTTTTATTTGATAATCAATAAATGACGATCATTACCTCATACGTCATAATATAAGTGGAAGAAGTTTTGCAAATCCTAACTGTTCATGTGTATGAAATAAAAATGTTTTAAAGGTGTTACTAAGTAATTTCTCACCTAATTGGCATATTTCCACGTGTCAATAGGTAATTTGAAAGCATCGAAGGGGGAAAAAAAAAATGATGAGATAGGAGATTTTTGTTTTATTTTTATCAAGTCGTTATACGTCTTGTATATTTTTTTAAAATATTTTAAAATTATGTGAACCCAACATGGGCATGTAATAAATTTCATTTTGATGAAATTGTTTAACGTTGACATGTTATTTAGATTCGATCTAGACTACGTTCCGTGCAAAACTCTAATTGGTCATCTTAATTATGATTAAAAGGCGAAAAGAGAAATTCATGAAAATTATTGGCATAAAGGTAATTAAAGAAAACAAAGATGAAATAGAAATAAAAAAGTTTCTAAATTTTTTAGAAAGTAACACATAGTGTATTACAAAGCATTTATTCTTAGCATTAATCTTAAGTTATCTCTAGCTTTCTTTTTTTCTTTTACTTTTTTTTACTACATGTCTTACTTAAACATGAGAATAGTTTTTTTGACCTTCCTCGAGGCAATAACATATATTTTCTTTTGTAGTTTATCGGCTTTTATGATCTAAGGTCGACGATTTTCACTATTTGGTACATTTTTTCTTTGTAAATAAACATTAGTGGTGCAATCCATGCATCATCAATAGGCAAAGCGTTTGTGTGAACTACAGGTAGTTGCAGAATCGACTTGAAGGCTAAAAGAAAAAATCACATAAAAAGTTCCCATCACCTCGTACAAAGCTCAATTGAGACTCGTCAATGCTAGCAATGTGAACACATCCGCATAAAGAAATAATAAACTAGTTGAAGTAACACTTGCAAGTATCGCAAAACCAAACTCCAATTTGATATGGAAAAGAAAAATGCAAATCACAATCCCAAGAGAGATCTGACTCCAGTACAAAGATAATCGGTAAAGGCCATTTTTTGAGCGATAAACAAAAAAACTTTATAAAAATTCGTCTAGCCCAACCACACAATTGACATCAACCTCTTTTACTTTTAACATCATCATTAAGTCCATGTTGGCAAAGTTTAGTTACCTTCTATTTCACACTTTCTCTTAAGGAACATCTTCGTTTGTACTACAATGTCATATAGTCCAAGTATACCACTAATGCTATGCTCTAGGGAAATGATTGGTTTGATATGATTTTAAAGGCTAGTATCTCCAAATTTAAACAGCTTGTAAAGCAATTTAGAAATAGGTTTCAAGGTTGTTGCGCAAACAGAGAGCAACCCAAACACATACACACTTTGAATAACTGAAAATATCTTTTCTAACATTCAACAGAGTCAAAATCGAAAGCCAACATATACCGCAAACAAATACGAATAAAATGGAAAGCAAAACCAACACGAGAGATTTACCGTGATTCATCCAAAAGGGCTATGTCCACGTTGAGCTCCGGTAAAGGAGAGCTCATTGCACTATCGGAGTTAAAATAGAGTTTACAAACACACTGAATACAAGCCTCACAATCACTCTTATTACAGAGACTGGTTCTCTATCAAAAACGCCTCAAAATCATAACAAGAAATAGATCAGAGACTTACCCTATTCGAACTAGAGAGAAGACCAGAAAGAGCCAAAGAGAGTCTAAATCAAGAATGAGAAAGACCCCGCTCAAGCCCTAAGCAACTACACACACTCTTTCTCTCGAATCTATCAATTACACATCCCAATGCACAATAAATAAATAGGGGTTGCACGATGCAATTGAAGGGCTTGGATTGCACTAGATAAAAGGCAGCATCAACGGTCCAGATTACACAAAGACGAGACAAGAAGCACGATCGAGATGAAGGACACCTGGGCGGTTGCCAAGCTACCCTTTACTGCCACGTGGCAATGGTTGCAACTGACCCTCCTGCTCGGGTCCTTAAGTGAAAAACGGTGTCGTTGTGTGCTTCACAGCCAACAAAGGTAATCGAGCTCCAAAAATGAATACCTCATATCTATTATGTGCAAAGACCAAGCCTAATGAACCCTTGAGGCGATTCATCATCAGGTCCCAAGTTGAGGTTGCTAGCATCGACAAACTAAAGAACAGAATAACAACAGTCACCCTTACCGACATCCTAAAGAAAACCAAATTAGGCTTTTCCTTGAATAAGAAAGAGCTAAAAACACTAATAAAATTATACATCAGAGTCAGCGATACATGTATGCTAAAGAACAAATTGGTACAACTTGAGACACTTACCCAAAGAAAAGAATGTTGTTTTGAAACATCTCACCAGAAGGAAAGGCCTAGTTAATATAGCTAAAACCTTAAGGATTTCGAGACTAGGGCTTAACAACTTTCACTCCCCTCAACAAGCTGCCATCCCAGGTCTTCACTGAGATTAGTAGAGGCAGACACATTAAATGACTCAGACTAGTCTGTATGACAACACAAAAGTGGATTAGGCAAAGCATGTGAATTTCATAGACAAAAGGGTCATCATACTAATAAATGCAATGATTTGAAAAATGAAATATAATTCCTGATATTATAGGAAGTTTATAGTCAAGTTTTCATACACTTCAACAAAATCTTATCATGAAAGGCGATCGGAATACTAGGGAGGATCCTCCATAACCAATTGAGACCGTTGGGACCATCCATGCTATCTTAAAAGGTCTTCTGACAAGAGAAAGGCCTAGAGTTGAGAAGTTGTCACCCGTTTGGGAAATCTTAGCAGTAGCCAGGAGACCCTGAACAGAACATGGGCCTATGATAACCTTTGAAAATGAAGCAACTACCTCATGATGATGCCATCATTGGAAAAGTTGTAATAAAAAACTATAAGGTACTTCGAATCATTGTTAGTACTGATAAATTTGTGAATATCTCAATTTGTGAAGTTTTTAAATAATATAACCTTGTCACACATTCTGGAGCCAACAACTCCATTAGTTGGCTTCAATGGACAATTAGTAACCCCAAAAAGGTGTAATTTCACTACATCTTATGCTAGACAAGAAACTGTGTTGCAAAACAATTATGACTGATTTTGTAGTAGTAAAATCCCCAAGCACATACAATGCAATCCTCAGAATGCCAACTTTGAATGCATTGAAAGCCATTCAAAATGTTCCACCTTAAAGTCATATTCCCTATGAAGTCTAGAAAAATGAGTCATAACTAGTGATCAAACCAAGGCCTATGACTCTATCGTTGTAGCCAATTGACAAAAAAGAGTCAATGCAGTTAAATGATATAGGTTGCACAGACCCCCATTGAAGACTCGATACAAATACCACTATTTGAAACTAAACTTGATAAGGTTGTTAAGATTAGGGCCACACTTTCAAACAACCTTCAAAAGAATTTGATGTCTCTTTTGAGGACTTGCGACCAGGGGCGGAGCCAAAAGATATTTTCAGTGAGGACAAAATTTATTTAAAGAAAAAAAATAATAAATAATATAAATATATTAAAAATTAGTATAAACCACAAAGTCGATCAAAATTTTCTCATCATTAATGGAGGGCCAAGGCCCAGTGTTGGCCAAATTAATGGAGGGCAAAGGCCCAGTGAGGGCCATGGCCTACACTGGGCCTATGCTAGCTCCGCCCCTGCTTGCGACACTCTTTGAGTAGTAACCCTTGGATATGCCAAGAATCTCCCTAGATGTAAAGTACAAAAGCTCAACCTCGATCCAAAGGTTAAACTTAATTATCATTTAGAAACATCAATCTTTTTTGGTAGAAAAATAGGAAGCAATTATTGGAAAATTGACAAAACTATCATATGCAAGTTTCATCTGGGAAGTACATTTCCTTAAGTGGGTCTCCAACATGGTTATGGTTTAAAAACACAGTGGGATTGATAGATGTGCATTGACTTAATTGATGTGAATAAAATCACCCCAAAAGATCCTTTCTTTTTACTAAAGGTAAACCAACTCATGGATGAAACAACTAGAAACAAACTCATGAGATTTAAGACCCTTAGTCTGTAATCAAATCAAGTGTGGCCACTAGATGAAGAATATTGCACCGCATAATAGATGGAGGATTATACTATTATAATGTGATGCCCATTAGTTTAAAGAATGCTAGAATAACTTACCAGTGGCGAAAAACTTGATGTTTAAAACCCAAATAGGGAAGAACATGGAGGTGTATGTTGATGATATCCTCACAAAAAAACGTGAAACGGGAAGAACACGTTGCTAACTTGGAGGAAACATTCCTTACCCTGCGAAAGTACAACATAAAGCTTAACCCAAAAAAATGTGCCTCTGGGGTCACATCATGCAAGTCCCTTGGGTACATGGTTACACACTAGTACGTCGAGCAAACTCAAAAAAGATAAAAGCAATTCTTGACATGCGGCCTTTACAAAAGATTTGGGACGTCCAAACACTCAACAAAAAATTAAACACTCTTGGCTGATTCATATCTCGCTTGATGAACTAATGTTGACCCTTGAAATGGGCTTAAACATTCTCATGGAATGATGGATGACAAAAGGATTTATAAGAGCTCAAACAATATTTTCCTACTTTTCCCTTATTAACCAAACATGAATTGGGTGATGAGCTTTAGGCATATCTCTTCATTAGCTAACACACTATTAGTTTAGTACTCACTTGGGAGTAAGGGTAAACATACAAGCTAGTCTATTACATCAGTCGAGTGTTTAAAGGAACCGAAGCCAAGTATTTTTTAATTGAAAATTCAGGTTAACACTTATTACTATGGTAAGGAAATTGTGCGTTTACTTTCAAGCACACAATATAGTGGTCCTCACAAATGAATCCCTCAAAAAGGTCTTCCAGATGTCCGATCACATTAGGTGAATGTTGCCTTGGATGGTAGAACTCAAGGAGTTCGATATCTAATTTTGGCCACACCCTACCCTTAAAGCTCAAGTTTTCACAAATTTTATATTTTAATTTGTGGCTCTACCAAAAAGAAACAAGACCTTGAATATAGGGAGAGCAATCTAGACTTTCCATGTTGGTTTTTCAAGAATCAATACCATGGAATAGGGGTACTCATATTATCCATCAAACGAGATCTAATGCAATATGCTCTTTGCTTACAATTTGAAGTAACAAATAATAAAACAGAGTATAAGGCACTAGTCACTCAAGAATTAGCCAAATCCAAGGAACCTTTGAAGCTCGGGAATAAAAAATGGATCAATACTCGGCTAAAGTTAATGAGGTAATTTCTACTTTCTAAAGCTTTGAGATTAAGTAGGTATCCTAGGGAGAAAACTATGACCTAACTTTAACATCTAGTTGTCAGAACAAACAAGGAAATTCCACCAAGAGAACAACTTTGGGTACTTACACAATTCTCCATCGAGCATACAATAAAAACTAGCAAATTAAACTTGTCCAGAGTTGGATAAACTTGATTGTATCATATTTGGAACATGGGACACTGCCTAAGTCTTGAACCGAAGCTTTAAAGTTACAAAGGAAAGTGACACACTACATGTAATATCCTAATATTTTGAGAATAATAATAATTAATTTTTTTGTGTTTAAAATATTTTTGACATCCATTAGAGATTATAATTGAGAAAACTAATGGGGTTAGAATTAGTGGACTAAGTTGAAAAAGGAAAGGCTAAGTAAATGGGCTTAGAGTTAGTGGGCTAAGTTAAAAAAGAAAAAATGGGATTAGAGCTAGTGGGCTAAGTTGAAAAAAGAAAATCTAAGTAAATGGGTTTAGAGTTAGTGGGCTAAGTTGAAAAAAAAAAAGAAAAAGCTAAATAAATTGGCTTAGAGTTAGTAGGTTAAGAAAGTAGACTTAAAATTAATGAACTAAATGAAAGAATAATCTATTCAAAAAAATATTTAGTGGAAAATAATTAAAGATAGTGGATTAAATAATTGAGAAATGTGAGAGACAAAGTAGGGTATTGACAAATCATTAAAGATTATGAGCGAGATTTAGTGGAAAATAATTAAGAAATGTGACAAAATAATTAAAGATAATGGATGAAATAATTGAGAAATATGAGAGACAAAGTAGGGTGTGAATAAATAATCAAAGATAATGGGTAAAATAATTGAGAATTGTGGGAGACAAAGTAGGGTGCAGACAAATAATTAAAAATTATGGGTGAGATTTAGTGGAAAATAATTAAGAAATGTGACAAAATAATTAAAGGTAATGGGTCACTACAATTATGCTAAGATTAATTCAACCTTCTATAAATAGAGAAAACTTGAAATGTTTGAGGACTTAAATTAGAAAGAGAAAGATTGTAAGAAAGAAAGATTTGAGAGTGAGAGAGAGATCTGAAAAAGAGAAATAAAGAAAATAGGAAAAAAAATATGGAGAAAAATACCAAAAAATTCCTAAAAAATTTTTTGTAGGCTGGGTTTAGTAGTTCGTGTGAAAATTTGTGGCAGAAGATATTGTTGGATACATAAACCGAGATTTTGTCGCAATATAGAAGAATACCAAATCGCTCCGCGGGAATGTGAGTTATCTTCGAAATTTTTTTTAAAAATTCTAGAAATATTATAATGATATTTTAGAATTTTTTTTATGATGAAATTGAAAGAGAAATGCATGATTGGTATTTATTATGGATTTTTGAGGCAATAGATGCTTGAAAATCAAAGAAAAAATAAGAAATAAATAGAATATAGATTCCAAAAATTATGAGAAAATTTATGGGGCTTAGCAATATTGTTTTAGGAATTATTGTGAAGAGAAATTGTGAAAATTTTATGAGAAGATATTTATTTCATAATCTTGAGGAAATAATAGGAGGAAATGGGAGAAATTAGGAAAATTAGAGAAAATCAAAAATCTGATTTTCTCAAGAAATTATGATGTCTAGGGTACGCCAATGTTCTTAATTGAGTTCGATTGGAAGTCTGACGCGAATTTTGAGACAAAATTACTTTAGGGCAAAATTATCTTTTTGCAAGGTAAGTAGTACTTTCCAACTAAATTTAGTTTTATGAAAATGTTTGGTTTTTAAGTGGTTCAACTCAAAATTCGATTTTTTGTAAATAATTTTGTCATGTTGTCATGCCTGGATGTGAGTATGTCATGTAGATTGCATTTACATGTATTGATGATGAAATATGCATATGAGCATGATGAGATTCACGGTCATATGTTGCATGGATTTGGGATTAAGTACTGGTGCGGTTGCTTTCCCAATGGTGCACCCATACACCTCGGTCTGGAAGGGAGACTGTAAAAAATTGTGGGTAATCTTAAGGTGCGGTTGACCCAAACAAAGAGTTATGATGTTATGTGTATTGCATACATACATGAGCATTAAATGTTTTGTTCCTTTATTTAGATGATTCATCATCTAACTTGGGTTTTGCCCCTAGAATATTCAAACGTTCCAAATGGAGATTGTAGCAGAAACGAGGATAAATGAAGCATGAAATGACACTTATCAAAGTGCATGATGAGTTGTATGATGAGTTGAATGTATGTTATGTAGCCCATGTATTTAAGTTCTGCTACTTTGAATTCTGAACGTTTTGAGAAATGATGATGTATAACCTTAATTATGGTTAATGAGAATGTAAGAATTGATTTATGATTAATGTTAAGATGTTAGATTCGATTCTAACTTCCACATTTGGTGTTTATGATAATTCTCTTTCGAGATAGATGTATGAAAATTTTGAGATGGATATGAGAAATGATATGGTTTAGCAATAGTTATTAAGAAAAAATTTATTATCTCATAATTTTTTTAAGTTATAACGCGCTCAAAAAACAAGGCGTTACACTACATCCTTGAACAATGAGTCCCCTATTGAATGTCATTTTCTACTCCTTTTATGATGCCTCTTTTTTGTAAAAACAAACTATACCTTGAGAAAGGTACATGAAGGAACTTGTGAGGGACACCTCGATGAGCACTCCATGACCTTTAAAATTCTTTTTTATGTTATTATTGGCTAACTCTATTCATTGACACCATAGAGCTCATGGCAAAATGCAATAACTGCTAGTATCATGCTAACTAGAGTCATTTATCAACTTAATCAATAGGCAACCTAGCTTCCCTTAGTCATTCACCTAATAGGGAATTGACATTATTGGGTCATTTTCTTGAGCCATCGAGCAACGGAGGTACTTGATAGTGTCGGTAGATTACTTCAACAAATGGGTGGAAACAAAAACCCTTTACCAAATAACATCCAATAATGCCTATGTTGTTTAGCCACGGTTATCTGCCATCTCTTTCTTGCAGACACTTCAAAGTTGTGCATTCTGGCATTATTGGCAGCTACCGGCTAGCCAAACTTCTACTACTCCCCTGATTTGAATTGCTTAGTAATTGGGAATTAACATTATAAATGTCAACTTTTAAATAAAACGATGGATCGAATTATGAGTATGCTTTTGCGCCCTAAGTAATTATTCTGGTAAGTAATTGTTAACACTCGTATCAAAAGCCCTAATAATGCTTAGGGAAGTTTATGAATTGATGGTCTCCATATTGTGCTCATTGTCTACTCTTTTATTGTAACGACCCGTTATTGGGTCTATGTAATGATTAATATTTTTATTTTATTTGGGGTTTTATATATATATATATATCTTTGTTTATAAGAAATAAATGTTGAAAATTTAATAAATGGATTGAATTTAATTAATGAATAGGGTTGGGCTAATGTAAAAACCCAAAGGCATGGGATAGGTAAAAATTTAAATAAAACTCATTTTAAATGGATTGGGCCTAAACCATGTGTGGGTTGTATATTTAAAATGAAATGGGTTGGGCCAAGTTGAAAAATAAATTCTTTGGTCCTTTAGTGAGTTGGGTCTAATTAAATGATTTGGATTAATTTGTTGGGCTTGAGCCCATTTGCAATATGATGAGATAGATTTAAATAAAAAAGTAATTAATTGTAAAATGTCAAGAAAGGACTTAATGACTTTATATTGTGTATGAAAATGGTATGGGTAAATGAGGAATTTCATAAATGGGTTGGATAAAGAAAATGGAAAAAAAAAAGAGAAATGACAAATGTTCAAAAGGGGCATGAGAATAATTGTGATTGTGTGTGCAAGTGAAGGGCAAAAGGGTTATTTGGCAAGAGAGAGGACATATGACCCTCTCTCTCCCCATTTTTCTTTCCTTTGTTTCATTATCTTCTATCTTCTTCCCCTTTCCCGATAAGTCTCATTTTTCTTAGTTTTCTTCTTCTTCTTTTTCGTCTCCATTTTCATCTTCTTTATCTTTTGTCTTAGAGTTTCAAGTGTGAATTTTCAAGTTTGGATGAAAGCTTCTTCTTCTTGCATCTCTTCATGTTATGCAAGTTTTCTTCTTCATTTTGTGCAAGTCTTCTAAATTATTTCTCTCTATTTTTGAGCACCTTACTTTCCTCCATGGTTAAAATATCATCTTTTTGATAAAAATGGGTCTTTCTTCTTTTTATTTGCAAATATTTTTAAAAATCCTTGAAAATTTATGGGTATTGTTGAAATGTTCTTTTGGGACATGATTACTCCAAAATCCTTTTAAGGAGTGGCATTCTATTGGTTAGATTAGAGTATTTGCAAATATTGTTGATTTGAAATGCATTTTGTCCGTGTTGCTATTTTTGGGTACTTAAGAGCCAACTTTCATGTTTTCAAAAGTCGACTTTTGTCTTTGCAAGAGTTAACTTTCAGGTTTTCAAGAGTCGACTTTCACTACTTCAAAAGTCAACTTTCCAGTCTTCAAGAGTCGATTTTTGCCCCTTTAAGAGTCAACTCTCAAACTTTCAGAAGTCGAATTTTAGTGTTAAGGATTGATCTTTTTTACCCAAAATTGTGGAAAAATGATCTATATGTGATGTGGAAATTTATTCACACATCTATTGATCATAATTAAGTAGTGTTTTAGTATTTTATATGTGTTTTACTTAGAATTGTTTAGTGTTTTGAGTTTCTTTTATAGATATTTAATTGCTAGCATTTCTTGTTATTTTATAGAAATACTACTTAGTGTTTGGGTTAAAAATAAAAAAAATAAAAAATAAACAAATTATAAATTAATATATAAGTTAATTTTAAGATTAATATTATAATAAAACTAAATATTATAAATAATAAATATTATAATATAATTAAAGTTAATATAATTAATAGTATATTAAATATTATATTATATATATGTAATTAATATTAAATAAATTAAGTGGGGTGGAGTTGCTAGAGATGGGCATAT
Source organism: Diospyros lotus (assembly GCF_014633365.1). NCBI lineage: Eukaryota > Viridiplantae > Streptophyta > Magnoliopsida > Ericales > Ebenaceae > Diospyros > Diospyros lotus. The sequence continues at coordinate 21,444,886 of NC_068352.1, forward strand.
AAAGTTTAAATATATTATAAGTGAATTGGAGGTAATCATGGCCGTGCATATATATTATATGATAAGAGATTAAATTGAAATTGAGATGGGCTAGGGCATGTGCGCCGTAATGCATACATATATATATTATATAAATATGAGAGGGATGAAAAAAAAAGGAAACGACGGAACTTATGGAGAATAAAAGGAAGCAGGTGTGCAGACTATGTGGCTTATCAAAGTTGTCAGGGAATAAAATAAAAAATAAAAAAAGGTTAAGTGGATAGCATGGCGTGATGACCGTTTGAATTAAAGAAGAGCAAAGCATGAGAATTATTATTTTATGCCCAACAATTTCCAATAAATATGAGAGAAACAAAAGATGGGGAGGAGACTCTGGAGCCTGGAGAGTTAAAATTTGAGGAGCAGCGTACGTACGTGAGAGAATGAGAAAAATTGGAGCCTTCTGGAGAATTGGTGACAGTATTCTTGTGAAGGAAATCTACGCATAAAAAGTTTTATCTTCTTCTCTCATTTCTTTTAAAATCTATATTTATGTTCATTTATTATATTATGGATTTTATCGTTTGTAAAATGAACTAAATTCTGTAACTAGGGTATTTTGATGTAATCTAAATATGACAATTTGATTTTTATGGAGTGATTTTCTTTATTCATGCAAGTGTTTATTATTGTGTTTAATACTATCAAATACTTGGCCAATATTTGATTGATTTGTTGATATAGATTCAGACCGAAAGGAAAAATCTATAACTCGATCTAAATAATAAACATCACAAGAATATAATTGGAACGAAAGTAAGTATTTGACTTGTGTGGTTAATTATTTTTGCATGAATAATTAAATCTGAATTATTAACTATTTTAATTAAATTGGATTATTTAGGTGAAACCAAGATACCCTAGTGCTCTCAAAAATTTAAAACTCTTCATATTTATTTTTTGTGTTATTATTTTATTTTGTTAATTAATCCCATTAATCAATTGTTTAAATAACATTTGGGTTAATATAATTTTTGTAATTATCACCCGATTCTCGTGGAAACGATATCCTACTCACTATTTATTATTTGTGCGATCCGTATACTTACGAAAAATTGCCATCAATATGTAAATCATAATGAGAAAAAGGTTATAATTTGTATGTTAATGACAACATTCTTTGGTTGATCAATTGAGCTAAAAATAATGGTGAAAAAGAGCAATATGTCCATAAGCTAAAAATTTTATGAGTACCCTAATTTTTATTGCAATTATACCCATTATTATTGCATAAATCACACCGATGACATAAAATTTATGCATATTATCGTATGATATAAAAAGTATGGTTTATTGCATGAAAATCTATATTGATATTGTTAAGCTCAAGGGTAAGTAAATTTTGATGATAACAAAAATATTTTTATAATATAAATGTATTTTTTTCTCATACAAAAAAATAAATTTGTTTTAAATTAAAAGTGGGCACAAAGAATAAATTTATTTTAAAATAAAGATGCATTGTCTTTAGACATGTTTCTTTATTTTGATTATTTATGTTTCAAAAGTTTATATTTGAATTTTTATTTCTTGATAATTGCATTTCTTATTTATGCAAAACGTATATTTATTTTAAATTAAAGGAGAATTGTTTTTAAAAATATTTTCTCTTTCTCATACAAAAAGTAAATTTATTTTGAATTAAAGAGAATTGATTTTAAAAATGTTTTCTCTTACTCATGTAAAAATTAAATTTATTTTGAATTAAAAGAGAATTTTTTTTAGACATGTTTTCTTGTTTTAATCATTTATATCTCAAAAGCATACATTTAAATTTTTAAATTTTGAATTAAAGGAGAATAATTTTTAGACATGTTTTCTCTTATTCATGCAAAAAGTAAATTTATATTGAATTAAAGGAGAATTACTTTTAGACATGTTTTATTGTTTTAATCATTTATGTTTTAAAATTTTATATTTGAATTTTCAAATTTTGATTTCTCATACAAAAAGTAAATTTATTTTGAATTAAAGGTGAGACATGTTTTCTTATTGTTTGAGAAAGTCTAAACATTTTTTGAATTTCAAATTTTATATTAATTTTTTCTTTAATGGCTAGTATGTTTGGAAGATATATATATATATATATATATATAAGGTAAGTATTGAGGCTTAAGGTAGAACAAACTTGATAGAACATTTAAACAAGAGTGAGAAAGTTCGAAGTGCTGGAAGTGTGTTGGTTGGTGGAATTCTCAACCGTTGGTGATTTGTTTGTAATTGTCTCTGATTGTAAGTTTATTTTTTTTATTCACTTGTTGTGTGAGGGGATTGTATTTGCTAGTAGTGTGCTAGTGGTTCTTACTTAGGCAAGGGATTGTATGTTAATTCTAACTCCAATTAAAAGCTAGTGTTGATTCTTATTAGTGGAAGCTCAAGCTAAGTCTTGAGAGAAATGATTAAACTCTTTAAAACTGAACCTTTATAAATTTCTCTTGTTCTGTGTGGTTGTGAGATTTTATTATTATTAATCCTACTGCAATCACCACATATTAAGATCACAAATTGAAGAGTTTTCAAAAGAGTTAAAATTATTAATTTTTGAAAAACCCAATTCACCTCCCTCTTGAGTATTTTTTTGGGCAATAGATACGCATGCCTATGGAACCATATTAGTGCCTTTATGACATCGTGGATAATAAAGAGATGAAATGTTTATTAAGAAAGTGATTGACATTTCTCTTTGACCAAAAAAACTTAGTTTTACTTGATAATTAATAAATGACGATAATTACCTTGTCTGTCATAATAGGTGTAGGAAGTATTGCATGTCACAACTGTTTATGTGTATGAAATAAAAATGTTTTAAAGGTGTTAGTAGTTTCTCACCTAATCAGCATATTCCCATATGCCAATAGATAATCTGAAAGCATCAAAGGGGAAAGAGAAAAATGATAAGATATGAGATTTTTGTTTTATTTTTATCAAGTTGTTACACATCTTGTGCATTTTTTTTTAAAATTTTCTAAAATTGTATGAACCCAACATGGGCATGTAATAAATTTCATTTTGATGAAATTGTTCAATGTTGACATATTATTTAGGTTCGATCTAGACTACGTTCGGTGCAAAACTCTAATTGGTCATCTCAATTATAATTAAGGGACAAAAAAGGAAATTCACAAAAATTATTGGGCATAAAGGTAATTAAAGAAAACAAAGATGAAATAGAAATAAAAAAAATTCTAAATTTTTGAGAAAGTAACGCATTGAAGAAGCGGTGTATTACAAAGCATTTATTCTTAGTATTAATCTTAAGCTATCTCTAGCTTTCTTTTTTTTTTTTTCCTATTACATGTCTGACTTAAGCATGAAAATGGTTTTTTTGGCCTTCCCCGAGGCAATATCATATCTTTTCTTTTATAGTTTATTGGCTTCTATAATCTAATTAAGGTTGATGATTCCCACTATTTGGTACATTTTTTCTTTGTAAATATACATTAGTGGTGGAATCCATGCATCATCAATAGGTAAAGTGTTTGTGGGAACTATGGCTAGTTGCATAATCGACTTGAAGGCTAAAATGAAAAATCACATAAAAAGTTCAAAGCTCAATTAGTTTAACTTCAACTGAGACTCGTCGATGCTAGCAACGCGAACACATTCACATAGAGAAATAATAAACTAGTTGAAGTAACACTTGCAAGTATAGCCAAAAGAAACTCCAGTTTGATATGGAAAAGAAAAATGCAAATGACAATCCCAAGAGAGATATGACTCCAGCACAAAGATAATCAATAAAGGCCATTTTTTGAGCGATAAACAAAAACTTTATAAAAAGTCGCCTAGCCCAACCACACAATCGACATCAACCCCTTTTACTTTTAATATCATCATTAAGTCCGTGTTGGCAAGGTTTAGTTACCCTTTATTTCACATTTTCAAAGAAACAAAAGATCTCGAGGAACATCTTTGTCTGTACAATAATGTCATGCAGTCCAAGTATACCACTAATGCTATGCTCCAGGGAAACTTTTCACAAACATTGCTTAGAGGTGCAAAAGATTGGTATATTTAAACAGCTCATAGAGCAATTTAGAAATAGGTTTCAAGCCAATCGAGATCCAAAAATGAATATCTCATATCTAGTATGTGCAAAGACCAAGACTAATGAACCCTTGAAGCGATTCATCATCAGGTTTAAAGTTGAGGTTGCTAGCATCGACAAACTAAAGAATAGAATAGCAATAGTCACCCTTACAAACGTCCTAAAGAAAACCAAATTAGGCTTTTCCTTGAATAAGAAAGAGCTAAAAACACTAAAAAAATTATACATCAAAGTCAGCGATACAGGTATGCTAAAGAACAAATTAGTACAACTTGAGACACTTACCCAAAGAAAAGAATGTTGTTTTGAAGCATCTCACCAGAGGGAAAGACCTAGTTAATAGAGCTAAAACCCTCAGGATTTCGAGACTAGGGATTAACAACTTTCACTCCCCTCAACAAGCTGCAATCCTAGGTCTTCACTGAGATTAGTAGAGGCAGACACATTAAATAACTTGGACTAGTCATGTATGACAACACAAAACTGGATAAGGCAAAGCATGTGAATTTCATAGACAAGAGGGTTATCATACTAATAAATGCAATGATTTGAAAAATGAAATATAATTCCTGATATTATAGTTAAGTTCCCATACACTTCAACAAAATCCTATCATGAAAGCCAATTGGAACACGAGGATCTTCCATAACCAACTGAGACCATTGGGAGCATCCATGCTATCTTAAAAGGTCATTCAACGAGAGAAAGACCTAGAGTTGAGAACTTGTCACCTATTTGGGAAATCTTAATAGTAGCCAAGAGACCTTAAACAGAACATAGGCCTATGATAACCTTTGAAAAAAAAAATAAAAAAAATCTGAAAGGTATATAACTGCCTCATGATGATGCCATCATTGGAAAAGTTGTAATAAAAAACTATAAGATACTTCGAATCGTCATTGGTACCGACAAATTTGTGAATATCTTAATTTATAAAGCTTTTAAACAATATAACCTTGTCACACACATTATGGATCAACCAATTGTTAGATATAAGCCCTTAAGATTAATTTTAGTAACACAATGTGGCTTGATCTTGTAACTCTTTAAATTCTATTTAGTGGCAAGTTTATATTTTATTTAAATTACAATATTATTTAAATTAAACATATATATATATATATCCTTTAGTATTATAAAGAGTGAATACCATTCTTAAGTGTTACGAATATGCATGACGGATAATCCACAGTTCGTTATATTATAAACATGTTCCTGGCCATAGAGTTCTTAACTTGGATATTAGCAACTCGCAAAGGCTAATACACCATCTTCCTCCTTGTTTAGTATGAGATACTGAAAGATGAAAGATAAGTTTGATGAGTTTCGTGCCATTCTATATAAGATATAGAGGGAAGATGAGTGGGTGCTCGTTATAGGAACGAGTTCACTAAATAGGACTATTAACATTGAATCACATGGGTTTTATCTCACAGGTCAATGATTTAGTGTTAACTACAGATTTGCAACTAGTCCTTAGACATGAGATGACATGGACATCCATGTGTTGGTAGATTAAGATATCAACGATATTATATGGTTGTTCTAATTAGGGACGACCATATGTATGTATATGCCTAGTTCAGTGATACGTGGGGCATGTGTGCATCAGACATATAATCTACCACCTCAAGAAATGCGAGGAGGATATCCTATGCAATCAAGTAATTACTTGTCAATAAATCATTGGCCGAGATAATATGACAATGGAATGTGTGTTCTATAAAAATTATGTCATATTAGTCAAGATTGTTTTTGGACTTTGTCATATGACGAGATTAAGAGATTTGACCTGCTGACCGTGATCTCATGTCTTGTCGGGATATAGGATGATAGAGGGATTGTATTGCATAGCATTGTAGTGTAAGGTTCACATTACCTGTTTCACCTTAAATTGGGTAATCATGACATATTATTAAATGTCACTCATAATTTACGAGAATTAATAATTGATTAATTCTCATTTTCAATTTAATTGTAAACTCAGAAAGTCCCGCCCAAATAAGATATCGTTTTAAAGAGAAAAAGAACAATTTAGTAATTATGGAATTACTAAATAATGGTGCAATTATTTATAAGATAAATAAGGATAATTAAATGATTAATGGGTTAATTATTTAATTATCAAGTTAGATCAGGCTTCTTGCTAGAACATCAAGCCCAGTCCAACTACAGTTAGGGTTTCTAGGGTTTGCTTATAAATAGGATATTAAGCCCTTGAATCCAAGAACAACGCAATCAATTGTATCTAGATCAAATGAAAATTTTAGAGAAAATTTTTGAGTTCTTCTCTCCTAAAGTCTTTTGTAGTCTTGGCAATTTCGGGTGGACTGACTCGGCATCTCACATGTGAGAAATTATACGGCGAGTTATCTGTAAAGAATTTTATTTTCATCTTGAGGTAACTTTTTGTTTATGTCTTTGATTTTAAACCATATGTTTTTGAAAAACATGATACTTGTAAAATCAGAATTTGTTTTCGCTGGTATGATCATATCATAATTATCTAACAACAATTCCATTAGTTAGCTTCAATGGGCAATTAGTAACCCCAAAAGGGGTAATCTCACTACATCTTATGCTAGATAAGAAACTGTGTCGCAAAACAATTATAACGGATTTTGTAGTAGAAAAATCCCCAAGCACATACAATGCAATCCACATAATGCCAACTTTGAATCCATTGAAAGCCATTCAAAATGTTCCACCTTAAAGTCATTTTCCCTATGAAGTCTGGAAAAAGAGTCATAACTGGTGATCAAACCATGGCCCATGACTATAGCATTGTAGCCAACTAACAAAAAAGAGTTAATGCATCCAAATAATATAGGTTGCACACACCCCTATTGAAGACTTGATACAAATACCGCTATTTGAAACTAAACATGATAAGGTTGTTAAGATTAGGGCCACATTTTCAAACAACCTTTAAAAGAATTTGATGTCTCTTTTGAGGCCTTGCGACACTCTTTGAGTAGTAACCCTTGGATATGCCAAGGATCTCCCTAGATGTAAAGTACACAAGCTAAACCTCGATCCAAAGCTTAAACTTATCATTTAGAAACATCAATCATTTTCAATAAAAAAATAGGAAGCCATTAATGAAAAAGTGACAAAACTATCATATGCAAGTTTCATCTAGGAAGTACATTCCCTTAAGTGGGTCTCCAACGTGGTTATGGTTTAAAAACACAGTGGGATTGGAAGATGTGCATTAACTTAATTGATGTGAATAAAATCTCCCTAAGAGACCCGCCCTTTTTTTTTACTAAAGGTAAACCAACTCATGGATGGAATAACTAGAAACAAACTCGTGAGATTTAAGACACTCAGTCTGTAATCAAATCAAGTGTGGCCATTAGATGAAGAATATTCCACCTCATAATAGATCGAGGATTATACCATTATAATGTGATGCCCATTAGTTTAAAGAATGCTAGATTAACTTACCAGTGGCTGAAAAACTTGATGTTTAAAACCCAAACAGGAAAGAACATGGAAATGTATGTTGATGATATCCTCACAAAAAATGTGAAACCCGAAGAGCACGTTGCTAACTTGGAGGAAACATTCCTTACCTTGTGAAAGTACAATATAAAGCTTAACCCAAAAATAATGCGCCTTTGGGGTAACATCATGCAAGTCCCTTGGGTACATGGTTACACACTAGTGCATCGAAGCAAACTCAAAAAAGATCAAAGCAATTCTTGACATGCGACCCTTGCAAAACATTTGGGACGCCCAAACACTCAATGTAACGACCCGTTAGGGGGTCTAGACATTTTCGGGTATTTTATTTTGGGTTCAAAACTTTTATTTTAATTAATTGAGGGTTGAAAATATTTTTCTTTGCTTATGGAATGAAGAGTAAGTGGAAATGAGAATTTGGTAGCCCATCTAAATGGAATCCAAAAATGTGGAAAAAGACCAAATAGATTGGGCCATTGAGATCTGTTTGAAATTTTAATTATATTATGAATGGGCTTGGATTATGATAATTTATTTGAGTTAATGAGTTAGGTCATGGAATGGCTCACGGTATGGGCTAAGCCTAATTGGGAAATGAGATCTGAAATTTTTGAAAGAAAATAATAATAAATTAAACGGGCCAGCAAATGTCAATAGTGCCATTAGTCTTCCTTTTGACCATTGTAAAGGTGAAGGGCAATCAGGTCATTTCGACCAAGCTACAGGTGCAGACTATGCATTTCCCTCTTCATGTTTCATCTACATCAGAGACCTGTTCTCTTATGCGTACTCTCCTTTCCCATCTAAGACTTTTTCTTCTTATCTCTCATTTTTCCCTCATGGTTGCTGGTATTGTCTGGGTTGATAGTAGCTTCAGGAAGGGAGGATTTTTCTGCATAAGCGAAGTCATCAGGCAAGTTTCCTTCGTTTCACTCTCTTTTCATTCCTACAAGTTCTTCTTGCACTCCCTCTTCATTTTCAATGCAAGCTCATTTATACATTTAGTATTTCACTTCCTTAATTCCCTACCTTCTCATTTACTGTCCTGCAAGTTCTTCACGCACTTCCACTTATTTTTAGTGCGAGCTCTCCTATATAGATATATCCATTTTCAATGCAAGCTTCCTTGATTTTTACCTTCTGCTTTAACTTCATGCTGCAAGTTCTTTTATACATCATCTTCTACTAATACGATTGAGGTGTGCATGTTGGTTCACTATGTCCATTACAGTTCATTTTAGCTCATTGTGTTATTTTTTTAGCTCACTATGTTCAACCTTTTGTTTTTGTATCTCTTTGTGGGTCTCCTTGTGGTCTCGAAATGGGGCTTGTTTTCACCCCAAGCTTTCTTCGTGAATGGCATTTTATATAGCTAGGTGAGGATGAGAACCTCTGCTCATTCTGCATCCAAGAAGCAGTGTTAAATGTATGAATGTATATATATATCTGTGTGTATATCACCTCTGAATGAGCTCGTTGTTCCAAATGTATCCTATAATTGTATGTGCTATGTCGAAATGTAAAATGCTAAGTCATCTGCACCTCATTCGAATGATTTCATTGAGGTATTCGGAGGTCTCGCATCAAACAGCAAAAGCTGAACTAAGAATATATATATTGTTCACCCATATATGAGACCTACTTGTAAATATATATATACAACATGCGTAACGAGCTGATACCCCCCAGAGATTTGTAAAGCTTATTAGAACATGCCCTGCCTAGCTAATCCACCATATATTCATGCTTAAACAGTCATTCGAATGCCCTTGTTCTATTCTGATCAGCAAACCCAATTATATATATATACACACGTTCAGCTTCATTGATGTTCTAGTGAGCTCGTTCCAGATCTTTGTCACGAGCTCACACCTATATGCTCCCTGACCATAAGCTTAATCACTAGCTCATTCCCGTGAGCTCATTTCTCAAGCTCTTGGCCTCGTGCTTGACCTAAAGCTCGTCCAACGAGCTCTTGCCCAACCCCTTGACCGCGAGCTCGTTCAGTGAATTGATGCTCACCTCATGACCTCGAGCTTGTTCGCTTGTCCTTTTTGCGAGCTCTCTCTGTAAGCCGCGAGCTCATAACCTCGAGTTGGTCCCGCTTGTCCTTTTTGCGAGCTCTCTCCATAAGCCGCGAGCTCATAACCTCGAGCTGGTCCTGAGCTCATCCCATATGCCTTTGAATTGGAGCTATAAGCTCTCACCCTATTTATTTACCTTTCCTTAAGTAAATATTTACATTTTCTTTAATTTATATTTTACTTTCATTTACTTTAATACATAAATGTAAATAAGAAAGTACCCCCATTTGAATTCAATAAAAATATCAAAAAATCAAAATCCATAAAAATAAAAAGTTAGAATTTTGGTTTTAGTACAAATCCACGAATTTGCAATTTTACCACCATCAAAATACATAGTTTTCGTTTCTTGGAAAATTCATTAAAAATCATTTTTACAACAACGAATGCTAGTTATCAAATTACCGGCAGTTAGTTTTTCAAAATGAAGACATTTTCAAAATATATTCTAATTGGTCCTTCGCCTTAGAAAAATTTCAAGTTTATGTTTGGCCAGCAATTTTTGCGTGGTGTGGTCATTTGATTGCATGTGGACTAATCATGAATTTGAGCTATGAGCACGAATGCAAGTAAATGCATACTATCACTAATTAAATGAAATCACAACAACCATATGATGGGAAAAATAGTTATTAAATTTATAATACTCCTCAGCTGGTGAATCGAGATTTGATATTAAATAAAATATCTCAAAAACTATTCCTGTGTTATAAATTACATCAAGCATTTTTGTGTCACAAATTACATCTTGAATGTGGTAAACATTATGAAGTAGGATATGTTGAATTTATCTGATGATGGAAAAATACTCGGTATGAGTAAGTGATGATGAAAGTATGAATATCGTGAAAACAAGAATTTAAATACATGTGGTTAGCCAATGCATACATGTACATGTTACATATATATATGTTTTGCTCACCTATTATTTTGCGCGAAGGGAGAAAGGATACCCTAAAGCACTTGGCATGGGACGAGGTGGCCATAGCCTGGCAGGTTGGCTCCATATTTATTTGTAACGTCTTATAAAACATATGCACTTTTGCATGCATCGATTTATGGCTTGTGAGCCGGGAAAATTGATATTAATAATGAAATGATGCACTCTTGCATGTATTGAATGATGGCTTGCAAGCCTTTGAGAGTTGATAATGATATTGGAATTACTCTTCTTGATGTCATCGTGTTCTTGGATCCTATATATTGTTCCTTGTTTCTCGAACTTGTTGAGTCTTGTGGCTCACTTGATCTTCTTTGTCATTCCAGGTAAAGGAAAGATGGTTATTGGGGGCAAGTCCAATAGGATTGCTGCCAAGGGATAGTGGTGTACGGAGACGTGTCCTAACTTTAAAGATCCTAGTTAGTGATTTGGTGAGGTTTGTAATAATGAGAATTTATTATGTTATGGGAATTTGAGCCTCTTATTATTTTGTATGGCCATCGAGCCTAGAGTTATGAGATGTTGGGAAGGTAATTAAATCTTATTAAATTTCCGCTGCTAGAAATGAAATGAGTTGAGTTCAATTTTGTTATATATCATCTCTGTAATGACCAACTTTCGAGTATTCGGAAGCAGGTCTTACAATTTTGGTATCAGAGAATAAGTTAGGAGTAAATGGAGTCTCTGTACACCTAGGAGTGATGGGTAGAGTTAGGACTATGATTAGTAGTCCAAAATTTAGAAGTGTATTAGAATAATGTCCAAAAATGGCTAGGAATGAGAAAAATTGATGCTCATGGCAAGAAGCCACTAACTTGAGGGCAAGGTTAGAACACCCCCCTTATATACATATATATATGTAAGTATTCTTGTCATCCCATAGGAATGGTTAGGAGGGTATTAGTAATAAGGCGTATGTGTTCTAATTATGGTGCTGGGGAGAAATGGTCTACTTTGGTAAGGGATTTGACACTTGACCTTGTGTGTAGATTTTGGGAACACCTTAGCATGGATTCTGGAGAACCAAGATGGTGGATGCTAGGACCAAGTCTTGGGGAACTAGATTTGCTTTGGCATCGCTGGGAGGAAGAGCTACTCTTAGTACGTGAAGGAAGGCAACGAGAGGATGAGCCCGTGGTGAGTTATCTGAACCGAGTGGAAACAGTATTTCAGTTGGGTACACGTGAACCCCTGTGGGGCCTTCCGGAGAAGCAGGTCTTGTTCACAAAGAAGTTCATGAATGAAGCATGGAGACAGCTTACTAGAGTCATGATGCTGGATATGCATCTTCGGTTCCATTTTGATGATTTTGCTAGGGCGATGAGGTAGCAAGCTGAGCTATGGGAACTTTGTCAAACCATACCTTATGACTCAGTCGAAGGCAAGACCATTTGTGGGGACATTCCTTCAGAGGCCAAGGAATGGGGACCGACTTATCAGAGGAAGGAAACTGCTGAACCTGAATCAAGTGAAGGCAGCGATGGGTACTTAGATTGCTGGGCAGATGAGGCCACATCCCGTGCTGAGGGGGACGCGGAGAGCATTGTTTAGTAGCAGTGTTGTATCGAAAAAGTTGTAATCGTTAGCTTGAATCTATGTAGTAATGGAAATATGAATGGAATGTATTGAATGTAGAAGCAAAAATGTACCCAAAATTTTGTTTTGTCGCAACTAAGACCATTTATGAATATTAGTTGTGTAGAAATTATCGTACATGTATGGCAAGGTGAATGAATGGTATGTCATGGTGTTAGATTGGATAGATTATGTCCGTGGTTGACTGGTTATGTATTGGAGCAATCAACCTAAGGGTGGCATGTTAACTCTCAAGGCCTTAAAAAAAAAAGGGAAATGATCGCTCTCATGAGAAAGGGAGCTTGACGAATTGAGTGTCACCGAATTATTATCATAGGCTAATGGACGGGACATATGGACAGTATAACTGTAATCAGTTAGAAGTGTAGATACTTGTGAAGCATATGAGTAGGAGATATTTTGATAATAAATGATGAAGTTTCGACGGAAGTATAGTAACCACAAGTGAGCTAACCAGGGCGAGTATATAGTTGTATCAATGAAAAGCTAGGATTGGGACCCTAGGAGTGGCTCATGTAATTACTCATGGAAATAACTAATTGGGATTTTGGATCGAGAGTATGTACGCATACGAGTATGTATATATGTAAAATATAGATTAGCCTATAATAAGAAAAAAAAATGTGTAATACGAAAACGGTAGGCCAGTGAGTGGTTAAAGGGAAATAAGCAATGAGGTGAGAACCTTATTTAGCATAGCAGCTGTCAACAGATAGTAAGGAGCTATCGATCGGTCGCGAATGGTAGCCAGTGTCCCTTTCATTTGGTGACTGTATTGATGCTGGACTTGGTTTTCTAATACCATAGGAGATAATAATTTTTGCAATAAAATTATCTATATATATATATATATACGAGTTCATGTGGTTCGCAAAATTGTAATATACCGATTTTACATGGGTCAGCATATAGTAATGCGTAATTAAGAAGAAAACCACTATTGTTAACTTAAGGAAAAAGAAATAAAAACGTCGGGCGACGACCTATAGTGACCTGGGAAGTGAAGGATCTACAATCAGATTGGATAAGTAAACGTGTTAAATGAGAAGGATATATTGGAAGAAATGAAACTGTTGGAGCTCATAGTGAAGTTTTAAGATTTCGAGACAAGGATAGTGCTCGCTCAAGTGTATTCATTAGAGGAGAGTCTTGATGTTCTATGAGGAGGAAACATGGAAGATTTAAAACATGCATAGACTTTAGCACTCGAAGTAAATAACTATAATGAGTAAGAACCTCCACCATAAGTGGAAAAATTGTTGGATTGGGTGTTAAGGCAATGTACAACTTTGGGTTCTTACACAATTCTCCATCGAGCATACAATAAAAAAACTAGCAAATTAAACTTGTCCAGAGTTGGATAAACCTGATTGTATCATATTTGGAACGTGGGACACTACCTAAGTCTTGAATCAAAGCTCTAAAGTTACAAAGTAAAGTGACACACTACATCCTTGAGCAAGGAGTCCCCTATTGAATGTCATTTTCTCACCCCCTCTTATGATGCCTCACTCTTGTAAATGCAAACTATACCTTGAGAAAAGTACATGAAGGAACTTGTGAGGGACACCTCGATGAGCACTCCATGACCTTTAAAATTATTTTCTATGGTTATTATTGGCTAACTCTATTCGTTGACACCATAGAGCTTATGGCAAAATGCAATAACTGCCAATGTCATGTTAACTAGAGCAGTTTATCAACTCAATCGATAGGCAAACCTAGCTTTCCCTAGTCATTCACCTAATAGGGAATTGACATTATTTGGTCACTTCCTTGAGCCATCGAGCAATGAAGGTACTTGACAGTGTCAATAGATTACTTCAACAAATGGGTGGAAACAAAGATCCTTTACCAATTAACATTCATTGTCTAGGCACTGTTGTCCACCATCTCTTTCTTGCAAACACTTCAAAGTTGTGCATTGTGGCATTATTGAAGACTACCAACTAGCCAATCTTCTACTACTCCGCTGATATGAACTGCTTAGTAATTGGGAATTAACATTGTAAATGTCAACTTTTGCATAAAACGGTGGTTCGAATTATGAGTATGCTTTTGTGTCCTAAGTAATTATTCTGTTAAGTAATTGTGTTACTCATATCAAAAGCCCTAATAATACCTAGGGAAGTTTATGAATTGATGGTCTTCATATTGTGCTCGTTGTCTACTCTTTTATTGTAACGACCCATTATTGGGTCTATATCATGATTAATATTTTTATTTTATTTTGGTGTATATATATATCTTGGTTTATAAAAAAATTTAAAGGTTAAAAATTTAATAAAATGGGTTGAGTTTAATGAATAGAGTTGGGCTAATGTGAAAAGTCCAAAGGCATGGGATAGTTAAAAATTTAAATAAAACTCATTTTAAATGGATTGGGCTTAAACCATGTGTGGGTTGTATATTTAAAATGAAATGGATTGGGCCAAATAGGAAAATAAATTCTTTGGTCCTTAGGTGAGTTGGGCCTAATTAAATGATTTGGATTAATGGGTTGGGTTTGAGCTCATTTGCAATATGATGAGATAAATTTAAATAAAAATGTAATTAGTTGTGAAATGTCAAGAAATGACTTAATGACTTTATGTTGTGTATGAAAATAGTATGGGTAAATGAGGAATTTCATAAATGGGTTGGATAAATAAAACGAAATAGAAAAGAAAAATAAAAAATGTCCAAAAAGGGCAAGAGAATAATTGTTATTGTGTGTGCAAGTGAAGGGCAAAAGGGTCATTTGGCAAGGGAAGGGACATATGACCCTCTTTTCCCCCATTTGTTTCACTCTTTTCTCTCTCCTTCCTCTCTCTCAACAAGTCTTCTTCTTCTTGGTTTTTTTCTTCTTCATCGTCATCTTCTTTATCATTTTCTTCATCTTTTGGCTTGGAGTTTCAAGGGTGAATTTTCAAGTTTGGACAAAAAATTTTCTCCTTGGTTTATCTCCATCAAAAGAAAGACAAGTTTTCCTTAAATCTATTCTTGTTATGCAAGTTTTCTTCTCCATTTTGTGCAAGTCTTCTTAATTATTTCTTTCTATTTTTGAGCACCTTGCTTTCCTCCATGGTTATAATATCATCTTTTTGATAAAAATGGGTCTTTCGGGTTTTCAAGAGTCAACTCTCGAGTCTCCAAGAGTCAACTTTCACCGCTTCAAAGGTCGATTTTCTAGTCTTCAAGAGTCGACTTTTCAGTTTTCATAAGTCGACTTTTAGTGTTCAGAATTGATGTTTTTGACCCAAAATTGTGGAAAAATGAATTATATGTAAATCATAATGAGAAATGGGCTATAATTTGTATGTTAAACATAACATTCTTTGGTTGATCAATTGAGCTAAAAAAAATAGTGAAATAGAGAAATATGTCCATGTGTATGAAATGGGCAAGACTTGTGATGTTATGTGGTGTTATAAATTGCATTGAACTGCCTATGTCTGGCATGATGGATATTTGTGCACCTATTATTTTACACAACAGCTATATTTGCGAGTTTGGAAATGATTTCCTATGAGCGCCTGACGCGAGTTGAGGTGACCATAAACTTGATAAGCAATGCTTAAATTTTAATTGCTTATTGATATATTTTCATGATGTATGTATTCATGTAAGGATATAGTGGTCGTGGGAGCTATGTAGAATATGTGAAAAATTCCTTACTATTGATGCATGTGCATGAGCATGTAAATGAATACATGATATGTATAATAATCATGGCATGAAAACGGTTGTGAATATAAAACTTATGAGTTCTGTTTTACTGATACTCCTTACATAGAGTCGGTATTTACTCTATCTTGGTTATCTATACCTTTGATTCTATTTTTCCATGCTTATTATTTATACTTGCTAAGTCTTGTGGTTCACCTTGTTGTACTCTCGTGTTATTGCAGGGAAAGATAAAGTAGTGGTTGAGGGCGAGTCCAATAGGGCTAGAGCCCAAATTTATAGGTGTACAAAGACATCACAAACTAGACAGTCCATGGTAGTGGTTTTTTATGAGAGCATGTTGAGAGGAGATTTTTATTGTCTTATTTACATTAGTGCCCTTGTATTCATTTTGTGTGGGCCATGGCGCCAAGTGGATGTAAACTAATGATGTTGTAAATCTTTATGTTGACTTCCGCTGAATTTATTTAAAAATAGTATTATGATGTTGAATTTTATTATTTTATATTATCTTTACAATGACTTCTTTTTGAATATCTTATACTAGCAAGACTATCTGGAAGTAGGCCACTAAATTTATTTTGAGCCACTTAGTAACTAGGGATTGACATCATAAATGCCAACTTTCACGTTAAATGATAGTTCAAATTATGAGTATACTTTGCACCCTAAGTACTTCTTTTGGTGAGTAATCAAGGGTTGGCAACATAACTATTAGAGAAATAATATGTTGGATGGATTCAGACAGTGAAATTGATGAAGATCTCACCTGACATATTTATTATTAATGTTAGGTGTATTGTACATCTTACTTTTTTTTATTGTAAAGTTCAGAGTATATCCTAACTTTAAGTTGTATACATTTATTGATTTTTTTTAAAGAAATTATTTTTTATGGAAAAAAATGAATATTTAATTCTTTGACACTTTTTTCCTTCAAAACTTAAAAAAAAAAAAGTATTTTATAATTGTGCAAAAGCAAAGCTATAATTATATCATTTTAACGGCATATTTTACATGTATTTATATATTTGCATGCAAATTGATAGGTGTGAGTAGATATACATAAATCCCCGAACAGAGACAGGCAAGAGCCAAGTGCGCGTCTGTTTGGACGCATCTTTATTTTCGTATGTCGCCTAAATGGACAAAACAATTCCACCCACACAAGCCTCTGAAGAAAAGTTTCCAGGGAGAGACAAAACACCAAAGGGCTCTTCTCCACGCATTTTCTCGCCTGCCTTTTCAAATGTTATTAAAATATCATTTCTTTGAAGCTCCCAAAAAGGTAAAGATTTTCAATTGACTTTTGTAGTATGATGATTGATACATCACAATTGATGAGTGTTTCCTTTCTTTTTTGGGTAATATTTGTCTCTGTCAAACGTGGCTAACACATATTTAAAGAAAGTTTTTCATATATTAGTTTAACTCAACTTTAAATTAAATTTATTTTATTTAATTTTAAAATTTTTAAGATATCATATCAATTCGATAAGAATGAAATATTCTCAAAATTTTCTATTGAAACGATATCTTATATTTTGTTATTCATTTCCCTTTAAGATCATGGTCTTCCAAACTTTATTAATGGCCGGACGAATCCCTTGTTTCATCCAAATGTGTAAAAGATTTTAGGTGCATTTATAAAAGTCAACCACCCTACCGTTCAGTTAGCAACTCAAATAGAATGAAAAAATATCTAGATATAATTAGAATCAATATTTATATGAGGCAATCAAAACATCGAAGTATTTAAACAAGAAATCTAAAAAAATTAGAATTGACTCTAAACATAAAAACGAACTGATGAGATTAAATGAAAACATGAAAAATTCTCAAATAAAAGAAAAATATTACGGTCAATAAACTAATCTATTGCATGTACCATAGGTGAATATTTTTTATTAATTAATTATTAAAATTTTCAAAATTATCTCCGCTTAGTATTTCATGGCTATTAATACAACACACCAGTGTTGTATTAAAAAATACAACACACTAGTGTTCATGGCTATTAATACAACACACTAGTGTTCATTTTTGAATGTTTTATTGTGAAAATAAAATAAAATCTGAAAATGACAACAAAAACAAATTGGCACACCCTTTCTAAGCTCATAATTTTAATCTTAGCCTGTCACATGAATATTGATGCTAATACAAATTGATATAGGTACTATATGCCCATTTTATTACAATTTAAAAAATATTTTAGCCTCTATTTGTTTTAATTTTTTTTTCTTCATATAATAATATATAGAACATTTACAACTTTATGTAATATAATTTTATTTGGTAAATATATTGTTTTCATTTAATATTTATGGTTATTTATAAAATTAATGTTTAACAAATCAAATCAAGGTATTAAACCAAGAAAAGAAAGAAAAAACGTTCACAATTTAGTGATCGGATCATAGTCAAACCATATATAATCGATTTGAGATGTATTTTTATGAACTAAATAAAAATATATTGATTAAGATTGTGATATGAAAAAATAAAATTGATCACATATTACTTATTAGATTTATAAGTTTGTTTAAGTAACATTTATCCTACAATTAAATAAATTTATATAGTAATATTAACACAAGTTTGTAACAAGAAGGTCCTATTATTTGTAATAAAGTGATTGTTTTGGTTGGTTAATTGGTCCCATTCCGTCCATAAAGTGGCATGGATTGGGATTAAAGCTATAAAGAGGAGAAGTCCGTGACAACTAAGTCTTAATCCAAAATCTCATCGTATCTTACAATTCCAAAAATAATTAAAGCAAGACAAACAAAAACCCATAATTGTAATCAAACAAAGGTAAGGTGTTGCAGATGGTAGGCATAATCTTGGGTAAATCACACGAAAAGGTCACAAAATTTTGGTGTTCTTTTCAATTTGGTCACTAAACTTTAATTTCTTGCAAAGTGATAACAAAATTTTAAAATATTTTGCAATGTGGTCACTAAAGTGATTTTTTGATGGTTTCTAACTGAAATTGCTGACGTGACAATGATGTGGCGCTGACGTGGCAATGATGTGGCCATTGCCACGTCAGCAATTTTGGTGAGAAATTATCTAAAAATCACTTTAGTGACCATATTGCAAAATATTTTAAAATTTTGTTATTACTTTATAAGGAATTGAAGTTTAGTGACCAAATTAAAAAGAACACAAAATTTTTGACCTTTGATATGATTTACCCCATAATCTTCCTATTTGCGTCAAATCCCTTATTTATGATCATAATTAATGCCCCAATGTTATGAATTCATAAATTAGCATTCTTTTGGCGACTATTTGTGGTATTGTAAAAATATCAAAATCAATTCAAAACCATCAATTCATAATTTAGCACCTTTTGAGGAGCATTTGTGGTGTCGCAATAACATCATAATCAAACCAAAACTAGTATTGTGTGGACGTGACGGTTTAAGACTAATGTATTTTCTATAACCAACATAGGTTAAATTAATATACAATATAAAATGTAAAGAGTACAATGTTTTAAATATATTAAGGAAACTTAGCAATATTATCCAAATATTTTTAAAGTAAAATAGATGGTATTACATCGAGCTATGTTTATTACTCAAAAGTAGTATGAGATTAATCTTATAATAATTACTATAAAAAATGATGGCACCAACAACCATTTTTAATAAAATGCTCTCCGAAATCCCCAAACCCATCTACTTTTAACCCATTTACGATGAAGAAAAAAAAAAATTAGACATGAATTGGGCGAATAAGGGAAAACAGTTTTCTTGGAAAAATGTTTTTCAAAAATGTGTTTTTTGTTGTTTGTATGTAACTTAAAAATGTTGTTGGATAACATTTTTCAATGTTTGCCTAGCACTTTAAAGCACTCCTAAATTTAATCCAAAAATACAGAACTAAACAACAGAGAGAGGATTGGATGGAGGGCAGAAAACGATGACAATGTAGGTTGGTAGGGCAATGGCGACGACGACAATGACCTAGGTAGAGATGGACAAAGTTAGAAATGGTGATGTAGAGAGGCGAATCTAGACATGAAACGATGGAGATGGTGAAGTAAAATGCTAGATCTAGAAAAAAATGGATAAAGACAGTGATGCAATCATTGATTTGAGCAAACCTCGACAAACACATGGGGAGAAGGATAGAGATAACCGGACAGAGGGGTGGAATTGGACAGAGATGGTGTAATACTCGAGAATTTCTTAAGGATTTGAGTGTAATTTTTTTCGGACATAAGTGAAATTTTCTAAAACTTTGGGACTAAAATGTAATTTCTTAAAATCGTGGGAATTAAGTGAAAATTTTGGGAACTTGAGAGCTTGAGGACAGAGGGCCAAAATGTAAGAAACAAAAAGTTGGAGGGTTGAACTACAAGACATGTGTGAAACCTGCCATGGCAGTTAACGGTTCCATTGGTCGCCAGCAATAAGAGAAAATCCCAGTCATTTGAGGCTGCCTAGGGCCATCATGGCCTAGGCCTAGACCTTGTGGTGCAAGGCGGGGTCGTGGTTGGCCAGAGACGCAGTCAAAGAGGCTATAAATAGTCGAAATAGGCCAAGGGTTTTTCATCAAATTTCAATGGTGAAATCCAAGATTTTTGGAGAAATTGTGAGGATTTGATATAGAGCTTTTGTTCTTGAGATAATAAGGATCGTTTCTAGAAAGTTTAGAGAATTTTGAAGGTGTTTTGAAGCTCATCAAAAAGTTGAGTATCACCGGAACCAAGCATTAAATGGCCAAGCTGAGGGTGTTTCAGCTTGAATTTCAAGCTAAAAATGATCCCATCGTGTTCAGGAGGAAAAATCGAGCCAGGAGAGAAAGAAAAATCAAAGAAACAAGCCAAAAGTAGGTCATCGGTGGTGAGCGGATCAACAGAGAAGATAACCGATATCGGGCGCGTGAAGGTGAGGAAAAAAAAGGGAAAAAATGAAAGAAAAATTGGGAAAAAATCTGAAAAATAAAAAAATTATGTTTTATTAATTTTCAAAAATTTTGGCCAAAAATTTTGTCAGGGCTCGAGTTTCATGGTTAGGGTATGCATATTGAAGAAGCCTAAAAAGCTAAATCAAGGTAAGTGGTTTGCATGAAAATTTTATACATTGTATGTTACTTATATGAGCATCGAATTACAAGGAATTTGTCAAATTTATGTGTTTTATGTGTATCTTATCATATACATGCATATTCATTTTATATTGCTTCGATAAACATGATATTGCATTGGGCATGATATTATTGACATCTCATTATTTGTGTCATTCATGTTGAACATGATGGGGTGGGATGTTGCCCTAATAGTTTGATCTACATTTTTCGAAAGCCAGAATGACCATAGGGGTATCTCGTGTCGTGTGTGTTTGCTACGATGATTGCCTTAGTTTTCGTGCCAAGGCTAAAATGCTATCAAAGCTACTTTATAAGGTGTCGGTTGATTTTTATCCACATGCATCATACATTCATGAAAATTGTTTTAAACCCTCATTTAGAAGTTTTATCTTTTAATTTGGATTTTTATCCTTGGGATATTTAACGTTCCAGGCGAGATGAGCAGGAGAAAAGGAAAAGAAATAACAAAAAATATTATTGTGTTGTTAGTTGTGTAATAAGTCCTATACCCGTGCTAGGACAAATTGTGAGAATCAGGATAGGTGGCATATTTCAGCTATTTTATGTTAAATTTGTTTGCAGAATATTGTAATATTATGGTTATTGAACAATTTAGTATGAATTTACTTCCTTTACAATTACAATATTCCATTAGGTTTCGATTTTGATTCTACAAGTGGTAGTTTAGCACTCCTTAACTTATCATTTGGAATGTTAAATATATGTATGTTAGGGATTTTTAAATACGGTACTTGAAGCATTAAGAGATAGTACTGTGGGAAGAGAGAATATATCTTTTAAAAAAAAAAATTCTCAGCATAGTGACACCCCTTGAGATGGTGGGTTGTTATAGATGGAGTCAAAGAGCGAAAATGGTGACGACACAAAAGAAGTCAATTGACGACTGTGATGGCGCAATAGTAGTCGACAGACAACAGTGACGTAGAAACAAACAACAAATAGTAGCAACATAGTAAGAGTCGACAGACGACAATGAGGACAACGTTAATAAATCTTGATGGAGGAACATAAGTTGCTCTAATATTCGTAGAAGAGAAAAGGCTCAATTATATGTTTGAAACATGAATTTTCAATTTCAACTCAGGATTTCACTTTCCCATTTTTCTTATAACACTAGGAAATCACTTTCCATTGATTAAAAAGTGATTTCATTCGTTTTGATGTTTTATTTGCACTAAACATAAGTGTTATTTTATAAGCAAAGGCCCATTAAAAGTCCAAAAGCTCAAAAAAAAATTCTTGGACTAAAGGGCATAAATTTCCCGTATGTGAGGAGTCCCACACAAACACACAAACTAGATAAGTCTGACATTTAAAAATCTCTTCAAATATTTCAAGAAAAGAATAAGTAATTATCTATAAAGAATTCTAATTCTAAAATAATTTTTGAATATTTAGATAAACATCATTCCTAAGAAAAATTTCATCCCAAAAAAGGGCAAGATAAATGTCATTTATAAGAGATAGACGTCATTTATAATGATCTTAATCCCAATCAGACTAGGATAATTAAGATAGGCGTTATCTATAATAATCTAATTCCTAGATTACCAAAAATTATTCTATATTCTTCTATAAATAAGCATGTACTCATTCTTGAAAAGGTACGACGTCTCTGATACTAGTTTCAATACAATTTATATTATATTCAATATTTAATTTAAGTATCAAAGTGTTTACGCGAGAACCTCCTCGCATCATCTGATTGTTTTATTTTTTGCAAATTCATGCGCTTTGACAATGACATTTCTAATCAACAATAATAGGAAAACTTAAAAACCACTTTTCGAGAAAATATTTTCAAATAAATGTTTTCTAAAGTAAATGGAAGGAGTTCAAGACATGATAAAGAAAAATAAATGAACAAAAAAGAGAAAGTTTATTTTTTTAAAAATATATATATTTAAAGAATTAGAGAAATACCTATATATATATATAAAACATGAGAATTATAATGTGAAAAAATCCTAAATTTGAACCCTAATTTGGGCATTTAAATTCATGTGATATAAAGTTAATGGAATATCCAGCAGGACTGTACAAAATTGCAGAAAGCACAAATGGGCCAAAGACAAGTGCATGGCAATCTTTTCAGAAGACATATCTAACCCATGATATCCACTCATATTTCTCTCAATAATACTCTGGACCACACTCCATAGGAATAGGGGTAGATATGTCTGAGATTTTAAAATCTTTTTAAAATATTATATAAAAATTATATCATGATTTATTTGAGAATTGAGGTGAAACTTACTTTTTTTCAAAAAAAAAAAAAAATGCTCTGGACCCTTTTAGAGGAGCCCATAAGTTTGGAAATTTGGAGATGGGTTGGTGATTGGTTTCATATATGTTAAATATTAAATACTATTAAGATTTACGAAAATTGCACTGACTTTGGATAACTTAGTAGATTTTCCCATACTCACAATTCATACATTAGATGCACCATTTTCGTAATATTAACAATTTTAACAAAAAGATGGAAAATTTGTCACTAAAGTTCTAAAGTCATGGAAAACCATTATTATTTCTCAAATATAAGGGATATCTTTATTTTTTTTTTTTGTCGAATCTCAATATTATATGTAATTTACCCATAATTAAACGATTCTAGCAAAACAAATTTAATTTATTCTAATTTTATTTCCCGCACTTTAAATTAATTAGGGTTACACATTGAACCCCTCATTTTTACAAAGGGAAAATTTTATTTGTATTGAGAAAGTTTACATGTTGAAAATAAATATGTTGGAGCTATAATATTTAAAAAAATTAGATATTTAAATTAATTTTGAATTAATTGAAACTAGACTCTGGTAGTTTGGCGAATTACCAAGCCTTGGGAGGAATCCAAGAGAGCCAAAGATCAATTCACGAAGAATTGCGCTTAAGTGAAATTAGTCAAAAATTGTAAACATAGGTCAATTAAGGAGTCAACTTTGAGCACAAAATTAAATCAAACTGATCAAATTGGGTTTAATGCAATATTAGGTACAGTAGATAAGTTCATAGAAATTAGCGAGCATATTAAAAGTTATTTAAGCCATATATTAGTTGAAATACATAATAAGTTCATTAGATGACCTACTTTGAACCTCAACAAAAATTCAAACAAAGTTCGATTCAAATAAACCAAAAGATAGAAGTCAAATAGGCATAACTACAAATGCAAGAGTATGATTGGGTTTCACAATGAACCCTTGAATTGAAAATAATCAAGCTCGAAAGATTATGAAAAAAATTACTCGAGACAAGACGCACAACTTGGATAAGCCACTTTGAGCCAAGATTTTGAGTAAACTCACAAACTAAATCAAATCATTTTACTACACCTATAAAGGACATGGAAGAGAACAAGTCAGTACATTTCACGCCAATTCCATCTACAAATGAGTAAGATATCAAAGTTGAAAATTTGTGAAAAAATCAAAGAAAATTATATCGGTACACCAACAAATCCATTGAGTAATTTAAAAAACTTCCAAATTTGATATGAAAAATCTCTCAAATTTGTTCACAACATATTGAAAATTTGGAACAACTACGAAATATTGTAAAATTCAAAGAAAACCAACAAAAATTAGCAAATGTCATATGAAAGGTAGGATATATACGCATATGCATGTGTGTTGAAAAGATATTTTTTCTATAAATAAGAATTTCGTACAAAAAAACTATCTATAGCTTTAAACTAGGGCATACCTCAAGCCACATAATAAAAAATAACACCAGAAAATCTAAATAATTAATAAAAATATACAATCCTCCTAACATTAAGGGAAAATATGTATAACTATTAGGGAAAATCTTCATAACCATCACCTTCTGAAAACATTTAGATAAAATAACTTTCTTAATGATCATGTTGGTTTTATTTATCCAAGGTTAACAGTTGAGTTGCCAACCCTGGGATACTCACAAAAAAAAAAAAAAAATCACTTAGGGTGCATAAGCGGCCCAAACTAGTGGAGAAGACAACGAACACTAGAAAGAATTGTCAATTCATGAACTTCCCTAAGAATTATGCTGGCTTTGATCATCTAAGACTAACAGTTATGCTAATAACCCCAGTGTACTCACCAAAATAATCACGTAAAGTACAAATTATACTCATAACTTAAACGACCAAAAGCGATTCAAATCAGCGGAGTAAAAAGACTAGACAGTTGGAAGTCGCCAAAAGTGTTGCAAAGCTTGACTCTATAAAATATAAGGGAAACAAATAATAGCTAACCTCATTTAGAAGGCATACTAGATCTGATGCATCAACTAGGATGCAAATCACTTTTGTTTTTTAAAGCATATGTTATTGTGCTCCCGTAATAGAAAATAAACCATTGCTAGTAAAACCAAATAATCAGCAACCTGTCAGGGGGTTCCTACCATTCCACCTTGTCATCGCCCATAATATGTCTATCTCTCATCAACAACAAGGCCATCCAAATTTCTTTGAACAAAGAAAAAAAGACAGCACCTTATGGGAATAGGAACAATTAACGAAAATGTGATTCTGACGCTCTGCTACCTCATTGCAAAGAAAACATATATTCAAAGAAGGAAAGAAAAGGTTAATACAATCAATAGTAGATAGCCACTCCCTAATCGTTAATAAAAAAAATAAATATATGAGTAGGAATACCATTGATATGCCATGCCAGATGATACCAAGAGGCACAGTTAACGAAAAGGTGATTGTGACGTTTTACTACCTCCTTGCAAAGAAATCATCTATCGAAAAAGCCAAGAAAAAGTTAATACGATCAAGAGTAGATAACCACTCCCTAATCGCTAACAAAAAAATAAACATATGAGTAGGAATATTGTAATATCTTGGGAGCCCAAAAAGAAGAATAGTATATATCGAGAATAAGTAAGAAAGGAAACAACACCAGCTGAATACCTTTTGAGCTGAATGTAGGCAAGAAACTCCGGGGTTAAGCTTGCTTGAGCTGGGGAACCTCAAGGATGAGTGACCCCTTGGGAAATTCGCGTAGGCCCATCAGGGTAAATTGTTCCGATCCTTCCTATCACTCGATATGGGATATTACAAATATCATTACTATGCCATGCCAAACGATACCAAGGGACACATGGGCATTGCATTAGAAGACCCTGCAAAACAGAACGTACAGAAAATACCCCATTTGAGGTTGGTAGCCATCTCAAGTCATTCTGACACCCAACCCAAGGGGGTCAAGTATCTGGTCGTGAATAATGACTAAATATGGTGATGAAAACATCTTTGGCCATACCCAAGAGCCATTTACAATGATTTATAAGACATGAGTAGTGATAGATAATTGGCAAGATAATCTATCTACAAGCGCCAAGAGAATGTCACTAGTCATGCCACAGAAACACTTTCCTACTATTTCTTATCCTTCTTCCAAAATTATGTCTTATCGCATTGCAAATTGAGAGCAGTTTCTTCCACTACCAAGGACACGAGAAAGGCACTGGGAGCAATGATGTGAATCCGTGATGGGACAAGACCAAAAGAACCCACAAAAGATTGAAATGAACCCCAGAAAAGCCAAAATCGGATAGAAGGCAAAGAATTCCCGACCCGTTGATTCACGAACCAAGAATCTAGACTATATTAAGTTCGGGTTTTGAACGCCACAAAGACTGCCCAGATCTTTGATAAGTTCGGATTTTGAATGCCACAAAGGAATATCAAACAAAATGAACGCCACAAAGACTGCCTAGATCTTTGATAAGTTCGAGTTTTGAACGCCACAAAGGAATCACTCCATTGATAAGTTCAAAGTTTTGTTCATTGAAGAACAAGATAAAATAGATAAATCTCTCAAATTCAAAAATTCATAATAATTTATGTCTAATGTTTACAATGGAAAAGCCTTTAAATAGGCGAATAATTAAATCCTAATTCTACATAGAAATTAATAAAAATCCTAAATTACATAGAAAATAAATAAATAACTAGATCTGGTCAATCAATCAATCAATCCTTTTATATTCCGAGATCTTTTCAATCAATCAATCAGGTAATCAATCAATCATCCATTCCTTTTTTATGCTCTCAAATCTTGTCAATCAATTAACTAATCAATCAATCAATTATGCGCCCAAATCTTGCAATCAACCAACCAATCAATAACCATTCCTTTTTATGCGCAAATCTTGTCAATCATCCAATTCCGACATGGTTGACGAGGTTGACTTATCCGATTGCATCATTGTTAGTCGGCCCTCCATGATTCTCATCAAGCAACCAAAAACCCTTATCCTTCACTCAATAAGTATGAACCTATTTAACCTAAAAAGACTCATTATCATCCGAGAGCAACCACCAAATTAATTTTGCAACAAGGGCTTGTTCCAAACATATAATGGTTTGATACCCAAACTCCTTTGCTCTTTTGGGTAGCACACATCCCTCCAGGCAATCTTCACCTTATGAGAATCAACCTCATTACCACTTTAAAGGAAGTTACGCATTATTTGTTCAAGCTTTTTAATTATTCGCTTGGGAAAAATGAAGACCAAAGCCCAATATAAATATATAGTGGTAAGAATCGAGTGTGCTAACTGGAGTCGACTGCCAAATGATAGCAAACGAATGCACCATAAGCATACCTTATTCTCACCACCTTATCTATAATAGGCTTACTGTCCCTATATGATAACTTAGTAGACAAATATCCCCAAGTATCTCATAGGTAAAGGACCTTTCCTGAAACCTAAAGTAAGATAAAACACTTCCCTCAAGGTTTCATCCCTACATGATACAAAACAATTGCTCTTCGAGGGATTAGCATAAAGACTTGATAAAGAAGTTGAAAAGATATTAACCAAGTGATGTTTAAGAGGGGGTGAACTAAGCTTTTAGAATTTTTTTTAACAAATTGAAATATAGCATAAATAAACAAGAATAAAAAAGTAATAATTAGAGATGACATCAGTATTTATAGTGATTTGGCAACTTGCCTACACCCACTACCTTAACTCTTAGTTAAGGATTTTGTAAATATACTATTTGAGTGTTTTTTTAAAGAGGTATACAATGTCCTCTATACAATCACTTTCTTAGTGATCTTTTGTTTTTTTACGCAAGCTCAAACACTTGACTTTACCTATGTTTTTTCATAGGCTCAAACACTTGTGTTTTTTCACATGCTCAAACATCTAACCTTACAAATGTTTTTCTAGAGCTGAAGCAATAACCCCTCACATATCATTTTTACAATTCAAGGAAGAAGATTTGTGAGATACACTCATAGTACAAGAAATCCTCACAAAAAATAACACTCAAGGTGTTTTACAATAAACACACTAGGATGATTCTCAAATTTGCAACAAAGCTCTATTTTTTAGGCAGTAAAGGTTGTAGAGAAATTGTAGAAGGAGAATGAACGTGAATCTCTTTTCTTTTTAAGTTATCTAGCTCTAGTTCCTTTTTTCTTTTTTCATATCCTTATATAGACAAAAGGGTCGACCAGTCAGCTACACTGGTGGCTGCTATAGAAAGTAGTAGTTGTTCTGTCCATACTTGTTATTGATAAATCTTTAAGTTGAAATAAGCAACTTGAATCTAAAGTTTTCAACCTGCAACAATCAGAGAAAAGTCAAATACACATTCGGTAATATATCAAAGTAAAATGATTCCTTTCTAACAGCTAGAAATTCAAAATTTTTAGGCCTTCGATTTCTAATACTCAAGTATATCATTTTTGGTACTTGAGTATTGTGACAAAAGGAATCCCTAGGTACTCAAGTATTGCTTTATTCCGTACTCAAATATATTTTTGGTTTTTACCTAAGACCTTCTCTGTTACTCAAAAAATACTCGAGTGTTTTAGACTTCATTTAAAATGCTCTCAATTTTTTAAGGAAATATTCAAGTATTACTTTCTATAATACTTGAGTATTTTAGATTGCATCAAGAATGCTCTCAATTTCTCAAAAAACTCAAGTATTATTTTATATAGAGTGTCTGACTCTAAAAATTTCAAACTTAGTTTTATTCGTTTCATAATTAATTACTTTTCTTTTAAACCTAAAGACACTTCACAAATTTAATTCTAAGAGATTACCATTTGTTTTCATGATTTGTTTTGTTAAGAATCAAGATCATCAACGTTCATTAATTACCTTTTTGGCCAGGAACACCTTGATGTCTGCAAAATTGGTAAAGAATCTGGACAATCGTGAAATAATGTGGTTGATGGCAACAAGACAACACAACTGCCGTCGGAATGATCGACAGTCACGGAGTGATGTTAGGCGGCAACTGGGTATGGAAGAAGTGATCGGCGACTTGATCATCATCTGCATGCGGTGCCAAAAATCAACCATAAAAGCCTGTTTCTTTTTCAGTTTTGAGGCATAAGCAAGCAAGAAAGGAAAAAATGAGAGAAGAAAATCGAGATTTTAAGTTGTTGAAGCAACCAGCACGACGGCACAGTTTCATCAGAGAAGACAAAAAGATGGTAGTTTCAGCAATTTTTTGGCTTTTTTCCGGCATCAATGGGCGACAACGGCTTAGGGGTGACTGACGAAGACTTTCACAGCAGTCGACAACAAACCAGTAGAGTCGGAGGCTTGCCGGTGGCGAGATAGTTGCAGGATAAGAAGTGTGAGGTAGGAGAAAATTCTGGAAAGATTCTGAGTTTCACGTGACACTTCTACCCAAAAGTTATGGATTATTGCACATAAACCCCTTATTTTTAGTTTATTATGCATATCACCTCCGATTTAGTTCAAATTGTACTAACACCTTGTAATTTATATTTTATTATGCATGAGGATATTTAATTGGCATAAATTGCAATATATCCTTGAATTTATGCATAAAGAAAGTTTACGAATATGGCATTAAAATCCCCTTTTTGTGGCAAATATGCATATATGGCCATATTATTACCTAATATGACTTGGCAAATAAATAGAAGGATATATTGTTATTGTTGATATATGATTCAAAATTTATTGATATGTTATATGTTATTTGATTAATTCATGTAAGTGACATATGGTATTATATTTTTACTAGTATATTTGGATTTAATTTCAGTTGCGTTTGGTTTATATATATATGCAATGTGGCCGGTTATATGTGGCATTTTATACTATGTTAAATGCCTAGTAAATATGGGTCATTGATCTCTTTTGGAAACCTTAAATCGAGTGGCTGCCATCATTTCTCCATTTGCATATAAAGGCATTTCAATCGGCTATTAACCTAGATGATGAAAGAACTTTACACACGAACAATTGAAGGAGAAACTGCACTAGACAGATAGAAAGAGCTGAAAGAAGAAAGATCGAAACCCTAATCCAACAACCAGGTACCAACTATTTCTTATGGTTTGGTGAGTGTGAGAGATGTATAGAGAGATTGTCAATGTGTGAGTGCAGGGATTGCTCAATTATTGAGCGTATGTACTCTGTTTTATCATCTTCATTGCTTTGTAAGTTGGTTGTCGAGTTTTCTTGATTTCTTTCGTTGTAATATATATATCTCTATTACCGTTGTAAATCAATTGTAAATCCATGATATATTATAATGGATTGACTAAGGTGAAGCCTTGTCATGAATAGGATTCTTTCAAATCCAAACATGTTCATGCCTTGTTCATTTTCTATTTTCGTTGTGTATGTTGTTGTGTATTTTTCATTTCTTCGATTTTCTTCCAACTTGGATACTGGTACTGTCATAGCTTAGTTGTATGATTTATTTCACAGGATATTAACAAATGGTGTCAAAGCCACTTAAGGGTAAACCAGATCCATCGGCGATCAAGATTCGAGAACTCGAGGATGAAGACGATCGAATTAACAGGAAGACGGAGGCTGATCGATCGTTATTAAACAAAACGCTAGAAGATCGGAGGCCGCAATGGGCTTCTGACTCTGTAAGTATAGTGTTATTTTTTCCTTGCCCTAATCCTCACCATCTTCTTGAGTTTTTAAATCAAAATCAAGATAGGGTTTAGAGAGACATCCATTGTTCTATACTTTTTGCCTTGGATTATCTCTCTCGTTTGTTGTTTTTGTTGTTGTTGTTGTTTCCGTTTACTTTCTATTGTAACTGTATATCATTTTATTGTGTCAAAAAGATTGGTAAGGTTGATTGCATGTTATTGCTCGGTATATTTGGAGAAAGGTAATCTGTTTTTTGTAATGTCCTTGAGATTTTTTTTAAACCTAGTTAGGGTTATAAGGATTTCAGTAAGCATTTTACTTATTACCGATCCCAAATTATTTTTGTTGATTCTTTTTTTTTGTTGTTTGTGTTCTATGTATGTTGGTTGTTTGGTATTGTTCTTGTTCCATTTTGTATTCTGTGCTGATGGCTTTTAGTTTTGGATTTTGTGTTACTAGTTTTACTTTGTTTTCCTTGCAAGAACATAACCAAATACGGCACCTATGAAAATGGAATTCGAAAAATTTGATGGCCACGGGGACTTCCACATGTGGCAGAAAAAAATACAGGTCGTGCTGGTGCAACACCGATGCGTAAAGGCCTTGACATAACAGAATGAAGGTAAGAAAGAAAAGGAAACATCAGGGACAATGACTGATCAGGAAAGGCAAGACATAGATGAGCTGGCGAGCTGGCGTTTAGCCTCCTCATACTCAATCATTCCAACAATGTCCTAAGGCAGGTAAATAATGAGGAAATCGATGCAAAGGTATGGAGTAAACTAAAGTCCTTGTACATGGTTAAGTCTTTGTCAAATAAAATATATCTTAAAGAAAAGCTCTTTAGACTTAAGATTGATCCTTCAAAAACCCTAGAAGAAAATTTAGATGATTTCAAAGTTATCACTATAGGCCTAGCAAACATAGACAAAAAGATTTATGATGAAAACCAGGCTATTATACTCTTGAATTCCCTACTAGATTCATATAATGATATGAAAACTGCTATAAAGTATGGAAGGGAATCACTTTCTTTAATTAGAAGATGTTTTGGTGGTCTTAAGGTCAAGAGATCTTGAAACTAGAAGGAATAGAAATCCAGTTTTGTTAAAGGTCTATATTTGAAAGAAAAGTCTAATAAGAAATCTCATCATTCGAGAGGTAAAAGTGAGTCTAGATCTCAATCTAAGGGTGAAGAGAATTCAAAACCAATGACCTATTGGTTTTGTAAGAAAGAATGTTATCTTAGGAAAAAATGTCCTTCGAGGCAAAAGGATTATAAATAAGAAGATGTAAATCTCTCAGATGGATATGAGAGTGGAGAAAGGCTAAGCATTTTAGAAGTCTTGGCATAAAAGATTTGGGGTGCATAGGCTTAAGAAGGCTGTAAGAGTTAAGCGAGTTAGGCTTTTGGATTCAAAAATAGATTAGAAATCTAGAATTTTGTGAATCCTGTATTATTGGTAAATCTCATGGATGCCTGTGTTATGGGTAAATCCTATGTTTCCTATTTTTTTTTTCTAGGGCCTAATATGTTTCTTTCCTTTGTTGGTGGATATTTTGGAAAAGATTTGGGTATTTTTCTTTAGGCATAAAAGTGAATCTTTTGAGAAGTTTAAGAAATGAAAAATGTTAGTTGAATATCAAACAAGAAAGAGGATTAAGTTTGAAAAATTGATAATCGGTCTAGAAATTAATGTGTCTAATTTCATAGGATTAGTTAAGCCTAAAGAAACTGATAATGTTTAGTTTGAAGTGGAAATGTGTAAGTCTTAAGGCGGAACCTTAGGAAATACCATGTTTGATGATAGCCCTAGTGTCAACCCAAATGCCCTGATCAGATGAGGCTTGATATATAGAGTTAGGTGATCATGTTGCCTTTAGTGGCATATATTAGCTGAGTCTATCCCAAGTCGTAAGTTCGAGCAAAACAGTAATTTTTTGCTCAAATGTGCTCCCAATGTAGTTGGGATAGACTCAGCAACACACAACAAAATCGAAGAAACTAAAAATACACAACAACATACACAATGAAAATAGAAAATAAACAAGGTATGTACGTGTTCGGATTCGAAACGATCTTACTCACGATAGAGCTTCAGTCCAGTCAATCCATTATAATATACCATAGATTACAGAGACTATTACAACAAAAGAAATCAAGAAAACCCAAAAAACAACATACAAAGCAATGAAGATAATAAACCAGAGTACACGCTCAATAACCAAGCAATCCCCATATTCTCACATCAACAATCTCTTTATACATCTCTCACACTCACCAAACCATGAGAATAGTGAAATAGTTAATACCTAGCTGTTGGATTAGGGTCTTGATCTCCCTTTGTTCAATTCTCCCTCTCTCTGTCTCGCGTGGTTTCTTCTTCTGTTGTTTGTGTGAAGTTCTCTCATCGTCTAGGTTAATAGCTGATTGAAATGCTTTTATATGCAAAGGTGGAAATGATGAAAATCACTTGATTTAAGGTTTCCAAAAGTGATCAATGGCCCACATTTACTAGCCATTTAACATAGTATAAAATGCCACATATAACCAGCCACATTGCATATATATATAAACCAAATGCAACTGAAATTAAATCCAAATATACTATTAAAAATATAATACCATATGCCATATGTCACTTACATGAATTAATCAAATAACATATAACATATTAATATATTTTGAATCATACATTAACAAATACAGTTATCAAGAGGGTAATTCACATTTTGTCTTGAACCAAATAGGGTAGGTTCGCTTGATAAAATAATAAATGGTGATTATTAACTTGTTTGTCATAATTAGATGTAGTCAGTTTATGTATATAATATATTTGATCATATAAACGAAAATTATTTTTGAAGTGTCTCATCACCAAATTTGACATATTCAAACGTGTCAATAGGTAAACTGAACATAATGAAGGGAAAAAAAGGGAGAATAAGGTATGATAGATGACTCTTTAGTATTAATTTTCAGTACATTAGTATTTTTTAAATTCTCCCAATCAACTAGACTAAACTAGGGCATGTAATAATATTATTTCATTGTTTAAATTCCAGTTACTAAATGTCAATTAGCTAGGTTCAATCTAAAGCGGGTCTTGTGCATAACTCTAACTAGTTATCTTAACTATAGTTAAGGGATTAAAAAGAAAAATTCAAGAAATAATGTAGGTGTATATATAAATAAAAAAAAAGATCCTAAATTTCCAAGACAATAGCATGCCGAAAGAGAAGAGCGTTACGGTTGGTCTCAAAGTGAACTTATAGGAAAAAAAGAATCATGTTAAAGTCAAACCTAAAGCTTGCATCGTATAGGACACAAACAAACCCAATATTGAAAAAAATTCACGTTATTGTTCGGGAAAACCTATTACGTTAAGAACCCATGCTAAAAGGGATTGGTTGAGAAATGACTAAGTTGAGTTGAACTCAAGGAATGGGGAGAATAAAAGGGAAGTCTAAACTAACAATAGAAATCACTTAAACCCTAGGAAGACATTCAATGGAGAATCCAAAAAGGATCACAAAAAGTACAATGGTGAGGGTTTAGAAGGAACGAATCCCAAGAAAACTTTAAATGAGCAATAAGAATGGAATTTTAACCTCTAGAAATTTAGAACTACTTTTGTAATTGAAGTATAACTTATAGTATGATCAATGAAAGGAAAAGGAAATAACCACCTAGGTACAAACATTTATTTGAAGTTTGCAATACGAGTATGCTTGATGTAATCTTAATATTAATCATAGATGGTTAGAACATAAAGAGAACTTGTAGGGAGTAATCTCAACAACGAAGGAAGGTGAATGGAATGTATGAACGCATTAATGGAAAACATGCTAGGGTATCTACATGGATTCCAACCTGTAAACAAAAAACTTGACATTGTCGAGCATTATCAATAACAAAACCCCTCAATATTATAAGGTAAAACATGTGTTGATCCCAACAAGAATGAGTTTTGGTTAGAAGAAATGGAACAATTACTAGAACATATCGATTATAATTAACAATGAGGAAAATGTCAAATGTGTCATATTTATGCTATGGGACCAAGTGGAGCAATGGTGGAAGGCGATCGAGAAAAACCTCGAAGCCCTGACACTAGCCTTAGGGTTTGAGAATATTGAATAGAAATGGAGTAGACCCTAACCCTCACCTAGGAAAGTTTCAAAGAATTTCTTAACGTAAAGTACTTTCTAACTTGTTAGAAATTAGAGAAAGTTTGGGCATTCATAAACTTGTGACAAAGAAATGATATAACGAAGGCTTAGTATAAAACGAAGTTCACTTAACTAATCAAATGCATGCCTTTGTATGAAAAGGACTAGATCGAGAAAGATCATAGATTCTTAGAGGGACTATAGCTAGAACTTTAACAAGTGATGGCATTGTGGACACATATTTCTATGCTAACTTAGTTTTCAAGCCAATGACTTCAAAGACCAACTTAACTCGAATGAGAGTGATGAAGATAAGTATAAAAGAATCAATAGGGGATAAATCAAAAAAAAGAATATGAGGCTCAAAAATTAAAATACCAATAGTTCAAATCTAAACATGGCACGCAATGTCCAAAGTGTAAGAAGCATTATGTTGGGAAAGAATGTCAAGAGGAAAAATTAGGTTGCTATGAGTGTGACAGACAGCTATAGCTTGAGAATGTCTGAATAAGAAAAAAGTTTGAGAAGACTAAAGGTTAGCTTAGAAATCTCATTTGCCATGTTTGCGAGTAGTTGGGGCATCTCTAGAACTTACCCAAAGAGGAGGAAGGCAAATGAGTGAGTTAGAGGTCGAGGATGGTGTATCCTAATCTAAGACTTGACATATTTCCTTGGCTCTAAAATTATGTACCGTTTAATTAATTAATTTTGTAATGTTCTCATGATATCAACAAAAAGTCATTTTGTGATTTTTTAACTTATACAAATATGGTGATATGAGTCTAAAATGATGATTATCTAGATGACCAAAGAAAATTAGATAAATTTCTAATATAAAAAAGAGTCAGGAACTTTTCAAAGATTGATATGAGATTCGAATTTACCAGCTGAGTATTAAGTTGAATGATATATCTAAGACGACTTTTAGGTCTCGATACAAGCACTACGACTTCTAGATTTTTTGACTCATACAATTTATCATTGAATTACAAAAGCAAATAAGTTTCCACATTATCTTTAAAGTGTGGAAACAAAGTAATCTATGAAGAATTAAATTTTGGATTGAATTTTTATTTTGTCCACAATAAATATGATTTTTATTGAATTTTCAAACACACAAATCTTTGAATATTCTTGTTTTTTTTCCCCTTAGTAAATGAGGTTTTTGATTAAATTTTTAAACATTAAATCTGTGTTTCTAATTTCAAAAGTTGAAAATCATTTTGCTTCCACAATTCAAATAAATTTGTTTTTTCTTAGATTATAGAACAATTGAATTTTACACTTCTTTAGAGATAAATTAAGATTTTACTTGAGTTTAGAAATTGATTAGAATTAATGGTTATATTTTTTCTTTTTCTTTTTTTCTCTCTTTTTTTCCTCTCAAATCATCAATAGATGTCACTTTCCTCCACTCAAGGAAAAAATTGGAATTTTTATTTTTAATTGATTTATAATAATGATTGTATATAACTGTTTAAGATTAATTAGGCATTGTGATTATTTTTTTCAACATATAAATTTAGTTTTTTTATTATTTTTTCAACATGTAAATTTAGTTTTGTGATTAAAAAATAATATAGAAAGGAAGTTATGGTTAAATATCTCAAATTTTAAATTTTACAAATATTTAATGAATTTTTAGCCCCCCAAAAAGTTACTATAAATAATAACTCCCTCCAACAATTACCCATGATTTCGATGATTTTTTATTCCTTGGATGAAGACATAATGAACAAATGATTTCGAGAGGTGTATAATATTTTTTTTAAAAGGGATTTGTTGTTAGTATTGACAAAACAAGTCTTTAGGATACAACAAAATCTCTCAAAAACTTTACGAAAAGGTTCTCATCACCATTGCTATTTATAATGGATCATTTGACACATCTTTTTATTCAATCGAGACACAATCTTTCGTGAAAATGTTGACACCAATCAACTTTTTTTTTTTTTTTTTGCTTTTACTGATGAAGAAGAGGAAATGGAAAGGGAAGATGAGCTAAAGGTGAGTTGAGGTTTACCCAACATTGGGGTTGAATTATTGGGGGGTGGGGTCTAACGCCAAGGGTTTTGGAGTGTTTTGGAGGGGACCCCTCAAATGGAGAGAATAGACCCAAAAGTGATGGAGAAAGTTAGGTTGCTGAGCACAACATATATATATAAAAATAATTAATAAATGACACCATGCATAGCATTGGCAAATGACAACGACAATTATTGCTACATATGTTTGAGGACCCATAAAAGTTTTTACATTGAAAGTCCTTGTCTGCCATGGCCCCGCAATAAATACATTTGTGTCTCTTTCTGCAGTTGTTTACAAATATATATTTGTCAAGGATAATGATAGGAGAATTTAATAAACTTTTGTATTCAGATAAGATGCTAAGTTTTAATTAGGTTAAATACTAAATATTAAGACTAACTAATAGAACTCTTAAAACCTTACTTAAACTTAACAGCACAGTGGAATTTCCCAAATTTTTTCCATTGATCCATTTATCAATGCCTGTGGCAGCTGCTTCAGTTCTCCCTCATGCATGTCCCGGTCCCTAGACACCACCCATCGACAAGGAAGACGAAGAAATTCTGGGTTTGTCAAATTTGCCCCCACCCTCACTAATTTCCTTCTGACTCCGTACCTCTTTAATTCTATTTAAATCACCGTCTCATCTGAAAAACGAATCTTATACCTAGAGAGAGAGAGACGACGTTTCATGTGAAATATTAATTAATATTAAATCAATAACTTTATTGGAAATACTAATTTACAATTCAATATAAATATGATATTAGACAGTAGGTAAAAGTTTAAAGCTAATTAAAATCTCATCGCCAACTCAATGATTAATTAGCCTTATATATACTGAAGTTTGACCACACATAAGTGAGATACCTTCTTCAGTTTAAAAATAAAAAAAATAACAAAGTTATTAATCTCTATTTAAGCTTAAGTTTTAACCAATGTTCAAAAACTCACATCCAGGATATTGAACAAGAAAGGGAGAGATTTAGATTTAGTGGTCAGTCTATAGTTGAAACAGGATAATTTTTGTGAAATAGATAAATATATATTAATTCAGATTATGATATAACAAAATAAAATTTATCACATAATACTTAGTAACAATGATACTGGTGTTTTTTTTTTTTTTCTTTTATGAGATGGTACTCGTGGTTTACAAGTGAACAATGCCCAAAAATTTGAAACAATTCTCACTCTCTTTGTATGTATATTTACATAATATATATTTAATATAATATTTTCTTTTTGCTAAGATGTACTGTAAGCCTGTTAGTAACATACTCTCACAAAAGGGGAAAAAATAAATAAATGTTGCATGCATCTAGCCCTCTTTAAACTCTACGATGACACAGATTATGTGAACTGAACTAAGCTTATAATTCATGGTGTATATATATATATATATGTATATATATATGTTTTCTGGGTTTTTTGTTTTCAAAATTCTTATTTCATGAAAGCATGTAAGATTTACCTAGCGAAAGGAAAATGAAAGATTTTGAGAATTTTATTTAATTTTCCAACAGAATTATTTAATGACATGACATTGATACACATCCTTTATCCGTTTTAAGAACAAGACCAAGACCAGACAGTAGAGCAAGAAAATGTGTTCATGATGTGGACGTGCTCCAAGAATATCTTAAATTTATAGTGGCTATCTAATTTCATTAAATTTGGGCTTAGAAAGGACCAATTTGTCTGCTTCTCAATAGACATGCCATACTATTGTTTTTTTTATATAAATAAAAATTTTATTGAAGAAAAAAAATCAACCAAATTCATATATATATATAGTAGAGAAATAGGCCCAGAACTATTATAAAGATAGTCAATTTTTTTTATCATAAATCCTAAATAAAATATCATTTATTTATAGATGTCAAGAGTATAGGTTATTTGGCATCCACTAATAGCAATTGACTTTAATGCCTCAACAACACAAGTAAAACAGCCCATCAAATGTCACTAAAGCGTCCGTATATAAGACAACATGGGTCAATATTGATTTTCAAATGTTGCTTCATAGTCCTCATTTATGAAAATTATTCTATTTCCCTAAAATTTCCAATGCAATAATGTACTTAGTGTTAGTCACATGCTCTCACTTGATGCTATCATTAAAATCTCGATCAAAATAAAAAGTTAATTCACAATGTAAAGAGTTAATTTTAGATTTTAGATTTTTGTCTAAAAGATAATCAACTGTCTCTAGATTCGCGATCATGCTGGAAGCCTGGAACCATGCTCGCGGCTAATGCTATGGCCTCTTCTTGTGGCATGGTGGAGGATGTGGGCTGTTGTGAAGTGGCAGCAGGATTAACTAGTGCGACTTTCGCATTGGAGCTTAGTTGGGCGAGCTTATTGTGGATGGGGCTCTATCACTGTCATCTTCTCTTTAATTATGGCAATTACCTTAAGTCTATTCAGTCTTTCCCTCTTCCCCTTGTTACAATTGAGTTGGACGATTCTTAATAACATGGATCCTCTTTTTATAAAAAAAAAAAAAAACTTACATATGCTTATGTCATAACAAATTTTAACTAAAATTAAAATGGAAAAAAACAAGGTTACATAATAGACATTGCATATATAAATGTATGACATTTATCATCAAAAAAATTATGACTAAAGCAAGTTGTATATTAATTGAATTAAAGAATATTAATAATCTGACTTCAACATGTAACCCGTTGGGTCAAGACAACTCTCGACCAAAACTCAAAACAGTAAACAAATAGAGCCAGCAAACATTCACAAAGGCATCGATACTGTAAGCATGCAAATAAATAAGAAACAGAAATAAAACATACACAAAACGCAAACGGTAATGAGGGCTACGTCTACGTTGAGTTCCGACAAAGAGAGCTCACTATACTATTGAAAAAATTTGATTACAGCCTCAGTATACACAATCTCACTCTCTAATCTCACTGTACAAAACAACTCTCAAATCAAATTAACCCCATAACCACAGAAACTACAGATTAGAGGCACAAACCCTAGAGAGAAAAAACATGTGTATCAACTATATAGAGAGAAAGAAAATCAGATAAATGAATCAACAAACCCTGAACGAGGTAGATAATCGGAGGTTGTGCGCTACATATCTCGAGGCGACTATAGAGGATATAAAGGGGAAAGCAATGGTGCAGATCAAGTCATATAAAGGCAGTATCGACGATCGGGAAAATAGCAGGCAAAACAACAAGTTAAGAAGGGTATGCTTCGGCAAAACGGTAGGGAAGGTTGCCATTTCGGCCATCTGCTCCGGAGCCCAAAACGCTGCTGTTTTGGGCAGCCAAGAGGGTTGCCAAAAGACCCTCCTACCCCTCCATTAAACGATGTCGTTCTTCACATAAATACAACACAACCTAATTAGTACTTGCTCAAATCACATGGCTGCCGCTGCTTGCTCAATCATGGAAACAGTAGTGTAGGGCTGAGGCATGATCTAGCATGAAATCCAGGGAGAATATATAAACCCATATATAGACTTCTCTTCAGAAATCTACCCACCACCACATTTATTATTTTTTGTCTTGAGATTATTCATCATACCAATCATTGTATATATATGTATATATGTAAAAAAAACAAGTACTTTGGTTGAAATAAATGATGTCAGGTTTGTTTATAGTAAACTAATTTTTAATGCATTAATTATTTTCACCACAGCAATTATTGGATCACGATAAACCAAGCTTTTGCTGGGTTCAGAGGGAGAGAGAGCAGGAGATCGAGGGCAGAATGAAAGATAAGGCATGCTGAGGGGAAAGAGTGGGGGTGATATATTGTTATTCCGAGACAGATTGATTGAAAGATGGTTGTGGCAAATGCAAATGATTCAACCACGTAGCTTAATTCACTGGCGAGTTGAGGCATCCATTCGGGATATTCGTGGGTTCATGACTATAGAATTCCAACTGGAAAGTACTGTTTATATAATTAGGAACAGCATTCTTTAGTTCGTACTTGTGACCTTAATCTTCCTCCACCTCCACCTCCACCGTGGGTTACAGCGCAAGTAGAACTAGAACAGCATAGTTTAGTTCGTACTTGTGACAGTGTAGTGGAGACCATGGCTTTCGGTGATGTGTGCACTGCACGGAGATCTCATGTGTATTCTGATCCCCCCACGACATTTAATATTGGGTGATGTTAACATATAGAAATGATGTGACTTTTAATCTTGGGTCGTAATTTCTCAAAACATTTCTATATTCAGTGAAACTCTCTTTTATAAAATAAAATAAATAAATAAATAAAAACATACTCACCCAGCCAAAAGAACAGAAAATGAAAACCCTTACCCACCAGCAAAGGGAAAGTCTACAGAGCCAACCTCGTCCACACAAAAATGGAAAAAACAAAAACATTTGATATAATAGTTGTGTTTCTCATGATTTTCATAGTTTGAAAGATCTAGGCGGCCATCATGGAGCTCTGAAGACTGGACAAAAAGAAAATCAATAGAGACAGAAGAAGTCTTCATAAACTATTAGATTCAGACCCTTCTCTGCAGCAAGAAAGACAAAATTAATATCTCAATTATTATTTAGATTAATTTATCATTTATTATTAAGCTACAAATTAATACAAATTCAATAGTTTTGGACATATATTATTTCATTGTATTTGCATAATAATATGATTATACTTATAATCAAAATTCTAAAATATCAGATATAACTATATTCCAAGATTAATATTTAATTATTAATACTATGGACTTTTATAGTTTATAATTAAAATATTATTTCAATTACATGTTATACAAACATAAATATATATATATACAGACTATTATTATTATTATTATTATTGAATAATTGTATTATACACAGGGAATTAATTTAATATTATTTTCATTTTCTTTTCTTGGAAAAGTCCCTCTGTGAAGCACAATGTGAATAGAAACTTGTTGCCTGGAGGAGGAGGTGGCTTGGTTTCGATTTGTGTGGAAAGGGACAGTGTGAGCCTCTGGAATTTATCCATTTAATTGACCTTCCATAAAACGAACTGCAGTTTGATGTTAACACTGAATGAATTGAAAGAGTATGTAATATGTTGTATTATAAAATTAAAACAAGGGAGTATAATATTTTTATTTAAATAATGTTTGTTAAAATGAGTATGATAATATTATATCATATTCCCAGAACATAGGTCGGATAAGTAATACGCTAGGATTTGCATTAATAGATTGTGAGTTCGATTCTTTGTCTTGTGCAATGGTCAAATGCTCAACTTACGAATTTACTTTCTCTCCCAGAATAGAGGACACGAGCAACGAGGGTTGT
Source organism: Diospyros lotus (assembly GCF_014633365.1). Lineage (NCBI taxonomy): Eukaryota > Viridiplantae > Streptophyta > Magnoliopsida > Ericales > Ebenaceae > Diospyros > Diospyros lotus. Next base: position 21,487,252 of record NC_068352.1, read on the forward strand.
GCAAAAGCAGTCATCCCAAAATAATGTTGTATCAAGATAAGGTTGGAATACTTTTCGGATTAAAATAAAATTAAAAAATATTTCAAAATTTTTATCAAATTGTTTGTTAATTTTTTTAGAATGCACTGAAAAACACAAACGTCATTTTCTCTTATTTGTAAGGATCAAAATATGTTTCTCTTAAGAGTGGGAGATATAAGTATATCTAGAAAAATTCAAATAATAAATCATGTGACTTTTTTTTCAAAGATAATTAGATACGTTTAATGAATATATTGAAAATAACAAAAATTTAGAATATTTTTTATATTTTATATTTTATATTTATTTATCTATATCTACAATCTTGGAGAAAATTTCAATAGACACCTTTGTGTTTTTTTTTTAAATGATTAACAAATTCTGCTAATTAATGAGGATTATTTTATCTTTGATTTTTATACCCTTTCTCTTTCTCTCTCCTCTCTCTAGCCTATATAAAATATATTTTGATATAAAGATACATTTTAATTACATAAATATAACATATATTCTCTAAAATATAAATAATATACATACAAATATATTTACATAAAAAATATGTTTTTACTTACAGAAATTATATTAAAATATTTTCCGAACAATATATATGTATATATATGAAAGATATTTTCTAAAATATAAATATAATTAAACTGAAAGTATATATAAATATAGAGATAATTTCTAAAAATCTAAATCTATATTTAAATATAAACTAAAAATATGTGAAAATATTTTCAAAAAATATAGTTTCAATTTTAGGGGAAAAAAAGAAAGAAAAGAAAACAACGTACACTAGGCCAAACAATTATATGATAACATTTTAAATTTCAATCATATGTTTAGTTGGTCTCGATCGGTTGTAAAATCTATACAATCATCATATGATAACATTTTAAATTTCAAAACTTGTGACATATTGAAATATTAAAATTCTTAAAACTTTAGACACCGACTATCCCAATTAGGCCAAACAAAGTAAAGAGAAACATCAAACCAAGGAAACTTGAGAAATCTCAATACAAAATAGATCCCTCAAGTGAGCCTTATATTAGATGCCCTCTAACTCAACTTGACCAAACAGTAGACTACTTGATTTCCATCCCATCTTATATAGAAAAGAAATCATGGAGCCATGCCCTAACCAAGCAACTAATATATCGAGAATAGCCCAGATGAAGTGCCCGTTAGGGGAGAGAGAGAGAGAGTTGAGTCTATACTGTAAGTCAGATATTATCATCAATAAATCCCTTTTAAGATGAAATAATCCAGCCAACTTGAGAATCTGGGCAACCTAGAGACTTCTATATACCACCAGAGCTTCAATGCAAGAGACAATATCTATATATAAAGGCTAGCTACCAACTTAATTAGACAATACAACAATAATGTTATCTGTAGGGTCTTGGCCAAAAACTCTAGCTAGCCGCCCAACCATCCTATCATCCAATCAAAGCATGAAGCATCCGTGATATTGCTTATAACAAGTCGGGTTGAATTGAGTTTGTGAACCCAACCCAACCACGTAGCATATAATTTTAGTTTAATGTTAATTTGGTTCAATATTGTTGTCAATTAATTGCTCTCCATTCATGTCTAATCATATATAGACATGAGAATTAACACCGCCATTTTTATAATTTTCTGCTACTCTATTTAACACGTATTTTTTGCTGCTTGTTACAGTATATATATATATATATATATATATATTGTTAGTAGTTGTGAATTTTCATTAATAAATATAAATATAAAAAAGGAAAAATGCATGGTCCCCGCTGCGGACGAGTTGCATTGAAGTAAAGCTCATGGACAGATAACGTTGAGGTCACTATATATATATAGTTGAAATAGAAACATGGAAGCCCTCGGGATTCAAAACAAGCTGCGGAATGTGACAGATAGAAATTGCTTTGATTAAACATATCTTTGAATTTAATTGTTACGTGTAATAGCAATATATATAGTTGTTGAATGTGTCAAAGCTACTTGATTGTAATATTTAAAATATAAATAAATATATGAACAAAAATATTATTTAAAATGTGTCAAACTTTCTTATTTCTAGAATATTATTTGATCATACCTTACTTTAAAAAATAAAAAAAATTAACTATGTTAAAAGAATAAATTACAATAAATTTGTGAATAATTTTATCATTACGCCAAAACTTATCTTATTTAAAGTTTTCGTTAAGAAATATATTTATGTAAATTTGTTTTTATCTTTTTTACTTGCACTTGCATAATATGAATTAGTAGCCATGGGCACTAGTATTAAAAATGAATAAATAATAGAGCTAGTCTGATAGGCCTGGCCTTTGATTTTTAGATTTTTTTTATTAATTATTTATTGTTTTAAAAATAAAAGAAGATGAATGTGCTTTTATGATTTTTATTTTTCAGCCCCATGATCAAAGTAACTTTGGAGCTTGACCGCAACCCCATGGGTTTTTCAGAACCGCTCCGATAATCTTCAAACAGACTTGTTAGTGTATAGGGATGGAATATATAAATTTATATTTCAACTATTTATTATATTTATAATTGAATTTAAAAAGGGGTCTAGCTAATTGGATATTATTGTTATGCAAGATACAATAATAATTTTTTTGTAACAGGAGAATGTCTTAAGTGTAGTTTCTAAGAGACCTACAAAGAAATAAACCGTTTTACAAGCATGTGTGAATTTTTTACGCACAAATACTCAGATACTTAAGCCAATTTTGTGCCCAAAGTGTAGAATGCAAAAAGCAAGTAGAATTATAGTCTGAATATCATGGTGAGTCACATACCTTTGCTAGAAGAGAAGTCTCCTATTTATGAGGGAAGGGAAAGAGACTAACAAGTGAAGGGAGAGACACAATATGTTTCTTTTGAATTTGTAAGTGATAATAATATTGAAGATAGAATTGACTTTGTTCTTCATGGTATTTGTATAAATAGTGTCTAGAGATCAAGTCGTTCGGGGTTTTTAGTCTTCCAAAAGGGTCCTTCACACGGTTGGGAGAGAGGCTTTCGGGTCTTGGTGGCTCACGAGAGTCTTCCAAAATAGCAATTGCTAAGAGATTCATGAATTCTCAAGAATATCTCTCAAAAGCATTAAGTGTGTCTCCTAGGTGAGGTCATTCAATGTCAATCTCAGTTACTCGAGTTGAGATCCCTTGATCTCGGTCTGCTTGGTCGTTTGATGACTTCATGCACATATGACTTAATTAATTATCTAAATTTCTATTTTCAACAGGCTTTTGAGCTTTTTTTTGTTTGGAGTTGAGCCTATCCATGAACATAGGTCCACTTTTTAAAACACAACAAATTTTAAGAAATGATCAAAATTGAATTTGATTCAAATTTATAAGAAATCTATGGGCAATTTCATCGTTACAATAGTAGCTAGGGAGAATTTCTTTAAACAAAATCATTTTAAATTATATCATTTGAATTGACCTTTATATAATATTCATTTATCTTTTAAGTCTATACCCTAAATTTAAACTGAATTTGAACCCAAATTCAAATGACTTCATCAACAATTATATAATCAAATAACAGGTTTAAGATTTCAAACTTCAAAGAACAAATAATGAGGTTAAACGATCGCTTAAACAAATCTTAATGAATTTGAGTTCTTTTTTCTTTTTTTTTTTTTTGAGAATTTTATTAAAGACAAGATCCAAGAATATACTCACAGTAATAACCTCTCAAACCTAAAAACATAAGCAACCTAATCTAACCACCCTATACATCAACCTTATAGAAAGTAACACAAACCTCTACATCCAATATTGACGCTCCCTATTTGAACCTAATTGCTGCCCGATTTAAACCCAAGTCTTGAACTCGACAGCTCTTGAAATACCATATCTTGTTAGAAAAACGACCATACAAACCCAAAAACATGTGAAAATGATACAAATCCAAATGAATTTGAGTTCTAATTAAATTGAACCCCAAAAGTTTACAGAATATATATAAAAAAACAACAGCTGCAAACAAGCACTGAACCCACCCCCAATAACCTCTGGAAACTGGAAGAGCTCCAATTATTTGTTGACTGGACTTGCAATGATTTAGGTAGGGGATCAGTTGACCGGAAAACAAACAAAAGCCCCCTACGCACCCTAATCAAATTACAAGTGCATTCGCTGCCTTGCCTTTGCAATTTGCACGGCTATCCCTCACAATTCACAAACACTCATAGAGCAGCGCAGGGCAGATGAGAAAGGGACGTGACTTTGCTGCCATCCTATTGCTATATATATATATATATATTTACATACACACACACGTATAACAAAATGACAAGAACAACACCCGCTCTGCCTCTGCTTTACTAATTATGTGATCTTTCCTTTTCCGCTTCATCCCCACCGTTCAATCACTAGATCATCGCCCTCATCATTGCTTGATTGTCTTCCACAGTCCCTATTATTGCCAACTTTTGCCCCATTTATATGTTGGATATATATTTGACGAACTTGATATATGAAATTTTATTGGGATGGGTAGGGACCAACCAGGAAAATGAAAAACCTCTTCCATGTGGGTACAGGCCGGGTATGACAAACAAATATTTGTTTTTATTCTGTTATATATAACATGTTAGCTATTATATATATATATATATATATTTATATTCATATGCTTATTTTTTTCTTTTTCAAGAGATATGAGTTACATTAACCATCCGAGAAAGCTTTGTGAATTGTGATTGGAGAATTTGAAAACAATTAAAACATCATATCTTATCAGTTAATCATAAAATCCTGGAGTTCTAAGACGTGCTAGAAGAGTACGTAAAACATGAACAAATACTAAGGCTGCATTCTCTCTTTGTTGTTTTCAATTTATTTTTAGTTTTTGATTTTTTAAAATAATAAAAACATGTTTTCTTTATTATTTTTAAAAATATATTTTTGAAAATAAAAAAAATTATAAAAAAAACTCAAAACAACACAAATTTGTTTTGAGTATTTTCATCCAAAATAAACTTTAAATTCAACACACATTTATTTACATTTTATAATTGTAATGAGAAAAAATATTACAAAATTTATTAATTTTAAAGTGTATATATTTTTTTAATATTATATTAACATTAAATATTTCTAATTTACTGAATAATCAAATTTATTAAATAAAAGACCATTGAAAAATTATTTTCAAAATTTGAAAGAGAACAAGTTTTTTAATTTTCTGTTTTGAGAAATAATTTTTTAAAATGATAAAGAAAATACGTTTTTAATTTTTTAAAAATAGATTATCAAAATAAAAAATTAAAAATAAATTCAAAATTTAAAACTGAAAATTGAAAAGTCAAAATAACACAACCTAAGTTTTCGCTTTTACTATATAGGTCATTAAAGAGATTGCATGCAGCCAATTTGAAGGGGTCCAAACGAAGTCCATGATGCAGGAGCGCATATGACACCCTTTTCTCTTCCCCATTTTCTCCCACATTTACTGTTCCACAGATTGGATTCATTTCGTATTATTATTATTATTAGATGCTTCCAATCTCTGTGCAAAACAACCCACTGGCCACTGAGAAATTCAATTAATAAACAGCTCACGAGAGAAGGCCACTTTACAGATTTTTTTCAACTCCCAAAAAAGGCCATCCACAAACCCCTTTTTTAATATATATTCCCAACAATTGTATATGCATACATACGAACTGTTCAAGCCCAAACAAAACGCTAAAGTACACATCCCACACACCTTGTGGTCGAGAACCCACTTCTCCCACGCTCCTGTACCCAGCAACCCAATCCTTCCCGTGCCTGTGCCCGGAGAACTCCCTCTCCCGGGGCAGGAGTTATTTTCTCGTCTTTGGTTGCGAGCACGAGCACGAGCTCTATTTCTTCGTTTGCATGCAATACTAGAGCATCGGTATATCAATTAGTTTCTTAATTAGTATCGGTGGGTGTGGTTGGAATTGTTGTGAATTGATTAGTCCTTGGGGCTTTGGAATGCTCGCCGTGTCACCGTTGAGAAGTACTGTTGGTAGAGATGAGAGGGAGGCGGAGATGGAGAGTTTTCCGATGGGGGGAGACGTCTTGCCGGACTTCTCTGGCGGGAGCTTCCTCGACAGTATTGATTTCGATGATCTCTTCCTCGACATCAACGACGGAGACGCGCTGCCGGATTTGGAGATGGACCCGGAGATCCTGGCCGAGTTTTCTGCCAGCGGGGGCGAGGACTCGGAGGTGAACATGTCGGTTGAGAAAGTCGAAGAGAACTCGAGGAAAGAGGAGGAAGACAAAGTCTCGGGCACGGCGTCGAGCTTCAATCAAGGAGAAGAGATTGTGAGCACGAGAGACGAATCCGCCGCCGCAAACCCATCTCCCAAGGAGGCTGATAAAGCGAGAAAATCATCGGCTCATTCGAGCAAGAATCATCAAGGCAAGAGGAAAGTGAAGGTAACTAAAAATAAAAGGTTAAATGATTAGATTTCCCGTCTCTTCATAGAGATAAAGATAATGAATTTTATAGCGTTCAAATTGAAGTATATATGGTAGTTTTTTTAACGATAAGGAATTGTTATCGAATTATGTGAAGGTGGATTGGACGCCAGAGCTGCACAGGCGATTTGTGCAAGCAGTGGAGCAGCTGGGTGTGGAAAAGGCAGTGCCTTCAAGGATTTTAGAGCTTATGGGAATTGATTGTCTCACTCGCCATAACATTGCCAGCCATCTTCAAGTACTTTCCTCATAATAATGTCTACTTCGTTAATTTCATTTTCTTCATATATCCGCAAAACATCACAGATACATAATTCAGATACAGTGTCTAGTTTCTAAAATTTCATGTACATCTCTTGTTCGCTAGTGCGACAAGACATTCGAACAACAGTTCAATTCGCTGTGTTTTTGTTTCTTTCTCTTTGTTAATATTGAGAAGAGAATTTTCTTGTTAGTATTAACAGTATCAACAGATCCCAGAAGTTAGGGCTAGCTAGGAATATATATCTTTAATTAAGACTAATGGTTAAAACCCTATTGGAAGCAGAAGCCGGCTAACTGATAGAAGTGACTTACTAATAAGTACCCGCAAATCAATGAAAGATTATATTTTTTTGAACGTTAATCTCTGAGGGGAATTAATTTGTGGAGTTTAACTGCAGAAATACCGGTCGCATAGGAAGCATTTACTGGCGAGAGAAGCGGAGGCGGCAAACTGGAACCAGAGACGGCAAATGTACAGCGGCAGCGGTGGCGCTGGAGGAGGCGGCAAGAATATGGGTCCCTGGCAGATTGCACCCATCATGGGCTTCCCTCCGATGACACCTTTGCAACATTTTAGACCGTTGCATGTTTGGGGGCACCCCTCCGTAGATCAATCTTTAATCCACGTCTGGCCTAAACATATCCTCCCTTCACAGTCTCCTCCGCCGCCGCCTGCAGCAGCGTGGGCGCCACCCAGCCCGGCTAGACCACTGCCGGATCCTTCATTTTGGCACTCACACCATCGAAGTGTACGTAACTTCTCTCTCTCATATAAATATACATAGTCAACTAAGTAGGTTCCAAGAATCGATTCCACATTAGAAGATTATAAAACTACAAGTGTATCCTTAAGCATGTGTTTTTTTAGTACTGTAATATCTAACATCGCTGAGATCGAAATTTTTAAGATATTCCTACATCAGTTTCTCTTTCTCTCTCTAACGTGCCATGTTTGTTCGGTTCAGGTTCCAAATTCTTTTACGCCGGGAACGCCTTTCTTTCCACCACCAATGGCGACGACGGTAACAAATTATTTTCATTTACTTTTTTGGAACCTTTTGCTCTTTGGCTTCATCTACAATATACTTGTACTCAACCACTCATATATTTAGAGAGAGAGAAAGAGAGAGGGAGAGAGACCTGTTTTTATAGATGCATAATATAAAGTTTTGACTTATTCGATTAAGAATAATTTTGCAGAGATTTCCTCCTCCACCGGTCCCTGGTATTCCTCCCCATGCCATGTACAGAGTAGATCCCGGCATCGGCTTTCCAACCAGACCCGGCGCCGGTCACCACCCGCCGTTTGATTTTCATCCGGTACCACCTCTCTCTCTCTCTCTCTCTCTCTCTCTCTCTCTCTCTCTATCTATCTATCTATATATATATATATATATATATCTTAGAATCTGAATAAATGTCTCTGAAAGTTTTGAATCTTATGAAAAATCTCCACTGACATTTTTAAAATCCTTTGTTTCATGTTCATGACGTGGTCTACTACTTATTAATCGTCATTACCTGATGTTTAGGATTATCAGTCGTACGTACATATCTACTTGATTGGATTTAGTGTTTGTGGGTAATTGGATGTAATAATCAAACTAACTCTTCATTTCTTCTAGCTAAATTACTACAAAAAGAAATTACCAAACTTTATCAAATGTTTCCAAACGCATACTCACATTTAATTCTTAGAATAAAGACATCGAGAGACGGCTGTTTACTGCTACGTACTATAATTATTTATCATTCACTGCTGATATGCCAAGTCAATATGTTAAATAACTTGACTGACAAGTGCTAGATATTATATGATTTTATCCATTGATTTCTACTGTCATGGATGTATTGTGTTCTTATGTTTTTGAACAGTCGAACGAGAGCATTGATGCAGCCATCGGAGATGTTTTATCGAAGCCATGGCTGCCGCTGCCTCTTGGCCTAAAACCGCCGTCCACGGACAGCGTCTTGGGGGAGCTGCAACGCCAGGGTATTCCCAAAATACCGCCAACTTGTGCTTGATCACCGAGTTTTCGGGTGCTTTCAAGCCATCAAGAAAGCGCTAAATTTGACGACTTTTCCTTGCATCTAATTAGATGTGTGTCCATCTAATTAGATGTCTGCACATTTGTCTCTTATCCTGACCTTAATTTTGAGCCGAGCCTTTTCTTTTGTTAATTTCTCTTCATCTTAATTAGCATATTTCTAGCTTTTTCCTTCTTCTATATGTGTAGGAGAGAATATTGACGTATAATCGGACTAAGTTTTGTAATACGTACGTACGCGTTGTCAATATATGAAACTATAATAATATATATCTTTACCTTTGGCATGAATGAAAGTTGTTGATGATACCCTTTACAGAATTATAATATATATATATATATATATAATTTGAGTAACATATATGTCCTTAGAATAGCTACGATTTCTGCAATTATGATTTACCCTAGTAGATTCTTGTTTTAAAATTCGTTTTGCATCAAAAATTATATTATTTCTTGCATAGGAGAGTTAATTGGATTGAACTTAAAGTAACAAGATTTCGTATGAGAAGTCGAAATCAGTCCTAGAGATAACCCATATATATACACAGTAAATAATGATCCAAGCAAAATAATGTATAGTCTCCATACAATAATATATTTATATTTGGACTGAATTAATCATCGATCAAACCAAATATTCGATCCATGATATTTGATATGAGGGCTGAACAAGAAGATTTTTGAGGAAGAAACAATTGTTCCCGCGAAAGAGGTCTGGTCTGGGCGTCAATACCATGAATGAATGAGAGATATATTGCTTTCTGTGATGGTATGGACAAATTTTGGAAGTTGGCGGGGTCTGTGAAATGCATGCAAAGTCTGCAATGATGAAGTACGATGGTACTGTCTATGAGAATGAGACCCGATTCATTTTGCTTGAATTTCACGTTTTCACTGATCATCAAAATCACTTTCATCTGACTGTTGAAAAAGTGCATTTTGGTATAAAATTTTAATGCATTCTCATACAGAATCATTATAATTTAGAGTGCATATAATTCAATGCATCTACAAAATCGTTATTTATTTTTTTTTTTTTTTGCTCCCTTGGCCCATGAATTGGGATCTTCAATATCATTACCAAATTGTAATTTTCCTATTAATTAATTGGTTGATTAGGTTGGCCTATATATATATATATATATATAAAATGATTAAAAAATATATTAATATATTAAATCTTTATTATAAAAAGTGACATAATTTTGTAAAGAAAAATTAATTATTAAAATAAAGTCTTTTATTGATTGTGGGTCCCACTAAATTTACTATACTTTACCAAATTAATATAATTATATCAGCTTAATGTAATTGTATGGGTTTGATATAAATTTGATATAAAATCGGAAGCCCAACGCAAGCAATACCCTCTAAACATTGCAGTCACGCAATTAAGCCCATTTCCCCACGTGTCACAATTAAGCCCACACAATTAATTTGTGACTTAATTAATTAGCCTCTAGCACCCAGATCACGATAAGTTGAGATTCACATCAGAGTAGATCATGGGTTCGATTCCTTAACCTGCGTAATGAGACAAAGCCTCCATCTGTAATTTATCTCATTTGTCAAAATTGAAGGCACAAGTGATAGGAGACCGTACAAGAACGATAATTCCAAATGTAATATGTGAAACAAAAGTGTTGTAACATACTCTTCGCAAGATTTCCTCCAGAGAGCATTCGAGAGAGTTCCCCCAAAGAAGTCTAATGTGTGATTTATGCACAATTAATTTGGGCAAGTATACCCTAGTTAAATATGTATATAGTGATAAAATGAATGTCGATCCAATAAGAATTAGATCATAATACCAAAATAATTTTAATTTAGTCCAAGTTGAACTAATTAATTAATCGAATAAATAAATAAAAAACTAAATTCTTTATGAGAAAAACTAATTAATGAATGTACTAAGATTTAGATTTCATTTAATCTAAGTTATTATGAGAAAAACTAATTAATGAATGTATTAAGGTTTAGATTTTATTTAATCTGAATTATGTAATTATCTATTCAATCCAATTCAAAACCAAAAATACCCTAACAGTATTTTATAATTATTTGCATGTGATTGTGGATTTCTCTCAATTAATTAATAAGTTTTCTCAAGTCATATTAATTCTTTATTAATTCAATTTCAAAGTCAAATTTCTAAATAGATATCAAAAGAATAAATCAACATTAACTTATTTGCAAGCCTCTAATCTCGAAAATGAATTTGACTCACTAAGCTTTCTCAATTCTCACATATGAACTAATTACCTCTCGATATCATAGTCAATCACGTGATTTATATTGTTTATGGATCTAATTTGTAACAATTCTTTAATCAGCCATACATAAATTATTAAATTATTAAAGATGGTCAATCTTTTAAAACATTAAGCATAACAATAAAAAATTCTCATGCAAATAATGATCGGGTTTTGAATCAAACTAAACAAATAATCACATAACTCAAAATTAAAATCCACCTAAACCGTAACTAAATAATTTAATTAAACATAATTAAAATAAAAATAAAAACAAGAAATTGAAGAAGTGAAAAGAATGCTTCCTCTCTGTGCGCAATTGCTACTGCGTGCGTGAGGCGGCTTTTCAATCTCCTCACTGTGCGCGGCTTCAAAATCACTCCAATTCCTTCTCGTGTGCGCCGCTTCCCTTCTTCCCCCTCGCTGTGTGTTCTTTTCAATAGATCATATGTATCTATCCGTGCAGCGGCCTTTTTCCTCAATTCCTTGCCATCACCCCCTAATATATTATTATTATGAGGCGCTGGCAGCCCTAACCCAAGTCTCCAATCTCACGCCACTGCCACCAATATTATATATAAATAAATAATATTATATATATAATATAAAAAATAATATAATACGTATATATAACTATTATAATTTAATATATAATATAATATATATTATTTAATATACTATTAATTGTAATAACTTTAATTATATTATAATATTAATTTTATAATTTCTTTTTTCCTTTTACGCCTAAATCTTCAAAATAATATTTTTTGCTGGATTCCTTAAAAAAGAGATTAAAATAATGTCAAATTCATATAAACACACATTTTAATTAAGAATAATAGTACAAGCTTAAGATAAAATTTAAATAAAAATATATATATAGTTAAACCCTATCAAAATCAATCTCTCATGAGGGTCTTCGGGAGCCTCATCCCCAAAGACTCAAATAATCTTCCTAAGACCTTTTAGGGATCAGCCTCCCCAAAGACCTAAGTAGTCTTTCGAAAACTCTTTAGAGGCTAGCTTTCCCGAAGGCCCAAGCAGTCTTCCGAAAACCCTTCAAGAACTAGTTTTCTCAAAAGCTTGGTCTTCCCAAAACCTAATCTAGTGACAACCAGACAACTTTGCTCGAAGAGTCATGCCCAAAGTTGTTAAAATCGAGATTTTAAATAAAATCGAAGGAAGGTCCATAAAATCGAATTGTAAATTTGAATCGTAAAATTTTAGAGAAAATTGAAAATACCTTTTAATCTATATAAATATAAGTTTATAAGTACATAATTTTATAAAAAAGATAAATTACTATTACTTAATAACATGATTATTTCAACCCTATTCTTTATTATAAATAAAATGCATGTTACTTATTTCAAAATAACTTCCTCTATCAGTTTCAAAAATATTAAATAAGAAATTTATAAATATTAAATCCATTTATCATCATTCATCCATCCGTCCATAGTGAAAATTTCGAATATTAGTTCATATAATGTAAATTCTCATAAATCATATGAGTCATAACCTAATATAAATAAAAACAACACATATTTGTAAACTTCTACATTACAAGCAATAATCATAATAAAACCTCCAACAAACATTCAATTCTTTAAAAAAAACTAACAATAATTCACTTTCAAATTAAGGAAACCAACAATAATCAAATTAATGAAGGCAAATGAAGAAGAAACAGATGAAGCTATGGTGGACAAGAATCACCGAATCAACCAAGAAATTTCAAAAGAAGAAACAAACAAGGAAATTGCAAAAGAAGAAATAGATGAAGCTGTATACCCCTTTAAGTTAAATCGATGGCGACACTAAACAATTGGAGATGCGAATCGATTTGTGTTGCACAGAAACAGTAGCACTAAATAGGTGAGCATGGAAATGTCAATTTGTGTTTGGGAATCGATGGTGACTTAGTCGGCAATTTGTGTTTGTGAATTGACAGCAGCACTAGCAATTGAAGTTGTGAATCGACAGTAACATTGAGCACTAACCAACCATACGATAAAGGAGAACAATGGAAGGCTGTGATGAAGGTGTTTGAGAGAAATAAGGGTTCGCAGAGGCAGAAGGCATCCCTCGAATCAGAATTAATACTATGCTGGTTAGAGATGAAACAAATTCTATCTCTAGACGAAATATTTTCCATCTCTAACATTTTGTACATGAGAGCTGCAATCGGTAAAATTATTATCCAACTCAGGATTCTACCGATTTTATCGAGTTAAATCAGGATTCACTCTGATTTTACTACAACTTAGATTTTATATGGGTGTTAAGTTGTTTATAGATTCCTAACATGTAAAATCGTAAGAGTTGAATCAGGATTTTGACAACCATGGTCGTGCCACGTGCCCTTATGCATGTGTGCCATGTGTTATAGTCTTTCAAGGGATATAAATACCCTTAACCTCTCGTCTTCTGGATGCTTCTACCAAATTCGAAGGCACCATTCCAACTCTTCCGCACATACCCTTCCCAATGCCTTCCACTCTTCGAAAGATAACATTTTATTATCATATGCATTGCATCTACATTCTTTCTCAACATGACCACATCTGACTTAGGCATCAGAGGGCACACACGGGATAGATGCCTACGTGCCTTTTGACTGTCCACTGTCTTGCAAGTTGGAAGACTTGAAGCTTCCCTGAAGGCCCCTTCAGAAGACCCTTCCACACAACTCCTTTAGAGGACCTTTCTGTAGCCTTTTGCATCCGGGGACTCTTCTCTCTTCCAGAGCCACCCTTCCTCAGGACTCTCTTTGGATGACCCCTTTCAAGTAGATCTTATTCTTTCGCTTAGCCCTGTCAACCTTATACTGAGCTGTTGACCTTATACTAAGCTTTTGCTGAGCTTTCTTGAAACAAATAAGTTTCAATTGTTATGTTGTGGTAACACAAAAAGTTACTAATGAATTTACACAATAGAAGGTAGAAATATAGGTGGAGATATTTTTTGTGGTAAAGATTCTTGTATTTAACTTAGGGTCTGTTTGGTATTAAGATAAGGTGAGTTTGATTATTATATATAAGTGTTTGGGAAATATTTGAGTTAATGGTGAATTAAAATGATAAAATAATTTTAAAAAATTCAATGATAATGAGTAATATATTATTTTTAATTATTTTACAAAAATTAAAAGTGGTGCATGCAAGATGCTGCATTTTGCAAGGGGCAACTATGGTACCAAAGGGTAGATTTTCCCTCGAGTGATTAATCGTAGGATAAGATTTGATTAATCTCATTCTTGATTTGTTGCTAATTGGTGATTAAAAAACATATTTTATTTTTTTCCAATTAAAAAATATATATATTAACTATAACCATAATATTGTCCTGTACTTAAAAAATATAATAGAAAAATATATTTATTAGATTAGAACTAGATTTTTTAAATATATTTTGTCTAGTAAAATTTGCATAGACATTTAGTTAAATTTAAGAAAATTTAGTTTGTATATTAAGTTTAAAAATTATACTTTTGTAAATAAACTATATATTTTCTACATTTAAAATATATATTTAATTTACCCCTTTGTCTCGCAAATTTGTGTTTGGTTGTTCCTTTTAGGGTATTGCAAAAGTTCCCTTTCTTTCGTATATTTATTATCTTTATTATAATAATATATTCTTATTTTCAATTAGTAGTTAGCTTGTTCTTGCGTTATCTTATTTAAAATACAATACAATACAATAAATATATAAATGTGACAAAGCAAAACAAACCCACCCATTCTGCTATGGCAGGATTCTCTTCTATTAATAGTGCCAAGGAAGGGGAGAAGTGGATTTATGGTGGGGCATTCAGCTTAACCCCTTGCTTGGCTGGTCAAGATTGAGAGGCTGACTGAGCTTTGGATTCAGGTGTCTTTCTTTGACGTTGGACTAGAGAGGAATCTTGAAGAAAGGTCTCTACTCTAAATTTAAGGAGGATTCTTCGAGGATAGTTGTAGTATGTAGAAAAGTCCTATTTTAGTGGAGGTGATCCTCATGTTTTACTCTTGTGTTTAATTTTAATAATAAAAAATATTAAATAATTTTATATTTTAAATCAAAATATATGATTTGAAAACAAAATCAATTTTAAGTATTTTTTTTAAAATAAAAACCAAATTATGTATGATTTTCAATTTCAGTTGGACATTAGCAAAAACAAGCTTTAAAATCTAAAAGAATCTTCTAAATAATTTTATCAAATTAGTTTTGAATAATTGGATAGTGGATATTTTTAATGTTAAATGACAAAAATCCAATTGCATTTTAATGTTGAAAAATAATTGTTTTTGATGATGAAATTATTTTGTTAACTTGGTGCTTCAAATTATTTTTATGTGATAAATTAAACATAATAATAACTTTATCAAATTAATGCTAATATCTTATTATAAATCTCTTGAAGAAAATTAAATCCAAGACCATATTGTTGAGCCCAAATTGCTCCAATCAACCTATTGTGTATTTTGATGTTTAACAAAACATAATTTTAGTAAAACTAGTTTTGGTATATTCAAATTCCCTAATGAATTTTTTATATGACTAATGGTAGAAACTATATTTTAAGTATTATAGTATTAGAAATACTATTTCTCTAAGTCTGGAAGATTAACGCATTATAAGAAGACATATAAAAAATTATTTTTATTTTGAAAAACTATCTCCTGGTATTTTGTTAGCTAATATTCATTGTTATTAAAATAATTTTTAATGAATTTTTTAAAAAATAGAGGTATGTATTTTAGGAGTGGTAAAATTGTTAAATTTTGAGTTTGTATTAAAATCAAAATTATATTTTCTTATTGTTATGAATTTTGATTTTTTAGATATTTTTATTGAATTCAAATGGGGGTACTTTTTTATTTACATTTATATATTAAAGTAAATAAAAGGTAAAATATAAATTAAAGAAAATGATGGCCTACTTGGTTAAGTATGAGGTTTTAGTAGATTGGTTGAAAAATCCTTAGTGAAGAATTAAGATAGTAGACTAAATGTAATATCTCGCATCGAGCGATAAGAACGATCAGAACAACTTACCTTGATGGACCTACGCGAACTTCCCAGAGGGGTCACCCATCCTTGAATTTCCCTAGGTTAAGCACGCTTAACCCTGGAGTTCTTTACCTGCATTCAACCCAAAAGATATCCAGCTGGTGTTGTTTCTTTCCTTACCTATCCTCGATATATACTATTCTCTTATGGGCTCCCGGGGTATTACATTCTCCTCCCTTGAGCACATGATGTTCTCGTCATGCGACCTTACAACTGGTCTCAGATCTTCTCCCCTTGGGAGCTTCCATCCTAGAAGCCTGCCAGAAGCCACTTCTTGTACAGGCCCTCGAGCCCCGGCGCCACTCCCTGCCCTCATCGGACCGCCTTCGCCAAGGGTCGACTTTGATACCACCTGTAACATCCCGCATCGAACCATAAGAAGGATCGGAACAACTTACCCTGATAGACCTACGCGAACTTCCCATGGGGGTCACCCATCCTTGGATTTCCCCAGGTCAAACACGCTTAACCCTGGAGTTATTTGCCTGCATTCAGCCCAAAAGATATCCAGCTGGTGTTGTTTATTTCCTTACCTATCCTCGATATATACTATTCTCCTCTGGGCTCCCGGGGTATTACACTAGACTTGGTTAAGTCGAACCACTATAAATCTTTATATTCTCTTGTACTTATGTTTTTTTATCTTTATCTTTGCAAACATTTGTTTATTCCTCACTGGATTCACATATTTATCTTTCTTGATTTACATTTGTCATTTTATATGTTTTTATATTTTAAATCATTAAAACCTCAATTTGTATCAAAAACTTTTCAAGTTCTATCAAGTTTTTAAATTACCCAATTCACCCCCATTGGGTGTGTGCCATAGGATTTCAAACCTATCAGGTGCAACTTTACATTAAGGTCTTGCTTCAATGGAAGTTGTTGGAGCTTTGGAGGAAGATTTATTGGTTTGGGGGGAAGGTTTCTTGGTTCGAGAGGAAGGTTTGTTGGTTCGGGAGATGTTTTTCTAGGAAAGAGAGAATATTTGGTATTTCCTTAGCAAGGTTTTTGGTTCTAGAGGTAGCATTGTTTTCTTCTTCTCAAGAATCTAGGATAAAGATATCTCCAATTGAGATTTTAGGGGTAATTAGATGATCTTTCTTTGACTATTTCCCTCTTGGTCCTTTTCTTCTAAGGAATTGAAGAAAGGTCAAAGAAAGTTGAAGGGATTCTTTTTTTAGGGAGGTTGACATATTTGGTTTGGGGATGGGTGGACAATTGGATGGCAAAGGCATGCTATGGATTACAGGGAATAAAAATTAGGGTGATCATGATATTTGAAAAGGGGATGCAATGTGATGTGATGAGGGAAAGATATGGGTAACAAAAATTAGGAATTAAGAAAGTAGCAAAACAAACCCTTGGGTCCACTGAGGTGAGCTTCCACTAACTAGTCTAGCTTTGTAAAAGCATTCATTTGGAGAAAATTTTTAGTAGCATCCTCTATGTGCTGATAAGACTTTGGGATCTTTTTCTCATCAATTATAGGTTGAGATTTGAGAACTTTCCATTCATTTTTCATTGCCCAAATTTTGCTTTCTTCTAAGGAGAAAGGGTCAATGAAGACGTATTCAGCATACCATGGATGACAACTTTCGTTGATGTACTTCATGTCTTCAGCTAAAGGGTTGTGACGAGGTGAAATGAGTGTCAGTCATTGTCGTGGGTGAAGAAGAAATAATAATTGAATAGGTCAGGATGGGGGTTTGACTCCAACTTCATAACATAATAAAATGAAAGCAAAAAGGCATCTCCAAGCATTAGGAGAAAATTGGGAGGGAAATATGCCATAAAACATGAGAACATTTAGTACTTTTTTTCGGGAGGAAAGTAGAAACCATACTCAAAGGTGCAATGGAATATGCATATTTGCCCTTCAATCGGGCTACAAAGATGATGTGCAAATTCAAAGTTGATACCAAACTAAGGGGGAATATGATAGTAAGAGATTAATTTTTGGCTCTCTTTCCAAGAGAGAGGGCAAGTCATGGTGGAGTTAGCAAGATGGTTGGAGAAATCTATAGCGATCGAGGCTTTAAAGGATGCCCTTGTTATATTGAAGAGAGCTTTATGGTAGAAGCAGGATGAAGAGATCAATGAGAATTAGTGGAAGTGAGTATGAAAGAAAAATGATACCGTCAATGTGAGTATATACATGTATGATAAGTAATTAATGTAGAAGTCATAAAGGGGCCTTTAAATAAAAAGAAGGCATGTATATGTGGGAAAATGTGGAGACGAACATTCTAATTCATTCTTAAGATGATTGGGAAAGTGTGAAGATAGCCAAATCTTGTTGATGTTAAAATGATTAATATTAAGGCGTCATTTTAGGGAAATGTGGCTATAATTGTGGGATTTAAATTAGAAATGGTGATGATCAATTGTGTTGTTGTCAAGATACAACAACAAATTTTTAAGTGTAGGAGAGTGTCTCGATTAAGATGCAAGAGAGTGTCTTGTGGGGTCCCTGGGAGACCTGTAAAGAAGAAAACCAATTAAGGCATGGGTAAGGCCACCTGCAGATTCTCCAATACTTAAGTTAGTCTCATGTCTAAAGTGGAATTACAATCTGAGTAGGATTATGAGCATATCTTAGCTTGGAGGAGTATTATCCTATATATAGAAAGGGAGGAAACTAACAGATGAAAGATGACCCACAATCTTTAGTGGCTTTGATGTGGGAATTAATTTAAACATTTATTGCCTATAATTAAATAGTATTTTTAGTATTTTATATGTGTTTTATCTACAATTATCTAATATTTTGAATTTCCTTTACATATATTTAATTTTTAGTATTTCTTGTTATTTTACAAGAATACTATTTGGTGTTTGGGTTAAAAAATTAAAAATTATATTATAAAGTTAATTTCTAAATTAATACTATAAATAATTAATATTATAATATAATTAATAATATATTAAATATTAAATATTATATTTTATTATATCATATATTATATTATATTTTATTATATATATATAAAGTGACGTGAATGTGACACTTGAAATCCATGCATATATATATATATATATATTAAAGTAACAGAGGTCTTGCAAATAGTTTCTCACCCAAAAGTTGCCTTTAAAATTTGCATTAAATTTTCATGAGTTTTCTAATGTTATTAATTAATCAAAAATAAATATTTTCTGTCATATCTTCTCATCAATTAATTAAAAATAAATATTATTTTTAAAAAATATGAATAGACAACTTAAACTATTAATTAAGTTATAAAAACTCGTCTATATTTTTTAATGTTTTTAATATTTTCAAAGTTTTGTTATTATTGTATAAATTAAATTTCAATAGTATAAATAAAAAACCATACTTTCAATATTATTGCACACAGTTTCCTGCCAAAAAATTGCCTTTAGTTTTTTTTTTTTTTTTAGGAAATAATATTCCTTCTGGTTAAAAATGTGTTATTGAATTCATCTGAAAACATGTTATGCAACATTCAAATTTTGGACTATTCGATTTTCGAGTATAGATTGTTCTATTATCTGATATTAAAAATTAGAAAGTATGTATCAGCAATAACCAATGAATTTTTCAATGCTATTAATTAATCAAAAATAAATATTTTCTGTCATATCTTCTTATCAATTAATCTCTCAATCAATCAAAAATAAATATTATTTCAGAGAAATATGAATAGACAATTAAACTATTAATTAAGTCATAAAAAATCATTCATATTTTTCAATATTTTCAATGATTTGTTATTATTGCATAAATTAAATTTCAATAGTATAAATTAAAATCCATATTTTCAATATTATTGCACACAATTTCCCGCTAAAAAATTACCTTTAGTTTTTTTTTTTTTTTAGGAAGTAATATTCCTTCTAGTTAAAAACTTGTTATTGAATCTTTCTAAAAACGTGTTATGTAATATTCAGATCATGGACTGTTCGATTTTCGCCTATAAGCTACTCTATTATCTGATATTGAAAATTGAAAAACGTGCATCAGCAATAACCAATGATTTTTTAATTTAATTAATTAATCAAAATAAATATTTTCTGTCATATCTTCTCATCAATTAATCCCTCAATCAATCAAAAATAAATATTATTTTTGAAAAATATGAATAGACAACTTAAACTATTAATTAAGTCATAAAAAATCGTCCATATTTTTTAATATTTTCATTATTTTCAATATTTTGTTATTATTGCATAAATTAAATTTCAATAGTATAAATCAAAATCCATATTTTCAATATTATTACACACAGTTTTCTGCCAAAAAGTTGCCTTTAGTTCTTTTTTTTCAGAAAATAATATTCTTTCCAGTTAAAAATGTGTTATTGAATCCCTCTGAAAACATGTTATGCAATATTCAAATTCTGGATTGTTCGATTTTCGCGCATAGACTATTATCTGATATTGAAAATTGAAAAATGTGTATCAAAACACAAGGTCTTCATTCCAAGAATGTCATTGACTTCATCGAATTCAAAATTATCGTTCAAGTTTCAAAGAAGATAATTTCATTTAATTGTATCCTACGTTATGACTATCAACAAAAGTTAGGGGCAATCATTGCGCATGTAGGACTTTATTTGAAAAATTAGTATTCAGTCATGATCAATTATACGTAGTTCTATCAAGAGTTACAAGTCAAAATAGTTTAAAGATACTAATATGTGATAAGAAAGGAGAACAAACAAACTCAACCACAAACGTTGTATTCAAATAAGTTTTCCAAATTTTGTAATGTTTAATCTTATTATAAATTTCATTTCTTATGATATTTACAATCTAATAAAACTAAATTGTGATGTTTCCAATATTTATTGAAAATTCATATATTTTTTTATGTCTCCATTTGTGAATTCATTTTTTGTGCATTCGCACAGGTGAAGAATTAGTATATTATAATACATAATGGACTAGGGGGATTTTGGCAGGGAATGAGATAGGAGAAGGCTGTGACAGAAGTGAAGATTGAAGAGAAAAACGACGCACAGTGAAGCTGGGCTGTAGTAACCCGCACAAGGATTACTCACGCACGGAAGAAAGGCGCACGCAACAATAGGCGCAACTAGACATAGCGAACGCAACAACAGATCCAACACTCAGATCTGGAATAGATCTGGGCTAGGGAACTTTTTTATTCTTCTTTCTCTTTATTTAATTAATTATTTAATGTTTCCACTGCTATTTTGGATTTTAATTAATTTTGTCATAAACTAATTTATTAAACTAAGGCCACGTATTGGCCGAAACTATGATGATGCATTTTTTATAATTTTATGTGATTGAATAAATTAAGTTATGTTGAGTTGTGTGGTATTGGATTTAATGCTTGTGAATAATTTATCATTATTTCCATGATTTGATGCCTAATCTTGAGACCGAAAGGAGATAGGTTGGGGATTGCATAGTAAGTACCGTATATTATAAAGTAAAACCGACTAAATATAATTCGGTTTCTTTGTGCGGCTTTTAGCGATACACTAGGAATTTCACAAATTGTAATGTGTTTTCAGTTGATTAAACTTGCATAGAAATATAGGAAGTTATTAAATGAAAATTGACTCATTATAACCTAGAAATAGGGTAACGAATGCGTTAGGAGATTTCGCCGTCATATACTCAATTTATCAATTCTATAGCATAAAAATATATGATTTGCATTGCATAGCTAGGTTCATACATGTACCTTAGTTATTAAAATCCATTGATTTCTTTGATTCAAGTTGCCTTCCAAATAAATTTTATTTTATTAATCTAATTAATTAATTTACTTTTTTTCTGTTCTTTATTAAACCTAGAAGTTTTTATTGTCTAAATAATAAAGAAAGTTTAAAAATTTGGTATTTAAAATATTTTCTCGTGGGAACGATATTCTTACTCGCTACTATATTACTTGTTCGACCCGTACATTTGCGATATATTTTAGGGTGATTGGGCGTTTCAGGCTCTTTTATGGATTTATGAGCAAGGATATCGGCATAGACGACCCACGAGAGTTTTCAAAATAACAGTTACCAAGTGACTCATGAATTCTCAAAATGGTCTCTCGAAGGCATCGAAAGGCTCTTGGGTGAGGTCACTCCATAGTTCTGAAATGCGAGAGGTGCAGCGAGGCACAAAGTGTAACAGCCCACTTTCTCGGGCGTGTTATACCTTAGGAAAATTGGGTCTTATTATTATTATTATTATTATTATTATTATTATATCTTTACATTATCCTGAAATTCTCTAAGGCCTATCTAGTGTTTAATTTACACACCAGAGATAAATACGATTTACAAAGCGGAAGTTGAATCGAACCTGCTCATACTAGACATGACATTCATTACAAAGTTAATTCATAAGCGTCTGACAATAAATACAATGTACATAATTCTTAAACTACTCATATTATAACATAACATGGTACATTTACTCGCCTCTCGACGTCTCGCGTCACTACATCTCACCAATCTCGAAATCATCTCTGCAAGTCCCGACTGGAACGTTGAATGTTCCAGGGGCGAACCTAAGTTAGATGATAAACCATCTAAGTAAGGGTACATAATGCTATGTCATGAGTGTATGCAATGTCTTTCATCGTAGGTGTCAACTGCACCCCTCATGCTACCTACCATTTTAGCGGCCACCTCTTTCGAAGCCGGGGTGTATGGGTGCACCCTTGGTAAGGCAACAGTGCCAGTTCGTACTCCCTACGACCTCATATGCGTGTGATCAATGACATCAACGTATATTTATGCATTTCATAGTCATGTCATGGATGCATTCTACGTGATGGATACATATCAAGGCATGTCAATATGATGAAAACATTTTCGAGGAAGTACTACTTACCTTCTCAAGCTTATCGAGCTACCTTGATATTCGCGCCTTGCCTCTTGTATCGCCTCGATTTGCGTGCCATCCTCAAAATTTGCACGAGTCTCTTCAAATTCAACCTTAAAGCATCCTAATCACCATAATTATTTAAATAAATATTAAAACCTATTTTTCCATAATTTACGGCATTTTCTATAATTTTCTCTCTATTTCTTTCTATTTTTCCTCAATAATTTCAAATTAAATATTTCTAAAAATGTTTTCTCAAATATTTCACTACGTCAATTCATAAAATAATATTCTGGAATTTCGAAAAAAATTTTAAGAAATTTTACTCACCTTTACTTAGCATCCTCAATTTCCTCAGTATGCGTGCTGTATTCTCGAAAAGCGTGCCCGAGCCGTTTTTCTCACCAAAATTTTTAGGATATCACCGAAATATAGTTTCCTATCTTTTGTGATTTTCTAGGATTTTTCCCCATTATTTTCCTATTTTTCTTTTTATTTCTTTTTTATTTCTTTTCCTTTATTTTCTTTTCTTTTCTTTTTTTTTTCTTTTTCTTTTCCCTCCACTTCATCTTCTTCTTCCTCCTTCTCTCCCTGCTTCCCGCACAACACCTGCAACTTCTCCTTCTCCTTCCTTCTTTCCATTCTTTCTTCTTTTTCTTCTCTTTTTCTTCTTCCTTCTCTTCTTCTTCTTCTTCTTCTTCTTCTTCTTCTTTCTTCTTTCTTCTTTCTTCGCACAGCACCCGCCTCTGCAACTTGCGCGCCAGCCATGCGTGTGCACGGTCGAGTTCCGCCGGCCCTCCCTCGCTCCCACCGGCCGCCGCGATCACCCTCGTCGGCCTCCGCCGACCTCCCCGGCCGCTGCCACGCTCACCGCGCCGCTGTTGGCCGCGGCTGGTGCGGCCCTGCTGCAGCTTCAGCTCGCGGCCATGGCTGCCGCCGCGAGCTTGCAGCCACTCCGACCGCCTTCAGCCTTACCGGTCGGTCTCCTCCGCTTCGCCAACCACCGCGCACCTTGCTGGGCCGCCGCACCAGCTAGCCCCTCGCCCTGCTCCGCTCGGCCGCTTGATGCTCGGCTGCCATGGCCGAGGCTTGCAGCCATGGTGCCGGCCAGCTTCCTCTCTCTCTCTCTCTCTCTCTCTCTCGGATCGCCCAGCCCGAGCTCGATCTCTCCCTCTCTCTCGCATCGCTAGGCCACTGCTCTGCAACTCTCTCCCTGCTTCTTCCCATTTGCTTCCATTAACCTCTATTTATAGGCCCATGCCCTGCCTTAGCCGCTACTCCACATTAATTGCACATTAATTGCTTCAAATCTTCAGACGCCACCTATCCATATCTTTTACAGAATTCTCGTGGCCATAATCTTCCCATTTTGCGCAATTCTCGAATGGAAAATCATTGTTGTGGCATGGAATGAGCTTGTAGGGAATGGGTGAAAATGGCCTCATACGCACGCCCATATACATATTATATATAAATAACTATATATTAAGCTAGAAAAATTACATATTTTAATTTAAAATTTATTCCTATTTTACTTATAAAATACCCTAATTGCAAATATGCCCTCAAACACTGAATTAAGTTGTATTATAATATCGAAAATTTAAAATTAATAATTCAAAACTTAGTCAAAAAGGACGATTCGCCCCACTGACCTTTTCGGGCTGTTGTTTCATCCCGAAACCACTGAAGGGTTGCTCGTTACGCAAAACCGAAGCCCTCTTAGGGTTCTGTTGATTTTTCGGGAGTCCCCTATGACAATTCGGTTTTACAGCCTAATTAGCAGCTATATTTTAGCTATATCGAAAACTGTTCCCGATTCGATTTCTTTTGATACCATAAATCCTATCTCGAAACGCTCGTCGAGACTATATAATTTTCTTTAGACAATTTCACTCCGAGGCATTCCCTGCAGTTGATTCGGTACCTAAAATTGCTGTAAAATCACTTTTTCGGTATTCTAAACTCATCGGAATTTTGTGGCAACTTTATACGAACATGGGGTATTACACAAAGGGTCTTGGAACCTGAAGTGCAGGAGGCGAGGCGTGCCTTTGCGAAGCGAGGCGCACCTTTTAGAAAAAAAACTCAAAATCTTGTAAAATCATAAAAAACTATCAAATTATCAATAATAACATATGCATATCATTAATGATTCATTATCTTCAAATTCTAAACTAACAACATCAAAGTTGATTCATTCATCATGCAAATTCTAAACTAGAAATATCATCAAAGTTCAAACTTAAAATCTCAAATTCAAACAAGTATCAATCATCATGCAAAGTTCTAAACAAACATATAAACACTACAAGTCCACAATTAATAAAGAAGTTTTAATCAATCATCATCAGGAGATCATCAACATCAAGGTCAATATCTTTATCATCCCCTTCAATCACCCCTTCATCTTCTTCTTCCTGTTCCAATTCTTCTCCCTCTTCCAAGTCTCCATCATCTTCGGTCTCTGTCTCACTTTCCTCCTCCTCTAATTCAATCACCTAAGTTACTCGCCACTTTGAAGTCAAAGCCGAAATTGAACCCGATTGTGATCGAGTTTGTTTAATACATTGGGTTTTTTCTACTTTGAGGCAACTCCTCCTCATCATCATCATACCCTTCACCAAATTAAAAATCATCATCTAACAGTGTCATATTTCGTTCATCCCTATTATTCTTCTGCTTTTGCATATACTCTCCAATCTCTTGTTTTACTGATGGAGGACATTTTAGAAAAACTTTGGTACTCTCCACAATCAATAAACACTACAAGTCCACAATCAAGAAAATATTTTCATTTTGAAAAATGCTATTTTTCTAAGTCTGGAAGATTAGCGCATTTTTTCTAAGTCTAGAATATTAGCGCATTATAAGGAGACATATTAGAAAATATTTTCATTTTAAAAAACTATCTCCCGGTATTTTGATAGCTAATATTCATTGTTGTTAAAATGATTTTTAATGAATTTTTCAAGAAATAGTAGGTATGTATTTTGGGGGTGGTAAAATCGCTAAATCTCAATTTTATACTAAAACCAAAATTCTATTTTCTTATTGTTATGGATTTTGATTTTTTAGATATTTTTATTGAATCCAAATGGGGGTACTTTTTTATTTACATTTATGTATTAAAGTAAATGGAACCAAGAAAAGGAAAGGCTGGAGAAGAGAGGAAGAGAAGATGCAAGCGCGGCTAGAGTTGGGAGGAAGATAGAGTGAGGAGCGAATTGGGCTGTCTAGGTTTTAATTAAAACCTAGGTTTCATGAGGCGCGCTCGATGCCTCACCGTGCAAGGTGAAGGCCTCGTTGAAATCGCCTTGCCACGACCCAAGTGAGGCACCATGCGCCTTTAACAACTATGGGTTACTTGGTCTCAATCTCAGTCACTCAGGCTGAGGGTCACTCAGGTTAAGGGTCACTTGCTCGATTAGTTGACTATCCCATAGGTGTTACTCGAATAACCATATGGTTTCTCACCCAAGTCTTTCACCTAGGTCCCTCAATAAGTCGTGGGCTTCCTTCTTTGTACTTGGGTTTATCATCAAGCATAATAATTGCTCCTCACTCTTTCCTCTAGGTTTCCCCAAGAGAAGAGTAGATGTTGACTTGTCTTCTCTTGGAGACTTTTCCTACAGGTTCTTCCTTAATACCAATCTTCTCTATTGCATGGATTTTCTATTACATATTTTAGTGTTACAAGTTGGTGGTGTTATAAGGCTTACTGTCATCCTAGTTAATGAATTTGAGAACCTCTCTAGTCCTTTGAAGCCTTATTCAAGTGGCTGAGGAAACCCTAAGATGACTAACAAATTTGGATGTTGTGGATCCATGTTAGTTGATGAGGACTTGACCTTGATCACCTTTTGAGAAAAGAATAAGTTATTTTGCTTCGAATGCTATAAAACCATTTCTTCTTCATTATTCCCTTCTTGAGTTAAGGTTGCTCTCAATCATTTGGGACGACTTCGCTCTATCGAAGCATTCTTATAATTTATACTTTCGAATATCTTTGTTTTTGTAAAGTTTTGTTAGCTTAAGGGGGGTGAATTAAGCTTTTTCACCCTTTTAAAAAAATTGACTTGAAATAGTGAGTAAAAAGTAAATGAAATAATGCAGCACACAAGACTTCACTACCTTAACTCCTCATCAAGCATTTTGTCCAACTAAACTTACTTGGATAGATTTTAAAACATGCTCAGCTATAAACCTTTACAACCAATAGTTTTTTTCAAATAGGATCAGCCACAACTAATGCCTTTTACAGGCTCAGGCTTAACATTTGCTATATCACAATAAAAATGTGAATTTGGGATGCAAGATAAGGTATAGAATGAACTAATATTACAAACTCTTCTCTTATGTTCACAAGGAGATGAAAAGATGTGAAGGAATAAGCTCATTCTCTCCTTTTCTTTTTGATGAGTGTGAACACTAGGGCACTTCTTGAAAGCTTTTGAGTACAAGAGATTTTTTATTCACAGCATCCTCAGTTCTTCAGCCTTCACCATCTTTATATAATGTTCTGTCACTTAATGTTTCTGTTAAGCTGTCCATCAAGGTGAGAGAATGTTCTTTGTATCTTAATTGCCACATTTTATCTCCATAACATCTCAAAATTCAATTAGAAACATCAAAATCTATGTGCATGATGTTTGAGAAGCATTTAATGTTCTAAAAATTAAAGACATATCACATTTAATGCTTTGTAACGGCTATATTTTTCAAATTTTAACAGATGTTACTCGAGTACAAAGTAGAGTTTAATTAATTAAGTTTAATCTTTACAAGAGTATAGATGCTTTGTAATCGATTTTATTTGAGACTTACTCAATTACAAACTCACTTTCACTTGATTAAAATTTTGACAAAAAAATTTAGCAAAAGATATATTTACTCAAGCATACAAAGATCTTTACTCGATTAAAAATTTTAGTAGTCTATTAAATTTATGGCCCAAATACTTGGCATATTTTTTATAGATATCTACTCAATTAAGAGTAATTTACTTGCGTACACTTGATTCATTACTCAATTAATAAGTTAAGTACTCGGTTACAAAAATAATTCAGAGGCTTAACAACTTTTTGAGAGTATATACTCGATTGCAAAAGTTATTTACTTGAGTACAAATGAATCATTACTCAATTACAAAAACTAAATGCTCGAATAATTTTGTATCGCCAAAAACTTGTATTATTTACTCAAATACAAATGCCTATTTAGTTGAGTACATTTGATCTCTTCTCGAATATACTAAGATTTGTAATTGATTATCTATTATATAGCTTATGTTTATTTGATTAGAAACAGGATAACTCGATTAACATAGAATAGTACCTCACTTACTCAATTAATATATATATTACTTGATTATTTTTACAATCATTATTAACCTTAACACATTATTTTGGTCATCATTATTTACTAGAATTTTCCTATTTTCTCATCAAATCAAAACTTTAATAACTTAACAGATTACTCAACAATCTCCCCTTTTTTAATTGATGAGGCCTTTTTTAATTATGACAAAATACAAACACGAGAATTTTTTACTTTTTGATTGATAAGCCCTTTTTTATTTAAACATTGATATATCCTATTTCACTTAGAGTTTTTCATTAGATTTTTTTTCTCCCCTTTTGTGTATCAGATTACTTTTCTCTTCTCCTCTTTTTTGTCATTAACAAAAAAAGCTGCCCCTAACAAAAAGAGAGGTTGCATATGAATGCTCACTTGACTTAATAAATTTTTCAATTGATGTTTCCCCCCGTCTTATAGATTTGAATTTACTTATGTATGGAATGTTGAGAATGATCATAAGAAAATTTTGAAAAACAAGATAATTTCATTAAATTTGAACTTTCATTCAACAAGTACATTAAAATGTTGGTTTACACTTATCAAAACAAAACAAAATGATCAATTACTTGGAAATCCTATTCTAGAGTTGGAAGAGAATCATCTTTGCCTCCTTCTTCTAATGTAGTTTTTGAGGATTTATGGGCAATGGTCTTGATTCTTCCAAATGTCTTCATGACTACATTGATTTCAGCTATATTGTCTTCCATTCTTTTTTGTCTTTCCTCAAGCTTGTCAATTCTTGTTATGAGTGCTTCCTACCTATCTAAGAGCCTTGCAATAGAACTTGTGAGGAAATCATTGATGTGTACCCTCACAGGTTGGATTGGCTATTGAGATGATGAGGCGGATGCTTGAGTGTGAAGCAGATGTTGGTTGACTAGGAGGATTCATAGATGAGGGTGCTAGAGAAGGAGTGGACTAAGAAGTCCCAACATCTTGAGACAGAAGGTAAGATGGATGATTGCTTTCTTCTAGGTGTTCTGGTTACTTTCCTTTAGAAGGCATTTTCCAGACCCCATTCTCATATTTTATCCTCATTCTTTTAAGGGTTTGGCTAGAGTAAGTATCAAAGGATGAGTGAGGAATGAAACTTTCAGAAATAGGTCCATTTTTATTTTGGATTAAGGTGACAAGCATCCCAAATGGAAGTTTTCCAGATGATTTTCAGATTAGTGAGTAATATATTCGAGTAAACAAAAAAAAAGAAAGGTTAAAGTGAATATTGTGGATGGCACACCACATGATGAGAAGATATGTGTAAGTTACAAAGTTAGAAGACCCTCTTCTGATGTTTATGGAAGTGACAATAAAGTGGTGTAATACTCTATGTTCTAGGTGTAAAAACTCAAGGGACCCTAGATGGTTGGCTGCTAAGAAAGTCTCATTTTTACCAGTTAGGGCAGTCCAAATCTCATCGTAGTCCAAGTCAATATCATCTAGGACTTTTTTACATAGGGAGAGTTCAAGATGACCTACCAACCTTTCAGTTGCGTACATGTACTCAATTCTATCAAACCTAAACTTAATATTGCCTACACCAAACTCTTTCTTTTTATTCCTTACAGGGGATTTTGGTAAACTTGAATAAAATTCAGCTGGGGTTTCAGGGTAAACAGGGAGGTCAAGTGTGGATAACTTGAACCAACCCATGTTGGTTATCCATTTCTTTAAATTATCTCCAAACTTAATAGATTCAAATTCAGCCCAAATTATGTTTCTACCTAGAAGGAATCCCTAAACAAGACATCAGTGCATAGGGTTCTATGTCGATCATTTCTATATTTTTGAGGTTATTGTGTGTGAGTGGGAGAACTAGGTGCAGGGATTGATAGACGTTTGGTTCTAATCTTTTTATAAGATGAGGGTGCACTAGGTAAGGAGGCATCTTTTTGTTTGGGTGCCATTTGAACAATTTCAAACTAGATTCTAAGAGTATTGAATGCGAGATTTTTAATAACAAAATGATTTGAGTGAGATAATGAAGGTGAATGATTTGATTTCATGCAATGAACAATCGAATTTGAAAGAAAATGAGCACAAGAATTACCTAGAATCGATTATCGAGGGCTAGGATTGGAGAGAATTCTGTGTGAAGTGAAATATAATCGAGTGGCTATGTATTTATAGTTGCGTCAGATAGTCGATTGAAAACCCTAATTTTAAAATGTGAAAGAATTTTTACTCGAGTATATTCAGATTGTAATCGAGTAAGATTTGATGATCAGTCAATTAATATTTGTTTTTACTTGAGTAAGGGTTAATTTTTTTAAAACTTCTTGACTTATACTCGAGTAAGGAATTTTTTAATTGATTAAAGATTGTTTTTTAGTCGAGTAACCTTGCTTGTTACTCGAGTAAGGTTGACCCCTAAAACTACATACTCTTTGTTTTGAAAAATACTCGATTAAACTCTAATATTACTCGATTAAAAGCTTACATAACATCTTTTACTCGATTAGAAAAGACTTAACTGAGATATTTAAATCTACTTGATTAACAACTATTTTTACTCAATTAAGAACTAAGTTTACTCAATTAATACAGGGTTTTTACTCGATTGGTTTGATTAAAATTTCATTAACTCCTAACTCAGTCCTACTTTTTATTAATTGATTTTTCTCTAAAGGTTTAATAAGAATATCTACTAGTTGATTTTTTGTTGGCACATAATCCATGGCTATATCCCTCTTTTGAACATGATCTCTAATAAAATGATGCCTAATTTCTATATGCTTAGTTCTAAATGCACAGGATTTTCAAACGAATTTATAGAATTGGAATTATCACATTTGATAGTACATTAATTCCATAATCCTCTAATTGTTGTTTAATCCATAAGAATTGTGCACAAAAATTACTAGCTAAAATATATTCAACTTCAGTAGTAGAAGTAGCCACACTAGTTATTTTGTTTTTCAGATGACCAAGAGATCAACATACTTCCAAGCAATTGATAGGTGTCACTTGTGCTTTTTCTATCCACTTTGCACTAGCAAAATCTGCATCAACATAAGCATGAAATTCTAAAGCAGAATTTCTAAGATACCATAAACCTAATGAAGGAGATCCTTAAAGATATCTAAGAATTCTTTTTACTGCTGTTAAATAAGACTCCTTGGGATCACTTTGATACCTAGAACATATTGCTACACTAGACAAGATATCTAGTCTTGAGGTAGTGAGATATAAAAGAGACTATCATGCCTTTATACTTCTTTTGATCCATTGATTTTCCATTTTCATCCTTGTCCATTTTAATAGAAGTACTCATTAGAGTATCCATAGATTTTCCCTCAGTCATATTATATTTCTTTAGAATATCCTTGATATATTTAGATTGACAAAAAAATATTCTATCTTTTAACTGTTTTATTTTTAGTCCTAGAAAATAATTTAATTCTTCTACCATGCTCATTTCAAATTCAGCTTACATTGTGGCAAAAAATTCTTTACATATGTTCTCATTTGTTGAACCAAATATAATATCATCAACATATATTTGAACAATAAGAATATCTTTATTGTCCTTGATGTATAAGGTTGCATCTACATTGCCTCTCTTGAAATTATTCTTAATAAGGAAATTATTTAAAGTTTCGTACCAAGCCCTAGGTGTTTGATTAAGTCCATAAAGAGCCTTGGTAACCTTGTACACATAATCCTCATGAAGTAGATCCTCAAAACCTAGGGGTTGTTTTACATGCACTTTTTCCTTTCTAAATCCATTTAGGAAAACATTTTTCACATCCATTTGATATAGCTTGAACCCCATGTTGCAAGCATAAGCTAGTAATAATCTTATTGCCTCAAGACTTGTTACAGATGCATAAGTTTCATCAAAATCTATTCATTCTTCTTAGTTATATCCTTAAGCCACAAGTCTAGCTTTGTTTCTGACTATTGTTCCATACTCATCCATTTTGTTTCTAAAATCCTATTTTATTCCTATGCCTTGCTTATCTTTAGGTTTAGGTACCAAGGTCCATATATACCTTGTTCCTTTCAAACTGATTTAATTCCGCTTGCATAGCCATTATCCAATTAGGATCATCTATAGCTTCATTTATGCTTTTAGGTTCTAAGCTTGAAAAGAAAGCTACATATTCACATTGGTTTCTAAGATGGGAATTTGTTATAACACCTTTGTTAATTAATATCTCCTAAGATCCTTGATTCATCAACATAAGATTTTCTCTATGGCAAAATGGATCCTTTTAGCTTTCTTCTTCTATTTCTTTTTGAGAATTTTGATCATTTTCCTCAACAGACTATTCTAGAATATTCCATTCATTTTCATCATTATTTGATTGAGGTTAAGGTAAATTTTCATTATTTTTGTTAAAGTTTACATGGATTGACTCTTCCACCACTAGTGTTCTTTTGTTATATACTCTATAGGGTTTACTTCATCCAAAGCTAGGGATTCTTGCAGTGGTACCGACTTCATGCCTTGGAGCATCACAAATGTACCCGTTTGTAAAACGATCAACATATTGTCTAAGTGTTTATTTTTCACTTTGTCAAATACTAAGAATATATGTACAATTCTTCCTTTTGTGACTATTAATAATGAAGGTCTTGAAGAATTCTACCCTTAATTAGTTAAAAAATGAGATGGATCCCTTAATAAGGCCATTGAACTAGGCGTGGGCATGATTTGTTAATGTCAAAGGAAAAGCATAGCACATGATTGCATCTTCCCATCCATAGAGCAGCATCCGGGACTCATAGCTCTAAACGTGATCATGTAGATCCCCTTTCCCCTAAATATGTAGCCAATTGAGGCATCTTGAACTTCCTAAGAAGGGATTTCTCCATTATCTACGAGGTAAAGGGGATTTCCCTTTTATGGTATTCCTTTAGAGTCGATACCAGTCACTTTTCTGCTCTAAATTTCTTCTATCATCCTTTTCACGCTTGTTGTCCCTCGAGCACTGAATGTTGAGGGGTTATTCACTTCTTATACCTTCCTAGGTAGTCCTTTATGAGGGATCTATCTTTCCTCCTCAGTTGTACTTTCCATAACTTCTAGATATTTTTCCTTCTAGAAGTTTCCTATGTTTGTTGTTGCTGGCCTTATGCTTTTTCCCTATCTCGAGCTAGTACCATCTCCGAGTAAGTCTCCCGCATAGGAGAAGGTCGTGGGAAAGTCTCCCATTATTCTTCTAAGTTAGTTCCTTTCAGGAGAAGGGTATCCTCCCTTATTCTCGAGATTGTGGTTTAGGCTGGCATGAGGTTCTATAAGGTCTGTGATAAAGAAGAGTAGTATGACGATTTGCAATAGTCCTGCCATCTCTCAAAGGACTTGCATGCTCTTATCATGTTATTTTGGAAGGGCTTTATAGGCAACGAATGGGATAGTAGAAGGAGATGACCCAAAGGTTCCTGGGACATACAACAAAAGGATCTCTCGTGACTTTTGATTGCTTTTGGGATATTGAATTTCAAGTCTTCCTTGGCTTTCTACAATTGTTTATGACCTTGTATGAGCCATTGTTGTTGCTTTCTTGGATTAATGATACGTCACACTGAGTCTGGACAATGGTACCTAAACTTTCTCAACTTCGAGAGACTTTCCATGAGACTTTCTCAGCTTTAGGTGACCCTCTTAGTTTTAGGAAAGGTCAGTCGAATGACCACCGAAAGACTTAGAGAATGATTGTTGAGAGACTCAATCGAGTAACAAATGTATAATTGAGTGACCAAATGACTATTAGTTGAGTGAGGTCTCCCCGAGACTTTCTCATGTGAGAAACTTTCTAGGAGACTATTTGAGACTTTTAGTTGGTTTCTTAAACACTTCCCACAAATAGCGTCAATTGTTGTTGGCAAGATATAACAATAAATTTTTAAATGCAGGAGAGTGTCTCGTGGAGTCTCCAGGAGACGTACAAGAAAGAAACCAGTTAGGGGCAAGGGTGAGGTCACATGCGAACCCTCTGATACTTAAGTTAGTATTGTGCTTGAAGTGGAATTATAGCCTCAACAAGGTTATGAGCATACCTTAACTTGAAGGAGAGTTTTCTTATTTATAAAAAAGGAGACTGACATGTGGAGAGAGACCCACAATCTCCAATGGGTATACCAAGCTCTCTTTCAAATTTGCAGGCAAAGATATTGAAATAATTAGTCTACGAGAGTCTTCTGAATAGCAGTTGCCGAGTGACTCATGAATTTTCGAGAGAGTTTCTCCCGATTGAAGTCACTCGGTTTCGGTCTCAATCACTCAGCTAAAGGTCACTTGGGTTGAAGGTCACTCACTTGATTAGTCAACTATCCCATACGTGTTACTTGAGTAACCATATGGTATCTTGCTCAGGTCTCTCGATGGGTCGTGGG
This sequence comes from Diospyros lotus, assembly GCF_014633365.1. Lineage (NCBI taxonomy): Eukaryota > Viridiplantae > Streptophyta > Magnoliopsida > Ericales > Ebenaceae > Diospyros > Diospyros lotus. The sequence goes on from NC_068352.1 coordinate 21,521,887, forward strand.
CTTCCTTCTTTGTATTTGGGCTTGTTATCAAGCATAATGGAGAATGTATGAAGATTTAAGTGGAAAAAGATTGACCTTAAAATTCCTTACTTTCTAAGTTTAAATTTTGAATTTTGAAAATGAGAAATTCCCTGGTAAGAATGGGGGTAGAATACTTGCCACATTAGCTAGGGGTTATATAATATAACAACGTATGTGGGGTAGATTGATAAAATAAGTACCACCAACTTATGTAGAATGCATATATACGAATAATCTTATCAATAATTGAAGGGATGACTAACAAGATAGCAATAGTTCATATCTTCTTGAATAATTCTCGTTTGACTTGAGCATCGAAGCATAATTCCAAAAATACCCCAAGCATTCCTTTAACTCTCGACATGGTGGTTAGCTCAAAGAAGGAATAGGAACCCCCCAAGGCATAGATCAACTGGTAAAGGAAAAATGTGTTGGGGTGTTGCTCTTTGGGCCCGCAGGTTCCGTGTTCAAGCTCTAGTCAGGAGATAGTTCAGCAAGCAATGAGCGACCCTGAAAAATGAAAAATATTTGTCATCCTCACATTTGCGGTTGTATTAGGGGTTGAAACCTGCCTGCTAAATTTCCTAATTTACCTCTCCTACTGAAATTATGGGATCGAACAGCGAGGGCACTCGTAATGGTACATTAACTAAAAAATAAAAAATAAAAAAAAGAGAATTAAGATTTGATCAACCACTAATCATATTTTACAAATCTATTGGTGTAAATTTTTAAAGGCATCACTTTTGAATAAATAGAATTTTAAAAAATGAATAATTTAAATTTAAAGTACAGATTGCAGGTTTTGGAATTGAGCAGAAATGAAAAGGTCCCATGGAGGAGAAGACAACACATGCAGCCTGCAATATAACAATGTTCGGTGGAGACCGATGTCTGGACCACTTAGGAATCTCACCTGCAATGTGTCAGTGTTACAGTTTGAGACTGGACCACTTACAAATCTTACATATATATAAATATTTGTCTACATGTAGATATATATATATATATATGAAGGAAAATTTGTATAATTATTGTATTTTTGGGTTAATTATAAAAAAAAAGAATTATCCAGATTTTCTCATACCCATTGTCAAATTTAAATCCATGAAGTTTTAATTTTAATTTTACATTTTCTTTTTGAATCTTCAAACTTATTCGTTAAGCAATGTATGTTGTAGATTATATTGTTTTCTAAATTTAAATAATCTTATTTGCTTGCATTTTCATTTTTTTATTTTTTGGCCAAACAAAAAAAAAAAAAGAAATAGGTGAACCCGTCACCTAGCCTTTCATTTTATTTATTTTTTTGGGGTGTGATTATAAAAGAGCTTTGTCACAAAAAAAAATATTTAATTTGAATCATAATTATTGCTTGTGAAGGTGAATCTAGTATCACTATAGTATACAATGTGGTACTAACACTCGCCCCATAGTTAAATTTAATTAAGCACTCAGGTCCATTTTTTTATTTTTTTTTTGGGTTGATGTATCTTTACAAGCACCCTCTATTGCTCAACCCCATAATTTTAGTAAAAGAAGTAAATTAGGGAATCCAACAGTCAATTTTTATCCCTAACCTCTTTTCATTGACGTGGGGGCGGGCTAATATTTTTTCAAATTTCAGGATAGTCCCTAACTGTTGAACTTTCTTCCTTAATCAGAACTTAAACACGAAACCTGAAAACCCAAAAAATAGCACCCCATTAATTCTTCCTTTACCAATTAATCTATCTCTTAGGGTCACTCAGGTTCATTTTTGAGAAGTCTATGAGTCAATCCTCTAATCACTGCTAGTAATGGATTAGTTCGATTTACTTTGTAGAATTACTAATAAAATGGGGAGAAAAATATGACGTAGGATATCTCACTCTCTCTCGTTTGGAAGAAATTAGGATCAAAAGTAATCTAAAATGCATCTATTACTATTGAATAGCTTACGTCCATACAAAAATTAGAAATTGAGGGAAAATAATATAATAGTAAAAAAAAATTAATGCATTTCAGTCTTAATGTCAGTATCTACAATCTAATAAATTGGATAATCCTCTCGATAATAATTTTTGCATAGAAACAAGTAGAAACCCATGAAAATAATTTTTTTGAATAAAACTATAAACCCTTTATAACCCAATTTTTGTCTCTCGACATTCTAATTCAGTCGACCGTGATTCATTAAGCCCACAATGAGAAAATAAATCAAAAATATAGAGAGGAGAAACGAGATAGAACGGATACAGAGAGGTTTTACGTGATTCGACTAGAATGATACCTACTCCACAACTATCTTCTGGGTATTCCAGCAAAGTAACAGTATAGCATTTTCCTTGTTCTCCCTTATAAAGGTATTTTGACCCCTATTTATAGTGAGAGATGTTTACAATTGCATAAAATACAAAAATATAAAGACGATATAATGGGAGACAAGCTGTCCTTATCATTTGTATAAAACTGGGAGTGAGATCCTCATTACGAGGGATATGGTTTGCTTTAGATAAAGTAGCTGGGTCCCTGCCTCCGGTTATTCAGCAGTAATGTTGTTATGCAAGTTGAATAGTTTGATGGGCGAGCTAAACTGTTGATCAAGGAGCTAAAGGGATCAATGGAGCTCGTTGGATATATCACTAAGAGCTCGTTGGAAGCATTGCTGGGAGCTTACTAGGAGCTCGCTTAGTTTTGCGATCTGAGCTCAGATTTCAACGATGTATGAGCTTGCTCGACAAGCTCAACTTGGGTCTACTGGACTTTAGGCAATCGGGCCGACCTATTGGACTCAGTCTAGCCCATAAAAAGCACTGCAGAAAATGTGTATAACATTTTCATTTATGATCAATTGTAACAGTGTTTATAGCATAACTATATAACATCAAATTTTAGAGTTAGTTCAGTTTTTGAAAAAATAATAATTTATAATTTATAATTTATAATTAAATATGCTCTAACATTTTAAATATTGTTAAAACTTTAGCTATTTAATAAAAAATTGAAGTTGATAAATTAAAAAATATATCTCAATTGGAACAAGCCTTACCTTAGTCAAACACCACATTCTCAAAAAAAAAATACTAAATTTTAGTTGTTAATCCAACGAAGATTAATAGAATGAGCATATAGCGCCCCAAAGCATGGCGCAAGTAGTAAAGTTCTCAATTTTCTTTAAGTGTGATGAGAGATCAACTTTTGGTAGAGATAAAAATATTTCATTTAATAAAGACTGTCCACGTGTCTGTTTGGGAGTGAATAAGATTACAAATGCATTCAATTTACTCGAAGACAAAACTAGAGGGAAGGTTAATCTCCTTCAGAATTAGATGGGCAAAACTTGAACACACGGGTTATGACAAAAAAAAAAAAAAAAAAAACAAAGCATATAGCTACTTAAGTTTTAGCATACGAGGTTTAAAGATTATTGCAAGCACTTAAAATTTACCTAATATGTACTCAAAAAATAATGGGGTGAGTTTTTCATTCTTAAAAGTAAAATATGATTCGAGATATAAGTAAACTATCCATAATAGTTAAATTTTGAAAACACTTATCAAATTTTTCACCACATACCTAGTGAAGAAACCAAGGGACTTTGGGTGGAGGAGGCAAAATTTTCTTGCTGGGTAGGGGGATTGAAGCCACAAGTTATGTTAATAAAAATCTTCTTAGAAATTCTTAAGCTTATCAAATGAAATTAAGAAGCTATTTTCATTATATTTTAGTTTTTAGTTTTGAGTTTTGTCTTTATTTTTAGTTTTGTATTTTAAGTGTATATTTTAGTATTGCTAAAAATGCGTTCTTTTTATTTATAGCATTTTTTGCGTTTTGAAAATTTTCAGCGTGTTTGTGATAAAAATAGTCAAAATAACTTTTTGTTATTTTGATTTTTATTTATAATTTTTTTTAAATATAAAAATAAACACGTCAATATTTTGAAGAATTAAAAAAAATAAAAAAAACAGGCCTAAAATATTTAAACAAGGTAAACAATATTAAATTAAAAATATTATAAAGATCCTTAAAATAAATTAAGAAAACTTGCTCAATTATCCTCCATGAGTGTTCAAATTTTGAAATCGTTGCATAATTGTCTCCTTGCCAATACTCTTTAATGCATTTCTCAATCTACGTGACTAAATTATTATTCATTCCTTAGTTTTTCATACGATTTTATTACTGATTTTTTGCCACATTTATTGCAGGAAAAGATCTCCCAACTGCACCTTTTTCACAAAATTCACCTTAAGACTAAACACCAACTAAAAAGTCTTTACAATCCTTTTAATATTAACCAAAAAATCAAACTTTGCAGGGTAGAAAACCAACACATCATCTACAAACTGTTGGTGAGAAACAAGCAATCCGTTACTTCCTAAACCCAAGCCTGAAACCAAATGCACAGAGGAAGCTTTTGAGAAAACAAGATTTAAGACATTCAGCAACAATGATGAACAAAAGGGGGGATAAATGATCCCCTTGTCTTAATCCTTTTTCCATAGAAAACCTTCCAGCGATTGCACCATTAATTAACATTGAAACATTAGAATTCTTGGCACACTCCTTCATCCAAGACACCTATCTTTGTCCCCAAAACCCATGAGATTCAAAACCTTAAAGAGAAGGGTAAAGCCATCCGAACTTGGAGCTTTACGTCCATCACAACTCCATACTGCACCTTTAATCCCCTCTAAAGAGAAGGGCTCCTCCAATTGTCTAGCTTTTTGAGTCCCAACCCAGTCACTGACAGACCATCCATACGCACCTTTTTAAAGTGCACACCCAAAGTCTCTATGATTTAAGATGTTGAACTATAAGGATCTTTAAAGCAATTTTCCCCATCCCACAAACAAATCATATAATTCCTTCTCTTCTTGATAGAAGTTGCGAGATGAACAAAGGTTGTGTTTTTTCCTCCCTCTAGTAGCCAATTAACCCTACATATTTACTGCCTATATGTTTCCTTTTGCCTCAAACTTGGCCTTTAAATCTTGTTTTGCACAAACTTTTCCCAGCTTCCAATATAATAAGTGGCGTTTCCTCCAAGATTTTATCGAAGGAATCCAACTCTTCCTCCAAAACTCCAATGGATTTATCAATGTTACCAAACGAAACTTTATTCCAATCTTTCAAGCAAGATTCCAACCATTTCAACTTTAGCACCACCTTATTTCGTTGCAATGAACAAATCTTGAAGTTCTTCTAACAGTTAGGCGCCAACTATAGTTGCTTGAGATCAGGGAACAAATTAAGTGAAAAAGGAGAAACAAGTACACTATCCATATGGGACTCCAACACCTCAAGTTTGCCCAAGTAAGGCTCTTATCCATAATAGGCAGGTTAAACAAATATAAAAGTCCATAAAATCCCTTGTGCCAACATCAAACCATACACCTCTAGAGCATTCCTCCCTACTTACTACTTCATCAAAGTCACCCGGAAGGGCCTATGGAAGACCCGAAGAAGACTTGAAGCCTTCAATTTCCCCCATAACACCCTTTTATCAGAGACCCTATTAGGAGCATACACACAAACATGACACATTTCGCCTGATTATGAATCCATTCTCCTTTGAAAGTAATCCAATGCTCAAATTTATACATCCTTGAACACTTCAAGACACCCGAATCCCAGACCTTAATAATAATACTGACACTGTTATTGTGCCCCTCAGCCACTGCCCACCAAACCAATTCGAGCCCCACAATTCCTTAATTAGAAAATCATTCACAAAATCAAGTTTAATTTCTAAAAAGTGCCAAAAACACCCAAATTCTTGCTGCCTACCTTTTTAAAGATGAATGCAAGCCACTTAACATTCCAAGATAACCAAATCATTAAGACCTGTCATTCCCCCATTAGAACTTGCCCCTTCTTTCTACTACAACCCTTCCCCACATACGCTTATCCTCCTTATCCGTAATTTTAATCTTTCTACTAGCTAGTAGTCCCAACTAGCAACCGATATTCCCATCCCATATTCCAAGTATCCTCCGCCTCTTTAGACAAGTCATAACTCAACATGTCGAACACTACGCCATTCGTCGAGGTAGAACCTTATATCTTTGCCCCTCCACCTTACAAGATTACTCCATTCATACTTCGTATATCTCCACCTGAAATACAACTCTTAAAAATCTCCAGGGAAACCCTTGACTTGGACTTCTTTTCCCTGCTTTAATTGGTTCGGAACTTTGATCTAACCTTTTATCTTTTCTTGAAGATCTAACTGACCCCTATCTCTGCACCCCTTCCCTTTGATCCCAGATCCATTTTCCACAAGATTTATAAACTCATCCCCAGTCCCACGCAAACATAGTCTATGTCAAGCTGCACACTACATTATTTAAGAATAAAATCAAGTGAGATTCAAATGCCATACTTGTATGCTGCCTAGAGAATCATTCTTTCTGCATTACCAAACAAAAATAAGACCCCTTACAAACACATATCCTTTAAAACCTTTAACCTTCTTCTCTCATCTCCTAGATACAGAAAGAGAATCCTTTAAGATATAGAAATCTAGATCACAGACAATTTTCGGAATCTGAAACCCTTGATATTTCTTCATTCGATCCTTCTTTTCCATCAAATTCAGAAACAGAGTTCTCGTTCACTCTCACATTTTAATTCACTTTTTCAAATTAGGCTTGTGCCATAAAAGAATTTAACACAGTAGCATTACCATTACCTTTGAATTAAGTGACCCACCGAGTTAGCCCAACCCAAAATAGAACCTTAGTTGGATCTTTCTTCGCCAACTCCAAGCCCATGGGTCTCTTCCAACCCCACCTCGTAACTTACGGTATTTTCGTGTTGACAACATTCTCTGACAACTAACCCACTTTATTTAAAACAGTGGTAGGTTCCAATTATATAGAGCTTGTTGCATTTTCTGGACAACAGAATGACTTCTCACATTCTTTTTATTCAAACTACAGTGACTTCTCGACTTCTGTTCTGACTTCATTCATTCACCCCGAAACTAATGACATGCCATCTTCTGGAGACTTTTCACCCTTCACTGACTCGTCATTTTGATTGTGGGAACTACCACTACTGTCAGTACTACTGTTGTCCATACTTTGAACCCGCACCTTGTTGACACCCATCCCATAAGTAATTAAGTTACGTTTGATATGATATGGGAGAAATTTTTAAATTTTTAAAATTTATGATTTTTAGGAATGTTCATAAAAATTTTTGATTCCTAAAATTTATATAATTCTATGTTTGGATACACATTTAAATATTTTCAGAAATGTTGAGTAATCTTTTATGAAAATCTTACATTCTTATGTTTGATTTAAATGTAACGTTCTTGGATATTCACGTTCTTTTTTTAAAATTACCCTTATTTAATTTTTTATTTAAAAATGATAAATTTCTTCTATTATATACAATATTGGGACCTACAATATCTTTAGAAAATAAAAAAATATTATTTTTTACACATTATGTATATATATATAATATATATACTATATGTTTGTATGAATATTTACTTTAATATATATAATATTTTATAATAAATAATATAAATATATTATAATATATTTTTATATTTAATATATAATATATATAAATATATATACATATATCTATATATAATATATTTAATATAAATATATTACATATATATAATATATATAATATGTTTGTATGGGGTTATAAAAAGGTAAAGGGTGTTTTAGTCTTTTTATTTGTTAAAAACATTCACAAGTCCATGAAAAACTTGCATTCCCAACCCCTCATAAAAATATTTTTGTGAGAAAATTACTTAAAAATCATTCGCGAGAATTCTATTTTTTAGAATTTTTTTTATAAAAAATTATATCAAATATGAGAATATAGATTCTCATTAGAATCTTAAAATTTCTCTTATATCAAACTCCTCCTCAAGATTGGCTTACCCGAAACCTCAACTACCTTGAATCTGAAAATTCGACCGTCTATTTTAACAAGCACCACTCCACTCCACTCCACCCATGGTCTTCTTACTTAATGTTAAAACAAGGATCCAAGCTGCTTTTAAGTTTCTTTTCAACAAGAGTATCTGGGTCCAACAGCACAAATTTTCTAAAGTGGTCCCCAAATAGATTTAGAAACTTGTGGTTCCAAGCCGCTAAGGGACAAAATTCAAACTTCAACCAAGTCAACCTATCAAAGCACACCTCCCCAGCATGCCAATCACTACAGAAAAAATGCCACATTCAGCGGTGGTTTCGACCGCCGGAAAATGTTACTGTGGTGGTTTTGAGAACCGCATCAGATCGGGCTGTTGTGGGCTATTTTGCGGCAGTTTTTAACTACTGCTGAATAATCGCGCAAAATATATACTATGTGATGGTTTGGAACCGTTGCTAAATATGTATTCTAGGCAATTTTATATTGTTTACCGATGGTTTCTAACCGACGCCGCTATTTTGCAAAACTATGTAATATTTTAGCAGCGGTTTTGATATACAGAGAGGAGAAGAGAAGATGACGGTGGTTGGCTGGTGAATGACGGACAAGAAAGGAGACAATGGCGGAGTAATTGCTCGCTAGAGAACAGATAGGAGAGGAGACTGTGGTGAGTTAGTCACTGGAAAACAAAGAGGAGAGGAGATGGCGGTGGTGTTGGTTGCCGGGGAATAAAGAGGAGGTTGGTGTTGGTAATATGCCGTAATGTTATATTTAAATGACATTTAAATGGATAATAAATTTTTTATGTATCTTTGTATTTAAATAAAAGGCGATTTTATTTTCATTCATGATTCTCATATTGTATGTAATGAGTCCCTAATTTTTTTTAAAAAAAATCGCTCTTAAATTATTAAGAATATGATAACAAGATTATTTAGTACAAGAAACTTTAAAGTGTTCCTAATCTTTAGCTTTCTTGAATGAGGACATTGAGCAATCGAATATAGACTAACACGAAAATGTACTATTTTAATTAATATGAGATACTAATAATAAAAGATGTTGAGTAACATGAACAACGAATGATATGTTTATAGTAAACAAGTGAGTGGTTGTTGGTTAAACAATGTATCGAATGTGACATTGATAATAAATTACATGACTAAGAGAATTAATAATTTATTATTAGTTACAATTGTATAATTAATCATTTGACTTGAAACGATACAATTGTCATATGTATTGGTGTGTGAGATTTATTGGTAATGCAAACTCATCCAATTGCAAGATGAGAATGTTCATTGTGTGATCTAATTTGATTGATATACGAAGGCAGGTGTTTACAAGAAATAATCCATTATCTCTATTGTGAGGTGAACATTCTATGCAATTTTCTATTGGTTTATGATAAGAGAAGTCTTTGGCTAAGGCATAAATAATTGAAAATGAGTTTTCAATGTGTCATCTCATCATTCCAACTGAAGTCTATCACATAGAACTGAGTTAGTGAGTTTATTAGTCCATGACTCTTACTTGGTTAGGACGTTAGTAATGGAAAAATTGAATTACACAATAATTATTAACAAAATAGGTTCATTATGTATTAACTTCACTCTCGTTTAAATTATCTTGATATATTATTGATGTCATTCAAGATCGTCAGTATGTTTTGAGAAGATTGAGAGATTCTCAAAATAGATAAAAAAAAATGTCGATTAACATTAAAAGAATTTGATGTTTCATAATTGCTACTTGGCACTGAATCTAAAAAGTCACATACCCAAAAACAAAGTGACCAAAATAAGATATGTAGGGCTTATATTGAGTTTTTAATGTTATTAGGTGTTAACAGAATTTGTTATTGTCATTAAAAGTTAATAACAGTGTTATATGCAATAAAGGAATAACCTTACATCATACAACACCAAATTATGCATTCCTTTTCTTAATTGGTTGATAGTTTTTCAAAAGTTAAAAACTGTTAACAGCTTGATAAATATTATAGATAGTTTATGTTAAACAGATAGTGCGTAGAAGCTTCGGGAGTTAATGGATCATCAACAAACTCTCTTGCCACTTGTCACCATCAAAAGTTACATGGCTTGAGAGGTGAAAATCTCTTGTTAGTCATCCAATATGCATGTTTAAGAGAAAATTAGAAGTTGTTGGAATTTTTAAGGTTTTTGACATAAACTATCTTCTCTCTCAGCTGCTTCTTATTTGTTCTCGCTTCTTATTGCTCTTCAAGCTCCTTCATCTTTTTCTCAATTTGCTCAAAAAGGTTGAGCTAATATTCAAAAACCAGGGAGAGCATAAAAGCTATCACAACCTAGTGGGCTTTAGTTAGCATAAAATAAAGCTTCAAGGAGTTTTAGAAGTTTGGACCAATTAAGCCCTTCACACTTGAGAAAGAACAATGTCGGCTTGTGAAGTGTTTACTACTTCAATCTTTAAATCGTCAAAAAGGTATATATGTTGCTGAATTGCTCAGCCTTTTGTATTTAATGGATAATGTGCATTGCATAAACATCCAAGCTTCTCATATGGTTTGTGTTTGATTATGCTACATACATGTCGTGTAAAGTCTTTAGAAAAAAATTCACACAACCATATGTGAAATCCCCAACAATAAGGTAGTGGCTAATAGTGGAGATGGTGATGATTGTATAGAGAAAGAAGTAGAAGGAAAGGAGGTTAGGGTTTGGACAGTGGCGGATTCACGTATGAGTTCATAATTAAAATTAATTTTTTATATTAAAAAATATTTTTAATATAAAAAATTAATTTTTAATATATACTTGCAATTTGGGATTATTTTTTCTTTTATATATATATATATATATATTCATGCCTAAGCCCAAAAAAATAAACCTTAGTTTTACAAAATCCCCTTTATCACCTTAATCTAGCACTTTTAACGAAAATCTAGAAATGATGCGTTAAATATAGATTTTCACATGGAACACAATCTAGATCAAACCTAAAGGAAAACTAGCAAGATTTGTGGGAAATTTAAGGTACAGAAAAGCAAAATCAAAAGAGCAATCTTTCATCCAGCCACCTTCAACGTGCTTGAATCGAATCACCTATTGGCATATTTGAATGTATCAAATTAGGTGATAAATTATCCAATGGCACCTGCAAAATGGTTTTTAGTATATAAATAAATACATGATATGCATAAACTTCCTAAACTCATTAGTCATTAGGATAAATAAAATAATGATAATCGTTTATTGTTTATCAAATGAGCCTATATTGTTTAGTTCAAAATAAAATGTCAAAACACTCTCTTGATAATAATATAGCCCCTCGTTTATTTGTCAAGTCATAAAAGGTAATTATCTGGCCATATACGCATATGCGCCATTGAGAATGGCCTTTAATACAATAATCATAAACTTCACATTCATGTATAAATTTTAAGGATATAGTACAATTTATGCCAATAAAATAATTTTGTGCATAATAAAAATATAAATTACAAGGTGGTAGTGTAATTTGAGCAAACTTTGAGGGCATATGCATAATAAACAAAAAATAGGTCTGCATGCAATAATCCAAAACTTTGGGGTAGAATGGTCACTTTATAAACTTGAAAAATTTTTAAAAATTGCTCTTACTCCGTCTTTCTTCTACGTCAACTTTGTCACTATGGATGATGCTTTAGCAAACTTTCGACCACCTCAAACAATTACTTTCACGTTGATAATCTCTTTGTCACTCAATTGATTGTTGTTTGTTATTCCCTATCTTTAAAAATCATTGAAAATTGTTAAATTTATCATCATATCTTCATCTTTATCAATAACCCAGCTAACCAAACTAGTCCTCCAACCACTTGAAACTTTTGGTTTTCTCTTCTTCTTTTCTTTTTTTTTTTATCATCTCTTTCTTACTCCCTTTTGTTTAGTACTTCTAGATTGGAAGAAAATCTTGATTTATATAATTGAATTTAATGACCTTAACATGTCTCCGCCACCTTATCGATTAGCTTTGTTACTATTGATCGCTTCCTAATAACCCCTCATCATCGTCGATCACCTATGCTAATAGTTATGTTATCATTTTTCTAACCAACCATACCTATTTGCTATGTCCCCATTCTTTAAATCAACCTTTAAGGTTTGCATATTGTCATTTTGGCTTGATTTACTTCAAATTTCTCACCAATTTTCTTCGAGTTCTTCATCATTCTTGAAGATATAGCTATTTGCAATTCAATTTGAGTGATTGAAACTCAAATTTGATCGATCTTGCATATTGCCCAATGAGCATTTCACTAGTTTCTTTAATTTCGTTTGGTTATTTTGACATTTTTTTGGCCCTTAACATCTTGCTCATTTATGGTCAAAAATTGGTGTTGAACATGTTCTCTTCCATGCCATCTTTGACTATCCTAAAAGAATTCAATTTGAGCCATAACCATTTGTTCAAAATTTTGGCTCAAAGTAGTTTGCCAAAGTTATTTCTCATGTCTTGGACAACTTTTTTGGTAAATTTTTTTGCTTGATTATTTCTAATTCGATAATCAATTATGAAATCTAGTTGTTCTATTATGTTATCAAATATGCTTACTTCAACATCCATCTTTTCATTAATTTTAGCTTGAACCCATTCAGATGTTATCTAAGTTCAAAGTAGACTACCTAACCAACCAGCTGTACATTTATATCTATTTCAAACTTGAATAATTTTTAATTCATTTGCCGATCTCCATCAATTTTGAGTCTCATCAATTCATAGTAACCCATCTACAATGTCCAATATTGGGCTTGACCTAATTTAATTCAATTTGGTCAATTTTGCACTTAAACCCAACTCCGTACTAAGTGGAATTGGCTTAGTTGAGCAATTTTAAAAAATTACATTTAGACTTTATTTCTTTATAAATTCCCTTTGGGTCCTCTTAAATTCTTCTCAACTCCTAGTAAAATTTTCAATTACATCAAACCCCTCTTTTTTTAGCCTAATTGTAATTAATTTTAATATTTAAAATTTTTTAGTACAACAAATAATCATTTGCTCATTTCCTAACAGAAAATGCATTATCTAGTTTTTTTTTATAATAGTATTAGTAATTTATACTTTTATTATGTTACTCGTGTCGAGCAATATAACATTTACCCGATGTTGACAAATTGAGAGAGAGAATAAAGGTGTGGGCCCATTGAGGAGGGTGAGATTCACACACGCATCCCTACTAGCTCTGCTAGCCCGCATTGAACGTGGGCAACATATCATTCCTGTAATAATTTATATTACTGCAACATTTGAAATGTCTTTTTGATTAGTAGGTCCACCAATCATGTTCAAGTTTCTTGGTGCATTCATCAAAACAAATTTGTTCATCTCTTGTGACAAGCAAGAAATCGCAGAAGTTACACAAAAATTTGAAATTAAGGAACCATAAAAGAATAAACTGTGAAATTTGAAATTAAAGATAAAACAAAACAAAGAAAATTGAGGGAGCCAACAATATAAACATAATTAATTAAGATAATTACATATAAATATGAAGTACAAGACTCAACCAGCAGTTTATTTATTTTTATTTTTTTTGTTAACACACCATCACTAATACCTCCTACTGCTCGATTCCATGATTCCAGCAGGAGATATAAATCAGGGAATCTAACAGTCAGTTTCTATCTCTAATCTCTCTCCGCTGTAACGTTTTTTCAATTTTCAAGATAGTTCCTTACTGCTGAGCTTTCTCTCCTAACCAGAGCTCGAATACAGAATTTGAGAGTCCAAAGAACAACACCCCAACGATTCTTAGGAGAGTTTATTAGTTATTTTTGAAATATCATATCATGGTTTAATTAGGTTTAAGTAGGACACACTTAAACAAACAATAATGCACACGCATTGTCGGCATAATATGCATTAATCATGCATGTCTTTGACACCGTGATGTCCATCCGTAATGAATGGCATCTAATCCAACCGAACCATCTTTATTTTATGTATTTATTTATTTATTTTCATCATGAACCGACCAGACCATCTTTATTTGCCCATCCACTTTGCATTGCCTTCACAGTCAAGCATTAACACATGATAGCGTTTGCATATTAAAAAAAAAAAAAAAATCGTTAATGTATATTTATGAAGAAAAGAGATTTATCAAAAGCACTAACTTTAGTAATAATGCTGGGATTAATTATACACTCAAATTAATATAATTGAACTAATTTGGTTTGTTTAATTTTCTAACACAATGAATTTGGGTCGATCGATTTATGTATAAATAATATTCGAGAGGATTATTATGTTGCCGACATCAGACAACAGTATGATGTTCGACGTGAGCTTGCAAAGGAAGGCGTGTGGGTCCCACACCACCTCCCTCAATTTACCCACATCGAGCAAATTTTATATTATCCGACTCGAATAACAAAAAAAATTCCTAATATCAAAATCCCATTATGTATTAATATGGTTTGTATGCTTATGTGCTTGTGACTTAATAGTCCTTTTTTTATTTTTTAACTTTTATAAATCTTAATATTTTGGAGTGACACAATTTTGAATTATAACTATATATGTATGTATGTAAATCAAATGGTATTTTAAATGGTCTAAACAGTCTTTGTCCCAGTATATAAAACTTTTCTCATTTATCTATATATATTGAGTCTACTTAAGTTTATGAAATCTATTAGAAAGTTAGGGCCTTGCAAGAGAGGGATTGGATCAATCTAAGTCAAAATTGACGATTTGTTCCCCCTACCCCGCCCGAGTTAGGGATTGCACATTGCAATCTTTTGTTCAATTTTCTTTTTCTTTTTCAGTCTATACCCGAGACTGCTCTGAATTGATTTTTAATAGTTGAGAAAGATCGGATCTCTACTAACCAAGTCTTTTTCTTCTTATCCTTAATCCATATGCTAACTACCTTAGCTTATCTCCAACTATTGATTATCTCTACCAATGTTAACATTTCTTCGCCTATAAAAGCAGACCCTTGTTGCTCGTGCCCTTTATTTGTTTCCCCTATTGCTTTTATAGTCATTTTGTTGGGTTCTTACATTGCCTTTTGTTCCCAAATCCCGTGAGTGCACACATATTTGGAAAGGCTTGTTATATCTTGAAGGATAGCCACCCGAGCCTTTTCACCATTTTGAGAGGTGAAAATTATCCTTTAAGATAAGTGAAATTTGTTGTCATGCTTTGAGCTTCATACATTTATTGTGCGTTTCTGTCCATTTATTTCCAACATGTATGTCACCCAATTAAAAAATATAAGTAGGCCATATTCTTATGTTTAGATTAAAAAAGAAAAAATCTCTATTGCAAACTAATTCCATGTGTAAAGAAAGTGAAAGGGAAGTTGAATCTGCAACCTTAATTCCAAAGTAATAATGGTGGCATATTATCATTTTAACAAGTAAGAATGGACCAAAAGAGATGAAAACATAATAAAGCTGCCTGCCTCCCCCAACTAATTCAACTGCCAAAGAGGGATGGGGCCTCTTGTCTTGCCTTTATTAATAAAGGAAGAAGGGCAGGGCCTCCATTTAAGCATCTAAAAACCAAAAAAATAAAAAGGAAACTCAGCCCTTTTGACTATTAATCACTACTTATTAGACATTCTCATGGATGATGGATTGCACATGCTCTTTCCCATCATTTCTTGCCCCACACCAACCCACACCCACACCCCTCCAATCCCCCCCACAATCTCCGCACTTTTTCCCGGAAAATTCCCGGAAGAAAGTTGGGGGAGAGAAAGTTGTTCCGCGGAGTAAGGAGAAAACAAAATCCACTAATTTTAGAAAATTCAATTCTTAAACCCAAAACACCGGCTATATTAATTAATACGTAAAGGGTTATGGAAATATAAATATGCTTAAATTCAAAATTAGTGAAAATTGTATCATTGAAGAAGAGAGGGTTTGTGAGTAGCTAATTCAACCTAAAGATTTTGCTAGTGTTGTTTTATTATTATTTATTTATTAATAAAAAAAATCACTTTTCCCTATATATAGGTGGGAGTACTTTAGATCACATAACTCCATTCCGAGCAAACACAAACCATCATCTCTCTCTTCTCCGTTCTTTCTTCTTTCTTCTTCTTCTTCTTCTTCTTCTTCTCATGGCTGGGTTTGCAGGACGCTTGGGTTTTCTTCTTTTGCTCACAGTGCTGTTACCCTCTCTCCGCAATGAAGCAGAAGCCAGAGAGAGCAAGTTCTTCACGTCGGAAGCCCTAGAGCTAGTAATACCTTCTTCGCCTTCGGATTCGCCGGCGCAGGCCCCGGAATCCGAGGCTCTGGCGCCGGAATCAGAGGCTCCGGCTCCGGCTCCGGTGAGCGGCAGCGACGACAGTTACGGCAATGGCTACGGCCTCTACGGCCACGAGACCAGTGAGTTTCCCACCACTACAACGACAACCACCACCACCACCACCATCGCCGACGACGAGAATCAAATCCAGGCCGAAGAACTCGGCCAGCAGGGCTTCCAAGAACGAGAAAAAGGGTATCCCTACAACAGCAACAATAACGACTACTACAACAACAACAAGAAGGACGACTTTAATGGCTACTACTATAACAACAAGAATGGCGGCTTCTACAACAACAACAATAACTACAACAATAATGGCGGCTATGTGGGTGGTGGGAGAGAAGGGAAATACTATTACGGTAATGGGAACAGTGAGGAGGATTCTTATGGAAACAGTGGGAACTCGTATGAGTTTGCCTCCATGGAAGAGTACGAGAGACAGCAGAGTCAGGGAGGGTATTTCCCGTAAACAGAGAAAGAGAGATTCCTATACTGAATTTGAGATTTTAAGTTGAGTCTTGATAATCTTAAATATTTATAGACTCTTCTTTTTTATTATTATTATTATATACGAAAATGATTTAAAAGGGGTGTTTGCTAATTAATTTACATGTACTGTAGTCTGTAGTTCAAGGACTTGGTTCTTTCTGTTCTTTGAATCAAAATACAGAATTCTGGATCACAGTCAAGTTCTGATTGGAATGGGAGAAAATAAATGAGAAATAAGCCCTCAGATATACCATTCTGGTTGTGCTTGAATCCTTTTATTAGGGAATTTATTTATTTTGCAAGCCTCATGTTGTGGATGCATGAGAGAGTAAAACAAGAAATTTATGACGGATCTAGTGATGGTTCTGAGGGAGAGCTGGCCCCTAGATCCAGAAATCATTTCAACCTCCAATAGTCTAAATTCCATGACAGATTTGAGAAGGGCTGGAGTGGGCATGGGCTGGAGCCCATGCCTGGCCCCCAGATCCGCCCTTGTTTCAAATCAGTCTGATTTAAAATAAATCCATTTTTCACAACACCCCAATACCCTTATCAATGGATGTCATATAATCACAAAATCTTTTTTTTCCATGATCATGATATAAAAATACACAATAAATATTGACACTTTACTTTTTCATTGCTATGAAAAAGTGTCACATTCATCTTCAAGTCTAAATGAATAGCATTATTCTAGTATAAACTATCAAAATAATGAGGCATATCTGTAGGATAGGCTCCCTTAAACATAAGGTCTCTCATGTATGCCATTGATCACCCTCAGCTAATTAACAGCTTAATTCATAAAAATTTAGGAGTGTAGAGGAGTGAATTAGGTATTTTTTATTTTTATTTTTATTTTTATTTTTATTTAGTTTAAAATTTTGAATTTAAAAATTGCAAATGGAATAGTATCTAGTGTGAACAATTGAAATTTAACTTTTATAGATATACTTGGATCGATTAATTTTGAGAGATTGTTTAAAATTTTAATTTGAAATATATACTCAAATTTCAAATTCTTTTATTTATAAAATACAATTTAAATATAAAAAAAATCAAATGAATAATTTCCAATTGAAAATTTTATAAGATGTATTTTAATAGATTAATTTTGAATGATATCTTTTAAAATTTTTAATTTTAAATACTCAAATTTCAATTTTAGATGGTTTTTTTCTATATAATAAAATGTAAAAAATTAGAACGAAACCTAATGTCAAAAAAAAAAAAGTGTGATATGACATTGAGAATAGTTAAGAAGCTAGCATGTGGCATTTTCACAGGTAAATCTATTTTAGTAAATAAGTCAACACTCAATCAACTTTTGAATCTGACTTTAAACGAGATAACTAGTTAAGGCTTCAAGCACCTATAAAAATCAAGACCTCAAATGAAGCATATCCTTGAGAAATTCAAGGTAAACCAGAATCAGAAAACCTAATTAATCAAAGGTAAAAGATAAACTCCGAAATACTCTTCAAGTAAGAAAATGATAGTTATTATCCATCAATTACTAGAGGTGATACCCTAAGTCAAAGAAAATCTAGAAGAATCATCCATTAAGACCTCAACTTGAGGCAACTCCTAAGGTTTAAGGGATATAAAAATCTAAACTTAGTATAGAGAATTACGAAGAGGCATTCCAAATGTTCTTGATATCATGTGCCCAAACCTAAGTCAAGATAATTTCTACTTATCTAATAATCCTAGTTCAACTCGATACCAAATTAATGAAACACGAGAGAGTCAACTAATCCAATGCGATGTAGGCATGATTAGTTTATTTTTGTCATTATTCTCACTCCAAAACGTATAAAAAGATATCGAGAGCAAGCCAAAGGTTTGACAATCCATTATAGTCCTCATTATTTTCAATTCTCAACATTTTTTATTTTATTTTTTTTAACTTAAACATCGGAGTGGTGTTATCTTAACTAAGTTGTGGAGAAGTCATTATTGTTTTCTATCTATGAAGGCATCCTACAGTCAATATTAGTAGTGGAGATGATTGCAATCTTATCTAAATGGTATAGATTCAATTGGTAATTAATCCTTACACATCAAGTTGATGCCATTTGTGGGAAACAAATGCTTCTCTATTGATTTGGTGAGATGGCCACTACAAGAAAATACCAATTTATCTAATAATCCTAGTTCAACTCAATACCAAATTAACGAAATAAGATAAGAGTCAAATAATCCTATGCCATATAGGCATGATTAGTTTATTTTTGTCATTAGTCTCACTCCAAAATATATAAAAAGATGTCAAAAAGTAAGCCAAAGGTATGACAATCCATTATAGTCTTCATTATTTTCAGTTCTTAAAAAAAAAAAATTTTTTTTTAACTTGAACATCAGTGATGTTATCTTAACTAAGTTGTGGGAAAGTCATTATTCTTTTCTATCTATGAAGGCATCCTAGAGTCAAGATTAGTAGTGCACATGATTGCAATCTTATCTAAATGGTATAAATTCAATTGGTAATTAATTCTTACACATCAAGGTGATGCCATATGTGGAAACAAATGTTTGTCTATTGATTTGGTGACATGGCCACTACAAGAAAATACCATTTTAGAAACAGATTTTGAGACAGATTTAGAGATATAAAAAAATTTGTCTTTGATTTGAGACAAAAAAAAATTATCTCAAAAATCCCTCTCAAATTAAGACGGGTTTAAAAGATGAATTAATCCATCTCAAATTAGACATGTCCAATTCGCACGCAAGACTACGGGACATATCACAATTGGACAAGAAAAAACGTTTTTTAGGAGTTGCTATATTGGAAAATAAATCTCATTTGCTACAATTTGAATGTAATGCATATTCTACATATTTAATAATATTTTTAACACTATGATGGATATCAAAGGTAAGACAAAAGACAACATTAAAACTATGATGACATAAAAGAATATTGTCGACGTAAGGAACTTGAGTTAGTGGCATAAGTTAATGACAAGTACTTAAAGCCAAAGGCCCGGTATGCTCTCGATGTGGAACAAATGAGAACAATGTGCAAATGGGTATGTCAATTAAAACTTCCTGATTGGTATGCATCTGATTTGGTTCATTGTGTAAACAAGCGAGAATAAAAGTTGAATGGCATGAAAACCCATGATTGTAGTGTTTTCATGAAACGTCTCCTCCTAATTACACTAAGAGCACTCTTATACCCTATATGGAAGCCTCTAGCAGAGTTGAGTCAATTCTTTAAGGAATTGTGTTCTTCAACTCTTAGGGTCGATAAGTTAGAAATAATGGAGAAAAACATTAAAGTAACCATTTGCAAGATGGAGCAAATTTTTCCATCTGGATTCTTTAACTCAATGGAGCACTTACCTATACATCTAGCTTATGAGGCACGTGCTAGCAACCCAGTGCACTATCGTTGGATGTATCCATTTGAGAGATAATTACAATGACAACATTACACAATATCCTTTGTTATGTGACCTAGAAACTTGAGTTAATATATTTTTGTTTACCCAATAGGTTTTTACACATATTGAAACGTAAAGTTAAAAATAAGACGTGTGGAGGGCTTTATTTGAGAGGCATGCATCACATAAGAAATCTCCACTTTTTGTTCGCATTATTTTAAATCAGATATACAATCAAGGATCAGATGAGATCCACGAAATGATTATAGTGTTGACATATCACCAAACCATTCAACTTTTTCCATCTTCAATCATTCTGGTCAACTATCAGGTGCATACAAAAATCAATTACTAGATGATTAAGAAATAGACCGTGCCACATTGTATGTTCTTCTAAATTGTGATGAGATCCAGCCATACATTAAGTAAGTAATCACTCATATCCTTTGTATTACTAACTTTAGGTTCATCATTTGCATATATGATTAACATGGCCTCTATAAACACAATTTATTTGTGAATTCTATTAAAACGGATGCACCACAAATGACTGAAATTAATGTAGATAAGAGGATAATGGTTGATTTTCTAAAATAGTTCAAAGAATACGTAAATCTATCTTAAATTACTAAACTTATTATCGTGACAAATAGACGAATTATGCCATGTATTTCATATACGCATATGCATAATCTAACTAATAAGATTAATGATCAACAAATACGTCACATGTCATGAGGGTCCTTGAGAATGGTGCGCACATGGCCTATGTACATTATCAATAGGTACAAGTTTCACACAGATTCATGGAGTCAAGGCAAGTTAACAAGAAACAACGGAGTTTACACTAGAGGGTCAGTATACAAGCAACTCGAAAATGACTATTATGGTATACTCTAAGAGGTAATCCAATTGGAATACTCAGGATCACCAATCAAACAAGTGATGTTCAATTGCACATGGGTCGACTTGACCCCTAGACGTGAAACTCGAATATATGATCAATATGGAATAGTTGAGGTCTAAGCTAACAAGAAGTATAATATGTAAGTTCATTTTACACTTGCCTCTCATACTATAAAAAATTAACGTTTTCGCAACGAAAAATTTCATCGCTAAAACGTCAAAATCCGTCGCTAAATTTTTTTGCGATGAATTTAGTGACGGGGTTAGCGACAGGATTTTTTTGGCGACGAGTTTATCCCCTGTCTCTAATTAGAGACAGGGGATAAACTTGTCGCTAATTTCGTTGTTAAATTCAATCCCAAAATTCAAGGCGTGATAGGCCCCGCTCTCCCCTTATATGCGCCATGTGGCCGCGCCTCTATTCACCAAGTGACAGCGCTAGAATATTACTCCAAGCCATTATCTCAAGCTCTCTACCGGATTCGAACCCTCAACCTCTCATGACCAAGTTCTGCACGCGAGCCAACCGATCTAGAAGCCTCTTTGTTTATTGATGTGTATAAAATATATTTATAGTATTCTGTTTCAAATATTTCAAAATTATATTTATACACCAAAATTTCTTAAACTTATTTAATGATATTAATTTTAGTATTAACGTTAGTAAAGGGAAATGATTATTAATTTTAATTTTATTTTATTATTAATTTAAATAAAATTTTATTAATTATTATATTAGCAGGTGAAAAATTATTTTCTTATTTTGATTTTAATTTGTAATATGTTTAAAAAATTATTAGTTTAAGTTTTACTAATATTAATGTTAGTAAAAATTATTTTGATATGTTTAAATGTAAAAATTTTTATTTTTTATTTAATTTTTTTATTTTTTAGTGATAAATCTGACCCCTTGCTAAATTTTATTTTTTTATTTAAATCTTTTTATTTTTTAGCGACAAGTAGACCACGTTGCTAAATTTTAATTTTTTATTTAATTTTACTTTAATTTTTTTTATTTTTTAGCTACAAGGGTGACCCATCACTAAATTTTAATTTTTTTTTTATTTTCTAGCCAGGGGTGGCTCCGTCGATAAATTTTAATTTTTTTTATTTTTTAGCGACGGGTTAACTTGTCGCTAAATTTTAAGTTTTTTGTATTTTTTAGCAACGGGATAGACCCATCGCTAAATTTTAATTTTTTTTTATTTTTTAGCAACAGGTAAACCCTTCACTAAATTTTAATTTTTTATTTTAAGTTTTTAGCGATGGGATTGACTCCGTCGCTAAATTTTAATTTTTTACTTAATTTTATTTAAATTTTTTTTTTTTAACGATAAGGTAGCCCCATCGCTAAATTTTAGTTTTTTTTATTTTTTAGCGACGGGATTTCCATTATTAATTCCGTCGCTAAATTTAATGACGAGTTTTTCGTTGCTAATTTCGTCGTTAAATTAAAAAAATATTTAAATATATTAGCAACGAAATAATTTCGTTACTAAAAACTATTTTTCTTATAGTGTCATGCACATCAGGTTTATTATGCTCCATATCCATCTCGACAACAAAATTTGGTAGACTGATAGGTGGTCATTTGAGCTAATGCTAGCAGCACAATTCACGCCCCAACTACTAAAAGACTAAGGGATGCATATCAAGCAAATGAAGAAATGTTAATGCCTAGCTGCAATTTGAGACAAACAACTCGACACCCTTAGAGATAAAGTTGGTGAATTTGAACGGATGGATGAGTACTCCTTTGATCATGATACTGCGGGTGATGAGGAGCTTGATGATGAAGTCGTCGAAGATGAGAACGAAGAGAAAGAGGAATATAACAACGAGAAATCGAAGGACACGAAATAGCTAAATAGGTGATAATGAAAAACTATAATCGTATCCTTACTTTTAATTTGTTAGTTCAAAAACATAACTTTTAATCTATTAGTTCAAAAACATAACTTTAAACATGAGTTAATAAATATAACATAAACCATTATTCTATGTGATAAATCATATTTTATCAACTCTTCGGTGAGCGGCAGCGGCAGCGACGACAGTTATGGCAATGGCTACGGCCTCTACGGCCACGAGACCAGTGAGTTTCCCGCCACTACAACAACAATCACCACCACCACCATCGCTGACGAAGAGAATCAAATCCCGGCCGAAGAACTCAGCCAGCAGGGCTTCCAAGAACGAGAAAAATGGTATCCCTACAAAAGCAACAATAACGGCTACTACAACAACAACAAGAACGACTTTAATGGCTACTACTATAACAACAAGAATGGCGGCTTCTACAACAACAATAACTACAACAAGAATGGCGGCTATGTGGGTGCTGGGAGACAAGGGAAATACTATTACGATAATGGGAACAGTGAGGATTCTTATGGAAACAGTGGGAACTCATATGAGTTTGACTCCATGGAAGAGTACGAGAGACAGCAGAGTCAGGGAGGGTATTTCCCGTAAACAGAGAAAGAGAGACAGCAGTGTCATGGAAATACTATTACGATAAAGTTACATGGTATGAAAAGCCATGATTATCATGTTTTCACGGAATGCCTCCTCCCAATTGCACTAAGAGCACTTTCAGACCCTATATGGAAGCCTCTAGTAAAGTTGAATCAATTCTTTAGGAAACTATGTTCTTCAACTCTTAGGGTTAATAAACTAGAAATAATGGAAGAAAACATTAAGGTAACCATTTGCAAGCTGGAGCAAATTTTTCTATCTGGGTTCTTTAACTCAATAAAGCACTTACATGTACATCTAGGTTATGAGGCACGTGTTGGCGACCTAGTACACTATCGTTGGATGTATTCATTTTGGAGGTAATTACAATGACAACATTACACAATATCCTTTGTTATGTGATCTAAAAATTTGAGTTAATATATTTTTGTTTACTCAATGAGTTTTTGCACACATTGAAGCGTAAAGTTAAAATAAGGCACGTGTGGAGGGCTCTATTTGCGAGGCATACATCACAGAAGAAACTACCACTTTTTATTCGCATTATTTTGGACCTGATGTACAATCAAGGATCAGACGAGGCCCATGAAATGATTATGGTGTTAACCTATCGCTAAATCATTCAACTTTTTCCATCATTCTGATCGACCTTCAGGTGCGTACAAAGATCAATTACTGAATGATCGAGAAATAGATTGTGCCACATTGTTTGTTTTTCTGAATGGTGATGAGGTCCAGCCAAATATTAACCAAGTAATCACTCATATCCTTGGTATTACCAACTTTAGGTTCCTCATTTGCATATATGATTAACATGGCCTCTATAAAAACAATTTATTTGTGGATTCTATTAAAGCGGATACACCACACAGAAATTGATGTAGATAAGAGGATAGAGGTTGATTTCTCGAAATGGTTCAAAGAATACGTAAGTTTATCTTAAATTGTTAAACTTATTGTCGTGACAAATATACAAATTATGCCATGTATTTTATATACGCAGGTGTGCATGATCCAACTAATAAGATTAATAATCAACAAATACGTGACATGTCATGGGAGGCCCCTTGAAAATGGTGCGCACATGGCCTGTGTATATTATCAATGGGTACAAGTTTCACACAGATTCATGGAATCGAGGCAAGTCAATAAGAAACAACGGAGTTTGCACTGGAGGGTCAGTATACAGGCAACCCAGAGATGACTATTACGGTATACTCCAAGAGGTAATTCAATTGGAATACCCAGAATTACCAATCAAACAAGTGGTATTGTGTAATTGAACATGACCTGACCCCAAGACGTGGGACTCGAATACATGATCAATATGGAATAGTTGAGATTCGAGCAAACAGGAGGTACAATCGGTATGATCTTTTTATACTTGCCTCTCAAGCGCATCAAGTTTATTAGGCTCCGTATCCATCTCAACAACGAAACTTTATAGACTGATGGGTGGTCATTCGAGCTAATTCTAGAAGTATAGTTCACGCCCCAATTATCGAGAAACCAAGGGATGCATATCAGGCACATGAGGAAATGTCAGTGCAGTCGACTGCAGTTGGAGACGAACAACTCGACATCCTTAGATATGAAGTTAGAGAATTCGAATGGGTGGATGAGTACTCCTACGATCAAAACCTTGTTGCGGGTAATGAGAAGCTAAACAATGAAGAAGTCGAAGATGAGGACGAAGAGGAAGAGGAGTATAACGACGAGCAGTCAGAGAACACAGAATAGCTATATAGGTGATAGTGAAAAATTACAATATTATCCTTACATTTAATCTGTTAGTACAAAAAACACAATTTTAAACACGAGTTCATGAATATAACATAAACTATTATTTTATATGATAAATCATATTTTATTTTCAAAGTATTTAAAAATTGTTATCACAAGCTAACTGTTCTTTGTCATGTATGACAGAATATGATACATAAAGCATCATATGGCCAATCTATGCGACATTGTCAGTTCAGACAGAGTGATGCAAGGACCACATTGATACACCTTATCTTTAGTTTATTTATTACTTTGCATGTCAAACCTCTCACAATCATTTTTTTTTTTTTTTTTTTTTTTTTGTAGAGGGACATTCAAACTTTATTTATTACTTGACCTAACATGATCGAATCAAACTTTCGATACCACTACCTTGGAGACTATTTAAGTCCATACAAGGACTTTCTAAGCAGGCATACCTTCTCCACCTCTCCCTAAGTTCAAAACCCTTAGATTGATCCATTAGAATCTTCTCCTCTAGGTCTCCATGAAGAAAAGCGGTTGTTACATCCATTTGCTCAAGATATAGATCTAATTGGGTAGTAATGGCTAGAAGAATTCTTATAGAAGTGTTTCACAACTGGAGAGAACACTTCGTTAAAGTTAACAAGTGGAACTTGAGTAAAACCTCTTACAACAGTCTTACCTTATACCTAGGCTTAGAGTGAACTCCTGCTCCCTTTTTAATTTTGAACAACCATTTGCAGCCTACCACACGCTACCCTTTTGGTCTTTCAACTAATTCTTAGGTATGGTTCTTAAGGGATGCAATCTCAGACTACATCGCTTCCAGCTACTTGTCTGCATCCTTTGAGGCCATTACCACTTCACAAGAGGATCTTCTCTTATAGATTATGTTGCATTAATGAATACATAGGCTACTTGGTCTGAGTAACCTTATCTTTGGAGAGGTCTACGAGATCTAAGCTGCCAGTCTCTTACCACATTATACCTATCAGGGTTAAGGAGGTCTCCTAAGCTGGAATCTACATCATTGTCACTGTCTTCCCCTTCAATTTGAGAAAGTTCTTGGACTTGGTGATGGTCACTAATAGATTTAGGTTTAGGAATTTCATGCTCGGATTCTGGGACATCTTGGGTCAGATTTGGGGTTATATCAAGAATCTCCACCCAAACTGTTTCTCTAGGTTCTTCCTGATCATGCTGAGGTTCATGGCTTCCTAATTTTATGGTAGACTCCTCATCAAATGAAACATCCCTAGAAACTATAGTTTTTGGTCCATCTGATTCTAAGTTCCATAGTTTGTAGCCTTTAACACTCGATAGGTAACAAATGAACAGGCATTTCTTTGCCCTTGGTTCTAGTTTTCCTTGCTTTATATGAGCATAGGCTAGGCAACCGAATGCTCTAAGATAGGTTAAGCTTAGCTTATGTTTAGTTCATCTTTCATAAGGGGTTTGGAGACTTATAGCTTTAGAGGGTGTTCTGTTAAGAACATGAGCTGCTGCAGCAATAGCTTCACCCCTAAAAAGACTTGGGTAAATAAGCATGAAAAAACATGCATCTTACCCTTTTCAAGAGGATTCTATTCATCCTCTCGGCAACCCCATTTTGCTTGAGATTTTCGAGAGCTGTAAGGTGTCCAATAATACTACCATCCTTACACATTTGGTCAAACTCTCTATTACAAAATTCCAACCCATTGTCAGTTCTTATGACCTTGACCGACTTGCCATTTTGGTTCTCTACCATACTTTTCCATGTCCTAAATATTTCAAAAATGTTATTCTTTGATTTTAGAACATATACTCACATCATCCTTGAGTAGTCATCTATAATTGATAAGAAATACCGAGAGCCCCCATGAGTTTCTGTTTGGACTGGACCCCATAAGTCTGAATGTATATAATCTAAGGGTGCTTTAGATGAATGGATTGTTGTTTTATTGAATTTAATTTGGTTGCTTTGCTTGAGATGCAGGATTCACATTTATTTAATTTTAGAGATTGTCCTAAATCCAGAATACATTGGTTTGCAAGTTCCTTAAGCCCTTGCTCACTAATATGTGACATGCTTAAATGCCACAGACTTGCTTTGGACCTAGAATTAATGCTAACGACTATAGTTTCACCACCTAGAATGATGGCCTGCAGAAGATAAATTACATTCTTTAAAACAGCCCTCATGCAGATTAGAGACCCCTTTAAAATTTGGACAGCTCCATCTTCACCTTTAAACTTAAGACCATTCCTATCCAATTCACCAAGAGATATCAGATTTTTTTTTAATTCAGGGACATACCTAACGGATGTTAGGGTTCTAAGAGAGTCATCATGGAGCTTTAACCTAATATCTCTAATCCCTTGAACCTTGCATTCATGATTATTTCCAAGCAAGACCTTTCCTCCATCGATTTCTTTAAAGTTTTGCAGCCAATGTTTTCTTGGGGTCATGTGAAAGGAGCAACCAGAGTTCAGGACCCACTCTAAGTTGTTTGCATTTTCACTTAATATAAGGGCTTCCAAACTATCATTAACTAAAGTCACAATAGTTTGCCCCTCTTCCTAAATTTTCCTTTTCGGCTAAGTCCTTCTTCCTCTTTGGACCAAGTCGCTTAATGTGACCTTCTTGCTGACAGTAACAGCACTTTAGAGGACTTTTTCCATTCCTAGATTTAGATCTAGATTTACCTCTATTCTTTTTGTCTTTTTTTGTGCTTCTTGATCTAACTGATAAGGCATCCCATGAGTAGTTTTATCATTCATCTTAAACCTCAATTATTTGGAATTTAATGCACCAATGACATCTTCTAATGTGAGCTTATCTCTACCATGTTGAAGGATGTCTACAACATTCTCATAAGATTTAGGCAGTGAATATAAGAGCACTAACGCTTTGTCCTCATCTTCATATTTCACTCCTATGTTCTCTAAATCTATGTCCAACTTGTTAAATTCATCTATATGATCTGCAATTTTTGAGATTCTAGCATTTTGAAGTTGAAAAACCCGGCCTTTAAGTATAGACGGCTAGACAGAGTTCTTCTAAGGTAGAGGTCTTCAAGCTTCTTGCAGATTTCTGTCGCCGTCTTCCACTTCAATACCTCTTGAAGTACTTTATCTCTCAGACTTAGAATCAGCATACTATAGGCCTTTTTGTTGATTTATTTTTGAGCTTTTTCTTGTTCTTCAGTCACTGTCGATACTTCATTCCCGGTAGTTATGTCTATTGTCTTGGCTTCATGTTCCAAAGCTCCCTCGAGTTCTTGACTACAGAAAAGAGCTTCCATCTTTATCCTCCATAAGTCGAAATCATTTGTCCCATCAAATTTATCAATGTCAAATCTGGAGGTAGATTGCGCCATATCATTTTCTTGTGTTGAGCGAGATTCCTTGAGTTTCTTGAAAATCTTGGTCGCTGAAGAAGACTTATTCGCTTTGATACCACTTTGTTAGAGTATATCGCAGCACTCCCTCAAATCCTCTCAACTCTAATAACTCACCCTAGACATTCCCACACCCGAGAACACAAACAATATAAATAACATAACCGAGAATCAAAAAAAAAACAGTAAGAACACACGAAGATTTATACTTGTTCGATCTCAAAAGAGACCTACATTCAGACTGCTATTCTGCACTCCAATCCACAATTTTGAAACAACCTTTAAGATGATTACAAGAGTACTCGAATCTATACCCAACCCATATACCCTGAAAGTTAAATAGATTCCCGAGAATACAAGACTTATACCCAGCCTTTCTCTTTCAATCTCTCCATTAATCCCAACCCACAAGATAGAAACAAAAGATCTTTCTGTAATGAAGCGCACACACACACCCCACTGCCTTGCCCCATGATCCCTATTTATAGATTATAGGGGCGTGAGATACAATGACTTAACTAACTGACCGTCTAACCAAAATTAACTAACTAATTGAAACAGTCAACCACCATTCTAGAAACATACCTTCTAGAATTATACTTATTCTAACCGAAAAAATGCAGAGAGGAAGTATACAAATGACAGCATACACAAATTATCATCTAATTTAATACAAGTGAAATAACACTACCCCTCAAAACCGTCTCATGACATGTCCGTTGGGTTCCTCGTAAGTATTCCTTAATTTACTGATTAATTTTTATTTCAACAAAAAAACTTTCATTTTAGCACATGAGTTCACAAACTAATGTGTATTTTAACAGGTTTGATAACAACTTGTACAAACCAGATATTTTCTGAATCATCCAAAGTAAGTTTGAGGGGCCATACCCAAGTTGGAAAAAGATAGACCTTGCTGTCAGAGAAATGTGGTTTTGCGAGTTTAAGGTAATGTGTTATTTTAGTATATCTATGATTGATGATTTAATTTAATAATGTCTAAATTTAATTTGAATTGCAATCAAGTAATGGTATGGTTATGACTTGTAAAAAGGTGATTCATGTTCACAATAAAACAACACTCATGTCATTAGTAGTATAGATTTAATGGTGTATCTTCGAATTATTAGTAGTATGCAATATTTGAATACTTTTTTATTACCCGTATACATGTATTTTTTTTTAATTCTTGTATCCATTTTTGTATAACTAATTGTGCTAGTGCTTAGAAATAAATGTTTCACATATTTTATTCGAGAAATTTATTTAGCATGTATACTATATGGGTGGTCTGCTTGTTATGAAATAACCCTTGTTTTGATTTTATTTTTTTTAACGTTTACTTTGTCTTAACATTATAGAAGACTGATCTTAGAATAGTGAATTGAAAAATCAAATCAGGACTAATTTTGAAAAGACTGCTTCCGACCGTATGACGAACATATTGTTTCGTACTCACAAAGATTTAACTAAAAAATTCAGATTGGATGTGTCCGTCTGTATTTGAAGTCTTAAAAGAGTATTGAAATTCTGCATAATTGAAGGACAAGTCTGAAAAAACAAATAAAAATCGAGCATCGGATGTCGGGGACAGTATGCATACCTGTGGTTCTATTCTCATGTTGGAGCATAAAAAAAAAATTGATAATATTTGACATTTTCTTATTATTTTTATTTTGCTTCATTACTTTTTAAAAAACAACAATTTTTACATAAATACCTTTTTTCCCTTACAACCGAGGATATTCTATGTAGGCAACCAAATTGCCTCGATTGAAAGGGAAAAAAAATATATTCATGCAAAAATTATTGTTTCTTAAAAATTAATTAAGTAAAATAAAAATAAAAAATATCAAATATTATCAATCTTTTCTTATGCTCCGTCATGAGAATAGAACCACAAGTATGCATATTGCCCTCAACATCTGAGACTCAATTTTTCTTTATTTTTTCAGACTTGTTCTTGAATTCTACAGAATTCCAATACTCTTTTAAGACTTCGAATACAGACGGACACATCCAACTTGATTTTTTAATCAAATTTTTTCGGGCAAGAAACAATATGTCTGTCAAACAGTTGGAGCCAATATTTTCAAAATTAATCTCTGCTTTGATGTTCCAATTCACTATCCCAAGACCAGTTCTTCTATAATATTAAGACAAAGTAAAAATTAAAAAAAAAAAAAAACAAAATAAAATCAAAACAATGGTTATTTTCATAGCAAACATATCGCTCATATAATACTCATATTAAAAAAAATTTCTCGAATAGAATATGTGAGACATTTATTTCTAATCACTAACACAGCTAGTCATATAAAAATAAATATAAGAAATAGAAAAAACATGTATACATATAATAAAAAAACATTCAAATATCGCATATTACCAACAGTACGAAAATACACTATTTAATTTATACTACTAATAACAAAAGTGTTGTTTTATTGTGAATATGAATCATTTTTTTACAAACCATAATCATACTATTCACTTGATTGCAATAAAAATTAAATTTAGACATTATTAAAGCAAATCATCAATCATTGATATACTAAAGCAATACATTACCTTAAACTTGTCAAACCACATTTCTCTGAAAGTATGGTTTGTCTTTTTCCAATTTAGGCATAACCCCTCAAGCTTACTTTGGATGATTCAAGAAATATCCAATTTGCACAAATTGTTATCAAACATGTTAAAGCACATATTAGTTTGTGAACTCGTGTGCTAAAATGAAAGTTTCTTTGTTGAAATAAAAATTAATTAGTAAATAAGAAATACTTATAAGAAACCTAACTGGCGTGTCATGAGACGATTTTAAGAGGTAACTGTGGGCATAGATGAAACCTCAACTTCAATGGGCGTGGAAGAAGGCCCGTCATAGCTAGGGTGGGGTGTCTATGGGCTAGGAGAATCAAACCTCATCTTGGCCGACGGAAATGAATGTTCCCCTACAAAAAATATATATATATGATTGTAAGAGGTTCGACATTAAAAGTAATAAATAAGCTAAAGATAGGGTGTACCAATGTGGTCCTCGCCATCACTCTATCTAAACTGGCGATGTCGCATAGATTGGCCATATGATGCTCTATATGTCATATTCTATCATACAAAACAAATAACAGTTAGCAGGCATGCGATAACAATTTTTAAATTCTTTCGAAATAAAATATGATTTATCATGTAGGATAATGGTTTATGTTATATTCATGAACTCGTGTTTAAAATTGTGTTTTGAACTAACAAATTAAATGTAAGGATAAGATTGCAGTATTTCACTATCACCTATATAGTTATTATGTATCCTGTAACTGCTCGTCATTATACTATTCCTCATCTTCGTCCTCATCTTCAACTTCTTCATCATCTAGCTCCTCATCACACGTAACAAGGTTCTGAACAAAAAAGTACTCATCCACCCATTCAAATTCACCAACTTCATCTCTAAGGGTGTCGAGTTATTCGTCCCCAACTACAGCCAACTGCGCTAGCATTTCCTCATGTGCCTGATATGCATCCCTTGGTCTCTCAATAATTAGGACGTAAACTGTGCTCCTAGCATTAGCTCGAATGACCAGCCACCAATCTACCAAATTTCGTTGTCGAGATAGATACGGAGCATAATAAACCTGATGCGCTTGAGAGGCAAGTATAAAAAGATCATATCGATTATACCTCTTATTAGCTCGAACCTCAACTATTCCATATTGATTATGTATTCGAGCCCCACGTCTAAGGATCAGGTCGAACCATGTGCAATTAAACAGCACCACTTGTTTGATTGGTAATCCTAGGTATTCCAATTGGATTACCTCGTGGAGTATACCATAATAGTCATCTCCGAGTTGCCCGTATACTAACCTTCTAGTGCAAACTCCATTGTTTCTTATTGACTTGCCTTGACTCCATGAATTTGTGTAAAACTTGTACTCATTGATAATGTACATAGGCCAAGGGCCCCCATGACATGTCATGTATTTGATGATCATTAATCTCATTAGTTGGATCATGCACCTGCGTATATAAAATACATGGCATAATTCGTATATTTGTCACAATAATAAGTTCAGTAATTTAAGATAGACTTACGCATTCCTTAAACCATTTCAAAAAATCAACCTCTATCATCTTATATACATCAATTTCAATCATGTATGGTGCATCCGCTTTAATAGAATCCACAAATAAACTACGTTGATAAAGGCTACGTTAATCATACATACAAATGAGGAACCTAAAGTTGATAATATCAAGGATATGAGTGATTGCTTACTTAATGTATGGTTGGACCTCATCACCGTTTAGAAAAACATACAATGTGGCATAGTCTATTTCTCGATCATTTAGTAATCGATTAGTTGGTAATATCAAGGATATGAGTAATTACTTACTTAATGTATGGTTGGACCACATCACCGTTTAGAAAAACATATAATGTGGCATAGTCTATTTCTCGATCATCTAATAATCGATCTTTGTATACACTTGATGGTCGATCAAAATGATTGAAGATGGAAAAAGTTGAATGATCTGGCGATAAGTCAACACCATAATTATTTTGTGGACCTCGTCTAATCTTTGATTGTACATCAGGTCCAAAATAATGCAAACAAAAAGTAGAGGTTTCTTTTGTGATACATGCCTCGCAAATGAAGCTCTGCACACGTGCCTTATTTTTAATTTTACGTTTCAATGTGTGCAAAAACCTATTAAGTAAACAAAAATATATTAACTCGAGTTTCTAGGTCACATAATAAGGGATATTGTGTAATGTTGCCATTGTAATTACCTCTCAAATGGATACATCCAATGATAGTGTACTGATCTGCCAACAAGTGCCTCATAAGCCAAATGTATAAGTAAGTGCTCTACTAAGTTAAAGAACACGGGTGAAAAAATTTGCTCCAACTTACAAATTGTTATCTTAATTTTTTCTCCATTATTTTCAAATTATTGACCCTAAGAGTTGAAAAACATGATTCCTTAAAGAATTGACTCAACTCTGCTAGAGACTTTCATATAAGATCTAGGAGTGCTCTTAGTGCAATTGGGATGAGACGTTCCATGAAAACATGACGATCATGGCTTTTCATATCATGCAACTTTGCTTCTTGCATGTCTACACAACGAGCCAAATCATATGCATACCCATTAGGAAGGTTTAATTGACATACCCATTCGCACACTACTCTCATTTGTTCCACGTCGAGAGCATATCAGATCTTTGGCTTTAAGTACTTACCATTATCTTGTGCCACTAATTCAAGTTCCCTACGTCAACAATACCCTTTTATGTCCATCCTAGCCTTAATGTTGTCATTTGTCTTGCCTTTGACATCTATCACGGTGTTAAAAGCATTATCAAATATGTTTCTCTCAATACACATTACATTCAAATTGTAGCGAATGAGATTTGTTTTCCAATATGCCAACTCCCAAAAAAATATTTTTCCTTGTCCAATTATGGTATGTCTCGTAACCTTGCGTGCGAATTAGACATGTTTCAGTTATTTCTAGCAACGCCCAAAGTCGACCACATATGTCATCATCGCTCAACGTGGTGGAGGCCTACCCTTTTCAACATTATTCTTAACAAAAACATCTAAATTCCTTTGAAACGAGTGATTCATGGGCAAAAAACATTCGATGACAATCAAAAAATGATGTCTTTCGACCATGATTTAGCATGAATACTTTTGAATTCTCCATGCAATACGGGCATGCTAACTTGCCCACAGTCATCCAACATGATAGCATGTCATAGACGAGAAAGGCATTAATAGTCCACATCAGTGCAGTCCTCATTTGAAAGTTTTGTTTGAGTGAAATATCGTATGTTGGCACATCAATATCCCATAACATTTTTAACTTGTCTATGAGAGATTGTAAGAACACATCTATTTTAGATTTCGGATTGTGAGGACCAGGGATGATTATTGTAATAAACAAATACTCTTTTCGCATGCACATCCAAGAAGGAAGCTTATAAGGAGTGACAATCGCGAGCCAACATGAATAGGTTTTTCCAGATTGACCATACGGTGTGAAGCCATCAGCACACAGCCCAAGCCTGACGTTGCGTGGTTCACAAGCAAAATCAAGATGCACATTATCAAAGTGCTTTCATGCTTCTCCATCAAATGAGTGGGACAACACACCTGACTCCTATGGGTTTTCATAGTACCATCTCATCTCCCAAGTTGTTGTCTTCAATGCATAAAGCCTCTGAAGCTTAGGTATTATAGGTAAATACCGCATCCGTTTAATTGGAACATCCTTTCGCCTCCCAAGTCTTACCTTGTGGCTTATATATCGTAGGACATGACAAAACTTGCACTCAGTTGCATCAGTATCATACTTGAAATAGAGTATACACATTTTAACACAGCAATCAATCTTTTGAAACCCAAGACCCATCTTAGAAATCATCTTCTTTGTCCTGTAAAAGTCCTTGGACATCCGGTTGCCTTCGGGCATCAACTCAATTATTAGTTACACCCAAGCATTATAGCATTGCTCAAGTAAGTTGAAATCAACTTTAATGCTAAGCATCATCATCGGTGTAGAAAGTTCGATGTGAGTAGTGCAACCATATATAGGTATTCTTGCATTATCCAACATGTCATAGAAGCCTTGCGCATCTATATTAGGTTATTCTTCTTCATTCTCCAAAATATGAACTCTAACAGAAGGACCTGCAGCATCTATCACCATTGCAGCATATGCATTTGGATTATCCTCATAAACCCTTTGTGCTGGTGCCTTCGTTCGCACGTGGGATTCCATGGGGGCTCATCTTCCCCATGGCATGTCCAATAATAGTAATGGGCAATGAATCCCTTCTGATAAAGATGCAATTTCACATCATCCACACTTAGAAATTTTCTACATTGACACTTAACACAAGGACACCTTAAGGTCTCGTCATTCCGCAAGAACTGTGGCCGAGCACATACATAATATATGAAACTCTCAACTCCACATAAGAACTCATTTGTTAGCCATCGATGATTAGGAGCCACTCTATTATACATTCATGCCCGTTGCTCACGTATGTCCATGATCTACAACAAATTCGCATCAATTCTTAACCCATATTGAAACTTTCAACCCCTATGGCTAATTATATAATAGGCCCTTAGCCATATATATACAAGGATTTGTATTGTGCTTATGTTGTTTTTTCAAGTAAAGAAAGGAAAAGGAGACGTGCCTTAATGAACAGAAGACAACAACAGAATAGTAATAGTAGTAACGACCAGCAACTACCAACTAGCAGGCCTCAGCTTCAACCAATGTGTTTGAAGCCGATGAAAAGGGAAATGAGAAAATTACAGTTACCAAATTTTGACAATCAATCACAAAGTTTTGAATTAATCCTAACCCATCGCTCAATTTAGTCAAATTAATTAGACCCCAACAATCAACATGTTCATGTCTCTTTCTTCATATTACAATTCAAACAGAACAAAACAAAAATCATAAATTCAAACCCATTGCAATTCATAGTCTTGACACCCAATGATTCTTATTTTTTTTCAAATCAGTCTTTAAATTTTTTAAAATGGGGCAAACACTTTTTAAATAAGAAATATCATACAATAAATTAAGGTAAAAATATTTCAAATATCTATTATGATAACAAAAATGAAAGTATAGTTAACAGTTTATTAGGAGACAATATAATCTATCCTTTTCTTTTTAGTTTATAATGTATATACATAATTAGAGATAAACTACAGTTACTTCTGAGTTGTTGATTAAACCAGCTAGAAAGGAAAAATGAAAATTTCATATGAAGTCTCACATTCAAGCGGTGTTAAGTGGTTACAGTTTTGTTTTTACTTTTTAAGTAAATTTTACTTGATGACGAATCTTGTTATAATTTTTATTCTATTGTGACTTAGAGATAACAAATTGGAGTCAAGAAATAACATATTTAATTGTTGCTTATTTTCTATACATGTACTGACATTTTTTATGTTTATGAAAAAATCCTACCAATATATTCACAATCTTTTATGTGTTAAGTAAATGCACATATTTGACCATGAATCTAAGTGAAACGAATCGCTACCACCTGAATTGCTTTTATTATGATCAATTTAATATTTTTAAAGGTTAGTGTTGATTTGATACAGATTTTTAATATTTTATTAAAAACAGCCAGAAAAACAGCAAATAGTGAAGCAATTACTTCAGCAAAAAAACAGCTTACTGTTCATCTTCTATGTGGCATGTCCAAATAGTGAAGCAAGAGATATCCCAACTTTCAATAAGTAAGAGCATAGCTTGTCTCTGTGACTGGGTCTACCAAATAACATAACTAAAACCATCATTAGAGAAATACAGAGTAAATGAGTATTAAAAGGTTTAATGGGTCATAAATTAAAGAAATACAGATTTAGTTGGGAGGAGCTTTACCATTCATTAGAGACAACATAAAGAAAGCAAGATTCTAGTATAGGTAAAGATGACAGGAAAAAGCGAGGAAAAAAGAAACAGTAAAAGAGAACACTCGTGACAATGTGCAGAGAGTAAGGTAACACAGAAAGATAAAAATAATTGAGGGGATTTAAACATATTTGATTTATCTTCTCCTCTCTTATCTATAATAATTTTATCATCAACAAAAATGATGGTTACAAATGGTCCTGATAATTGTTGAAACAACTTACTGTTCTTGTATGTTCCTTAGTGCACATGCCTTTTTGTTCCTTGGTTGTCTTCACAATGAGTATTACATTCTCTTCCATGTTAGATTTCAGGATGCCTGAATTCCGCCAGAATTCCCTCTTATATACTGACTAGATCTTGTCATAGATAATAAACATGGATTATGGACATGCAAAAAAGTGATGGGATATCTCCATGATATAAGAACCTTCCCATGAAACCATAAGGAAAAACTGCAAAGAGCAACGTACTTGCAAAATGAATGTAGTTGAGTAAATCAATAATCCCCATGCCATTTCTCATACAGTACTTTTCTAAGTAATAAAAATTATTTTCTGACTTGGCCAATATTTTAGCCTTGTCACCAACCCATCTTGTCCTTTTTTTGAGGCAAATGATGTTGTGATTTTTCTCCTAGTCATCACATCCAATATCCATAGGTTTTCCATCCAAAAACCTATATAGATTTGGGGACAGCTGGTAAGATAAACTATGTACCAGTGGAATTTTGTGTCTTGGTTGAGGGGCAGAGGTATGCAAAGGAGAATTTGAGCAGAGACGGAAGCCTGTTGTTAAAGAACATGTCTCTTTCTTTGTCTTCCCCCCCCCAAACCAGCACACAAACCCACCAACCAACCAATATGTAATAATAGTTATTCCTGTATTCTATGTACTTGAATTCTTATCATCTTATATATTCCTGTATCCCGTGTTTGGTGACAATTATTGAGTTTTCAAGCAAAGCAAGGAATTACTTGCTTTTGGCATACATCTTATAGTGCCCAAGGCTGCTTTGTCAGTATTGGTTTGAGTTGGCTTGTGGTCTTTTATCTAAAATTTTCTCTCCTCCATGTTATGGAACTTTGTCTGATTTCAGATTTTTTTTGTTTCCCAAGAGCGGATGCCAACTTTTGTCACAGAATAATCTGTGGGGCTCTCGTTACTTTGTTAATGTATCAACATATTCATTGATACTGCCAATCATTTTCTTTTTCTTTTTTGGACCCTGTTTGAAGTTTGTGGTTGCCAGTAAATAGAGATGGTTGTTTTTTTAACTTTCCTACTTGGTTAAGATAAGGTGTAGCTGATGATGATATTGGTTGGGTTTCCAACTTTTCATATATAACTTATATATATATCATATATGTTGCTGTGTGGAAATCAGAGGTGGTATTGCTC